>NC_141162.1:103417897-103772897 GCF_053477565.2 Lygodium microphyllum | reverse complement strand
GTTTTCAAAGAAGATATTTCTTCTCTTTGGGTCTCAATCATTTGTGTCTACTGCTCCATCTGCTTAAACAGATCAGCAAGAGTGTCTTTGGCAGAGGCTAACTCTGTGGTTGCCTTATGCATTTGGTCTTTGGATTGCATCAATTCTTCATAGAAAGAAGCCTATAACTGTTGAACACAAGCTGTCACTGAGAGTTCAATAGAACTCTGGATGTCGTTACAAAGAAAAGGAATGGCATCCCCTAACACTAAGCTGCTTAGCGAAGGAACTGATATTTCCAAAGAACCCTCTCGATGTGCCCTGAATAAGTTGTTGCATGTGAGGTAGGCAGGGAGGTCACTTCCAGAGGTGGCAGAAACTGACACTAAAGGAATGATTGGTGGAAGTTTCTCTGCTACACACTTCAAGCGCTTCCGCTGAATGACCAATGGAGGAGGGGAGTCAATATTCTCTATGACAATGGATTCTGAATCTTCTGAAGGTGGAGAGGGAGGGATTGGATCAGATGGAGGAGGAGGTAGCATACCCTTCTTAAGGCCTGAATATGTTAAGAAAGCATATAAATATGAACCATAGGTTACATTGGTAACATTCCCTCGAGTCACTTTGACAAAATGCTAGTGCATCTTCGTAAGAAGGTAAGTACTCCAATCAATGGCAACCCCTTATAAAACCATCCAGGAAGTTGTGAAGAGCTCCTTGGACAAATAGTGAGATAGTGTCTTGGCAGGCATGAACCTGTCCTAGAGAAATCGGCAGACTAGCTTCTAGAGAGGATCAGTGAGAGACACTTCTAAAGTGTTAATCACCTTCTTGACATCGAGGACCTCTTTAGTCTGCTTCTGTAATAGCTTGAGAATCTCATCATCATTTGAGAACAACTGTCTGGCTGTAACAAAGGGTTCTCCTTTGTAAGGAAGAGACAAAGCCTTCCCTAACCCTCTAGGTGTCATGACCATGGAAGTACCATGCACCAAGCCCAATTTCATACTGTATGACGCAAGAAACTCATCACAAAGTGCTGGATTGTCTGTAATCAGAGGGAGTGAAGCAACCACAAAAGATGCAAGGCTAGCTTTCGCAATAGGCTCAAAAGTCAGTAGGGAAGAATAATCCCTACTGATCAATGGGACATACTAAACAGGAGGAGGAGCTTGAGGCACCATTCAAATGGAATACACACACACCACACACACAGACAATCACAGTGAATGCCTGCAAAACAACAAAATAGCTATAAAAAATAAATTGATCCAAATAAGCACACACAGGGGTAGCTAACCAATTGACCACCCCAAACAACCCACATTCTAGAAAAAATTTGGCATGACCTCTACACATATGCGACCAAAAGCTTCATGCTATGTAATAAACAGGTACCCAAGACCCCGTATTAGGCAGAAAAGAGAACTACAAACCGCATTTGTAATTGTATCATGCAATCAAACCATAATACCTCAATAACCTAATCAAGACATAACCATAAATTTGATAAACAATGTCAGCTTAAAGGACTACACGTGCTCATCCCACGAAGCATATTTATTAAAAAATAAAAAAAGTGGTGTGAGGGGAATGATTTTAGTAAAGGGTTCGTTTTAATAAATTATTAACAATGGTAAAAATTTTATTAGGTTGTAAACCTTAATAAAAAACTAACGGTTCATTTTTAAATTGTTAGTTACAATTTATTAATGTGAAACGGTGCTTTTAACCAAGCCCGGACTTCGATACCCAGACTCAAGTCTCTAAATGCATATTCATTGATTAAAAATTTAATGTGTCTAAAGCGCTTTTCTTTTTCAACGCGTGCATTTTTGTGACGGCCAGTTCATTTTTATTTAAAATTAAAGTGCCTCTGAAGCGCATGTAGGGTATGCAAAGTGAACGGTGAGTGGATTTTAATTTATTAAAAAAAATGTGTGTTTAACGTGAGCGCGCGTGAAAAAGTGGGTGAATAAAGTTCATTTTAATAATTAATCGTGGTTAAGGGATATTAAAACATAAATAAAGCACAAAAGATAGATACCTGGTATGGGTGTGTATATAAGAGACTGAGGGCGCATGAAGTAGTCCCTGATGCAAGAAATCCAACAAAAAAGAAAAAAACCACTAAGACTAGAAAAAAATAAAACACCTTATTATTTAAAAAAATATCAAGGTGATGTTAGTGGGATCACATTTCGTTTAGTTAATGCTAATTAGTGTTTGGGTGATATTTTATTATTATTATTATTTAATTGTAATTTAAATGTGCTTTTTTATTTTTTTTATTTATTTTTATTGTTATTATTATATATATTTTTTATATGTATGTTTGATTTATTAGGTATCCATCAAACCTAAGTGAAAATGGAACCATCATGGTTCAAGAATGGATATGTATAATTTTTAAAAAAATTTACAGCCTATTTTTTGGCTTTTAAAATGAATTTTCTATGAATTTTAAATTAAAAGAAAATCATTTGGGTCTAAAAATAATAGAGTGATCATGCGTCAAGGCTTTTTTAGCTTATAAATATTCCAAAAGTAGTCAAATGCATTGATTGAATTTTCTGTGATTTTTTTTAGTTTATTTCTACTTTTTAGGAATTTTTAATTTTTTTTCTCAATTTTTAGTGAATTTTAAAAAAATAAATATTGTTACCTTTTTCAATTAATTTTTTGTATTATAACGAGCAAGATAAACTAAAAATTTACTCAATTTAGCAATGAATTTTTTAGTATTTTTTAAATTGAAATTTTGTGCATTTTTAAATATTTTTAAGTATTTTTAGGTATTTTTCGCGGGTTTTTAAAAAATCAAAGGAGATATCCGAGCTGCGTGTGAACAACTACATGTGCTCAGGGACGACACGCACTACCGCATAGATAGAACCAAAGGCAAGTCCTCGCGCGTGAACACCCACTGTCAGCTCACAAACGCACGGGCACACCTCGATGCCTGCTCGAACACACGAGTGCAAGGGACCACCGGGCAGAAAAGGGGCCTACATGTGGGGGGCGGTGGTGCGGTGGGGTAAAGTTAGTTTTGTCATGTTGTTGGGGTGTTTGGGTGTGGGACTGCGGGTGGAGGTGGTGGGAACGAGTGCTAGGAGGGGGGTAATGGGTGTAAGGGTGTGAAAAGGGGCTAGGGTGGAGGTAATTGGGGTTAGGGGTGTGGGTAGGTTAGGGGGGTGTGGTTGGGTTAGAGGGATGGTTAGGTTAGGGGGATGGGTAGGTTAGGGAGGTGGTGGTTAGGTCATGGAGGTGGTTAGGTTAGAGGGATGAAGAATGAGGAGGAGAAGCGGCGGAGGCAGCAGAGGGGGAGGAAGAGGGAGGGAGAAGGTGCAGGAAAGAGGGCGCGGCGGGAGGAGGCGTGGAGGAAGAAGAGGAGGGTGAGGAGGGAGGGAGAAGAGGGTAGGGAGGGTGCGGCAAGAGAAGGTGTAGAGGGAAGGGAGGAGGGCGTGGCGGGAGGAGGCGCAAAGGAAAGGGAGGAGAGCAAGGAGGGAGGGAGAAGAGGGCATGGTGGGCGTGGTGGGAGGAGGCACATAGGGAAGGGAGGAGAGGGAAGGGCGTAGGAGGAAGGGGAGGACGACGATGGGAGGGCAGAGGAAGAGAGAAGGCATAGGAGGGCACCACGGGATGTTCAACAAGTAAGTGGTTTTTTTTTTCTTATTGTTTTCATCTTTTTTGTGGTTCATTTTGTTTTTTGTTTTTTTTTTCCTTTTTTTAATTGTTTGGTTTGTTTGTTTTTCTTTTTTATTGTTTGTTTCTTTTTTTTTCTTTTGGTGTTTTTGCTTTTTTTTTTTTGTCGTGTTATTTTTTGTGTTTAGTATTTGGTTGTTTCATTTTTTTTGTGTTTTTCTTGTTGTCTTGTTTTTTTTTTCTTGGTTTTTTTTCTTTGTTTGTATTTTTCTTATTTTTTGGTTTTTTTGTGTTTTTGTTTTTTGTGGTCAGTTGAATTATTGTATTTTTATGTGTGTGGGTGTTTGTGTTTTTTTTTTGTGGTTTTGGTTTTTGTTTTATTTTTTAAAAATTTTGTTTTTAATGGATGTTATTCTTTGTTTTTGTTTGTTGTTGTTGTTTTTTTTTTTTTTGGTTTGTTTTGTGTGTGTGTGTGTGTGTGTGTGTGTTTTCCTGTTTTTGGTGGGTTTTGCGAAATCCATTAAAAGGTGAGAGCACCCCCGTCTCGCACGTATGTGCGGGGCAGGAGTAAAAAAATTTGCATCGACGGGATCAGACAGGGCGGGGATGGCGATACGCGAGGCATAGAGGCCACGGGGGCAGCCCAAGGCATTGAAAACCAAAAACATGCATGTTCATGCGCGACACGAGAGACGCGGCCACACGTCAAGAGGAAGAAAAAGTAATAAAACCCAAACCATACACCGGATCGAAAGACTGTAAAAAATGTGTTGGGAGACAAGGGGAAGATGACAAAAAACTGCGACATGGGTGCCAGGGAAAATTTAGATTATTCACATGGGGAAAACACGAAAAACGACTCCAAAAATACATACATGGATGAATATGGGAAAATCTGTTCATCGGAACGCAGGGCAGAAAGAAGGAAAAATGTGCCAAATAATGTGCCCGACAACTCTATCGCATCAACACATGGGTTTGATCAAGAGAGGATGAGTTCACATATAAAAAACCCAAAAAATAGACCCAAAAATGGGCTCAAAGATGAATACGGAAAGAACCGAGAAACGAAATGAAGGGCAGTAAAAAGGAAAAATGTCCGCAAGAAGGGAATGCACAGGTTTGTCACATCAAAACTCACTTCCGGTGGAGTTAGAAGGGGTTCACATGCAAAAAATACAAAAAAAACAAAAAATATATTGAAAATTTAACAACGAAGAATATAGCGAGCGAAATAGGGTGGAGAAAAAAGGAGAAATGTGGGGAAAGACTGGGAGACATAGCAATCAAATGAAATTAGAATTTCGGTGAAAAGAGTGCATGTTCACATGGAAAAATGTTAAAAATATGCACGAAAATGGTCCAAAAACGCGCATAAATTAATATCGAATGAACCATGCATCGAAAGGACAAGGAGCGAAAAGGAAAAATGTCAGGGGGAAGATGGAGGACATGGCTGTCATGTCAGATTGTTTTTCAGAAGCAATAAAGGTGCGTTCACATGGAAAACCATCCAATTTACGAGAAATGCTTCAAAAACTAATAACTCAAGAACCAGCGGTCGGAACAGGGTTAATAAAAAGGAAAAATGGTCAGTTGAAGGGAAGAACTGTGCTGTAAGGTTGGATGTGGGTTTTGGTGCATGTAGGATACGTTCACATGAAAAACCGTCCAACAAGGAATAAAGGAAAAAAGAGAAGGAACAGCCCCAAGGGGGGTTGAACATGGATAGATAGGCGGGAAAGGGACCCCATCATGGTGAAAGCGAGTCATGGCATACATGCATGATTAAATTAAGGCATATGTAGGGGGTATGCATCATAGACGTGCAGGGACGCGTCCCCACACGGAAAACCTTAACGAATAGGATTAGATGCAGTAACACAACCAAGGACTCATCGACCGGCTGGACTCTGGCATCCCCACACTTAAAACATAACATACACTTGCAATCATAAGGATAAGGTTAGAAAGACTTGGTCCGTTTCGCGTATGGTCGAAGGAACCGTCACTGCTACAAAAGGGTTGGAGTTGGCTGCACGAGGTACGACGGCTCGCTCTAGCGTTTAGCTAGCATGGCAAGGACCATGCAACAGCACCTAGGGAGGTAGCTGGTTGATGAAGCCCGTCGGGATAGGTGTCGTTTGACGAAGGATAGTCACTCAACTCACGGGCACTCAAGAGGATGATAGAATAGTCACTCACCCCATGACGCACATCGCTCAATGAATAAGCATGAAATCCCATAACTCATGGCCGGTGTGGAATTAAACAAGGGGAAATTGATTTGGAGGGAGTATGCTAGTGTGCGCAATTGATGGTGCATTCATGCATTCCACCCATCTGGCATAGATGCAAGGAGGAAGGCCAGGGAGCCTTGTAGTGCAGTGCACAGAATAGAGTGGTATGTCTTGTGACGATGGCAAGGACCCATCCCATGGGCTCATAGGGAAACTGAAACGTACTTGATGCCAATTGTCGTAACGTCCCTCAAGCCTCACCTCTCAATAATTGATGGAAGAAACACTAGTCACACTCAGCCCACCCTCTATCTCACTCTCTATTGAAAGATAGAGGAGGGCAATCCGTTCCTGAAACCCATTGATGTAATCTTCACTGTCACTTGTACAGAGGTTGTATGCCTTGTGCGCATTTGATGGTGCAACTATGCATCCCACCCTGTATACCGGCATACATTGCAAGAAGGAAGGTCATGGAGCCTTATGGTGCAGTGCACATGAACAGATCGTGCATTGTGCATTGAGAGGCCCATCTCATGCATGCAACACTCAAGTTACACATCTCACCTCTCATTTGATTTGAAGGGAAAGATTGGTCACTCAGCCCACCCTCTGTCTCACACTCACTGATAGATATAGAGAGAAACCCATACTCACATCCCCATCCTGTTAGGATGAAAGCTCGCATCACTCTAGGGGTTGGTGATGAAGATCGTGTCGGCTAGAGCATGGATAGAAGGATGCTTTATTTCAGATGCATTGATTGATGGAGGCTCATCAGTAAACATAATGACGGATGTGACAATGAAGGACTTAGGGTTGCAAGGAATTCAACCTACGCAGTGGCTTATTAGACTGGAAGACCACAGCATAATTAAACCATTGGGCATCCTCCCATACATAAAAACAACCCTTGCAGGAAGAGACTATTGGCTAACATATTGGGTGGTCAAATCAAATTCTTATGGGACCTCATACCCTCTGCTATTGGGAAGACCTTAGCTTTTTGAAGCGAGAGCCAAGACGGACTGGTTCAAAGGAACCCTAACCCTAGGTAAAGGATCCAACAAGGTGGTATTGAAATTGTATGGATCACAAAAAGGTAATAGATCCAGATCCATTGAAGTCATAACTAACTCCTCCAACGAAGTAACAGATGGTACATCAGGAGATGAAGAGGATGTTAAACAGATCTTTCCCAAGAAAACAGAGGCACAGTCCCTAACAGTGGGCATTGTAAGCCAACTACCAAAGGAAGCCAAGTCTTTATCTATGGGAGAATACCTCCTGCCTCAACTAGAATTTACTTTTGAAATCACCTCTAATAGCGAAATAGAAGCATAGATGTATTGTTCTCCCTGTTATATGGCAATCACAGAGACAGTAGCAGAGACAGAAGCAGAAGCAGAAACAGACACAGAGGTGGAGGATCTCTTCTTCTCCTACATAGCCTCTACAGAAGCAGAGACAGAACCTCCAGAGGAAGAGAATGAAAATGATGAGAAAGAAAATGAAGCAGGTTATGAAAGTGCGGTTGAAGAAGATCGTCTGATAGCGGACGATCTTATTGATGTCCCTACAGAGACCTCAGAGGCCGAAAATCTCAGGGTATTGGATGGAATGACCATGGTTCCATTTGGATTGACCAATGGACCACAAAGTATGTAGAATCTGCATAAGCAATGGATCAAAGGCATAAAAATTAAGTTCACCAGTGGCTCCTATCGCCTTGGCCATTCATTTTGGAGAAAAGATGATGATGATGCCCATTGTCAACAGAAGCCAGAGCCATTAGAGCCACGGCTTCTAGAAGGTCCCTGCTATGTGACATTCTTGGACACATCCTGTGAAGATGAATCCATAAGTCCAGAAGAAATCACCACTAACACAAAAGCAACAAAGCTTTGATACCCTTCCAACAATCTCAACAGACAAATGAGTCATCTATTCAGAAGGAGAACACTGGTTCTAGTGGAACATCAGATGATGACACTACTTCCTTGAAAGAGTCAGACCTCTATCCAGAAGCAATCAACGGGACATTCATCCACGAAGTGGAAGGTGAAAGGCAAGTGACGTTCTTGGATACTGACAGTATTAAACGTCACTTAAAAGTGGGTCTCAATCTTCCAAAAGAAGAACCAGTGGTCCTACGAGATCTATTAAAGGAGAATTAGACATAGCCAACCTCCTGGCAACTCAACAGTATCCTCCTGGCATCTCAAGCCGTGAGAAGAAGAAGCTTTTGTTAAAATCAGCCCCCTACACTTTGCTAGGCGGTCCACTATACAAGAGAGGCAAAGATGAAGTATTGCAAAGATGTATTGCATGAGATGAAATCATCATAGTATTGTAAGTATGCCATGACGAACCATGTGGTGGACACTTCACAGGAGAAGCGATAGCCAAGAAGACTCTGTTGGCAGGATACTGGTGGCCGACCCTCCACAAGGATGCACATGACTACTACAAGAGATGTGATGCTTGTCAGCAAATGGGAAAACCCACCAAAACAAGTGCCATGCCACTGCAACCTCTTCTTTCCCTAAAGCCGTTAGAGAAGTGGGGGATTGATTTTGTGGGTCCCATTGAACCACCCACTAGAACGGAAGCAGAACAAATACATCTTAGTATGTACAGATTATGTCACAAAGTGGTGTGAAGCTAAAGCTCTAAAGCGGGACGATGGTAATAGCGTAGCTCTGTTCATGTACAAGAATATTATTACCCGTTTTTCCAGTCCCCTTGAGTTGATAAGTGACAGAGGTACTCATTTCCTTAACAAAATCATGGAGGAGTTGACGGAGCTATATAAGATCCGCCATTGCAAGTCCAATCCTTACTACCCCAGAGTCAACGGCTAAGTTGAAGTCACCAATCGCATCCTCTGCTCGATCCTAATAAGAACGATTGCCACACATCGTCACGACTAGGATGATCAACTTACAGAGGCCCTCTGGGCATACAGAACCTCCCATAAAGTAGCTACAAGACAGACCCCTTTCCAATTAGTGTATGGTGCATAAGCCGTCTTTCCTGTTGAACTGGAATTGCCCTCTTTGCGAGTGACAGTTAAAGAATGCTTGGGAGATGATGAGTCACTACAATGCCGTCTCCTGCACTTGGAATGTTTGGATGAGATTCGGTGGATGGCCCTACAATGTATGGAAACCACTCAAGCACAACACAAGGCCTATCATGACTTGTTCTGCTAGCCCCTCACAGATACCTCTCGTTCTGCTAGCCCCTCACAGATACCTCTCAACCCTACCTTGTTCTCTTCTCGTCTGATCCAACAATGGTGGCGAGGTTAGTCCTGACACATGGTATTTCTACCATTCTCTTTATTAACGAAAAAAAAGGAAAAAAAAAGAAAATTGTTATGGGACGAAAATGAAGAAATTCCTTGTCATAACATGCCTTGTTCCAAGAAAAGGTGAAAACACCCTTGGGCAGGAAGCTGAATGTAGAAAAGGTGGTAACACCCCGTAGTTCAAGATAGCTAGCTCACCAACATAACCTTTCCAACAAGTAATTTGAAGTCACCTCCCTTGGTGCATTGTCTCTGCAATATCAGTCTATCTGCCCTTCTTAACAGACAAACTTTCATTTCCTACACTCATGGTTGAGAGAGAGAGAGAGAGAGAGAGAGAGAGAGAGAGAGCTAGACAAGTTTGTTGCAGGGCAACAAGGAGACAAGAAGAGCTTTGATTCATATGACTGAATGCATTCACAAGCTATAGGTGAGTGGGTTTGATTACTAACCCCTTATTATTTGATCTTGGAACTTGCCAGAGGCTAGGAGGAAGCACCGTGAGCATAGCACCAAGAATTTGGCAAGTCTGGGCCCGTTGTCACCGTTACAATAGTCAGACTATCCGATTCCTAGAATTGGACAATTCGACTATCCCAAAGTTGTCCAATTTTCATAATTGGATGTGTCACATCATCCAATCTGACAAACCTTGACTAGCACAAAAATCGGACAACTTTGACCATCTGACTCAGACAAACTGGACCCGAACAGAAGTCCAAAATCAAACGTTCAATTCTAGGAATCAGACCAAAACTTGCAAATCAATTGGGAGAGCAAAATAGTAATTTCTAGCATATTTATTCTTTCCCATACCTTGTGGGGGCCAAACCCTAGCAGTAGGACACCCTAATAGATACCCAGGTGAGTGGATAGGGCAATAGAGCCAACTAACTCCAAGAATGAACCCTAATAGTCCAAGAGCGACTATGATCATTGATTATGACCCAACAGAGGCCCAACAGGCTGACAACCTAAACCCACTACTCTTCAAACCATGCATCAATCATGCAGTAGAGGGACCTAGAGTGGACTCTTATGAGTTACCACCACTTTTACAGGAGAGCTAGCACGAGATAAAACTAATAAAGGGAGTGTGATCTCTATTGATTGTGATTGAACTCACGCACTTCATCACACAGCCACTTGAAGTGCATAGGGAAAGATAGAAAGACTAATTTGGCACAAGTCTACTCCCACTCATATGTCCAGTTCATGTAACATTGCAAACTGATTTGTATAATAAGAAGCACACTAACATGACCTAAGTAAGCAACAAACCCACTAGTGAGAGCAAATCTTGAGAATCCGGATACAACTAGAGAACAAAATCTAAAGCGAACAACTGATAAATAACACGATTAGGAACGCAGCTTTACCTGATTTGATCAATATGATCAACACCCTAGTTGCTCAAGAAACTGTCAACATGTCAGGAGCCAACACCATCCCTATGGATGATGAGCTCGACTTGGGAGAATTTCCAGTTGATATTCAACAAATGGTAAACTAGTATGACCTACAAACCAAAATGGTGCATCATGGTAGACCAGTCGAGGAGATCATAGCCAATCTCGAGGAAGAGAGAAGGTTGGCATGAAAATCACTGCAAAGCATCGCCACCTACAACCAAGAGCAACGAGGTCAAAATTTGATATAATACATAGAACCTACTCAGGGTCTAGTGCATCTTGGCTCTTGCCAGAGTAGAACTAGGGCAGGACCAAATGATAATAGGGAGAGAGTGCTAGAGGCTGAGCAAGATTCTCACGAAGTGACTGTTAGATAATACAGCTACAAAAAGCAGAGCAAAACAACCCTAGCGACAACATTGCTAGCAAGATTAGGAATCACACCAAACTTTAAGAGCCAAACCAAAATACCTATGGTTACTAAGAAACTCGAGAAGTATCATCTCGGCAATGACCCATATAGCTTTGTGGAGCAATTCGAGCAAGTATGTGAGGCAAACGGCCTCATCACGGACCTTGCTCAATGAGCACAAGCATTCAGAATTTTCCTAGGAGACAAAGGATGTACGTGGTTTACTATCCTAGACAATACCAAACTAAAAATTTTTAATAACCTCAAGAGTCTCTTTATGAAGAGGTTCTCTGAAGTGGAATACTCCGACAACCTCATTATCAGGTTGATGAATGACAACTAAAAAGACAATGAGGATATCCAAGACTATGTCACCCATGTGCAAAGTCTCTTTAAGAGTATCCAACGGTGGAACAACCTAATGAAAGAGCAGTCTCCATTGTATTTATAACAAAATCTAAAGTGAAGAGCTCTACAAGGCCTTGGTGAGCAACTCAAACCTACAAAGGGACATGCTAGCTAGAGTCTTTGAAGAAGCCATACATGTGGACTACTCAAGGAGAGAAGCTCTAGAACCACAACCTGAGATGGCACTGTCTCTAGATCCTTAGAGAGAGCTATAACCATTAGCAAGATATCCAGTCAGAACACACAAGACAAGTGAAAGGGCGTTGACCAAAGCCAATCGACCAAAGCCAAAGGAGTTGGCAGACATGAAGCTAGAGTTGGCTAAGCTTCAAGAGATGATGAGAAGGTCATCCGACCTCATGTGCAATGCATGCATTGTAGAGGAAATCGCCTTGATCCTAGGTCAAGACCATGCACTAATTGCAGTAGGCTTGGGCACGATGCGATGCATTGCAAATTGCCAAGACAATTCCCATACATGCACTATACAATCAATTGTTGTACCTAGGGAATAGGCCGTCAAACTTTGGGAGGGAAGATCCATTAGCTCTCTTAGCACCCAATGACTCAAAGTCCACTGTCCCTAGGATGGACATCAATCCTACATGGATACTTAGACCATGTATACCCATTGTGGCCTATCTGTCGAAATGCATGGATCTAGAGCATGGCTATGGTGGATGGAACACAAAGACAATGTTCATGATGAATTAGATTAGATAGACCAACTATTACTCAAGTGAATTACATTCCAAGATGGAAGCTTGGACTCATAAACACAATCTTGAGTATGACATTGACTATGACTGAAAGGACAAAGTACATTTGTATTCCATCATTGATGGTTCCCTTTTTCTCCATTATGCATACAGGATTAAGGACATCTCTTCTTGCAGCGTACATCATTTGTCATTTCTCAATACCCCCCTCAAATGATGAGTTCCTACACTTGTTGGATTCCCCCCCCCCCTACATGATGACATGGCTCGGGAGACTAGCTCATAGGCAGCCTAGTCAAGTTAAAGCTTAAAACTTTATATCTTTGGCAAGGGTTTTGTTTTACAAGGAAAATCCACTAAGGGAAACAAAATCCACTATGGGAAAGATAATTTCTTCAAAACAATCTATTAGAGTTGTTGTTGATGGCAAAAGCATCTTCTTCTTCTTCTCTTTCATTCATGAACTTATTCTAGTGGTTACCATTCTGCATCTATTGTGCTCTTTTACGAGGGAAACATTCACTAGCTATATGGCCAATCTTACCACAATAATGACATGTCATCCTATCTTTGTTGTCAGAGTTGAATCCTTGGCCTTGGCCTTTTGTTCCAGCAACTCCTTTGGTGTATAAGAGATTTTCCCTAGATGATGGGACACCATCTTTTGCATTCTTGTTCTTCTATTTATTCTCTTCATCAAGAAGAGAGTGCTCAATATCTTTCTATGTGATGACAAATTAGGTACATTGCTGAGAGTAGAGACAAGATTTTCATAAGGATCCTAGTTTACACTAGCAAGGAGTACAACAATGGCTTCATCTTCATCTATTGTTTTTTTCAAAGTGGCAAATTGAGTTTTTAGACTTTCGAATTTGTAAATATGCATAGTCATTGAAGTGTTGTCTTTTATGTCAAGCTTATAGAACTGCATTAGCAACTTGACCTTAGAGTTTTTGGCTTGATTTCCAAAGATCATGTCAAGTTCGTCCCAAGCCCTTTTTGCATCTCTGATGCTAGAGATATGGTGCAATGCATCATGAGATAGTTCCCACAAGCAATGATGCCTCGAGCCTTGTTGTTCATCTTTTTCCACTACTTTGTCTTGAGTTGGTCTTCTTCAATGAACCCATCCTCATCATCTTCCTTCTTGCTATTTGCATCATCCTCAAACAGGTTCCACAAGTCCTTTTGCATAAGGTGGTACATGGTCTTCTCCTTCCAGGCATGAAAGCCTTCTCCATTGAACTTGGCTATTTTCTCAAGCTCTGCCATGTTGATCAACTTCAAATAACTAGAAAAAGAGTTGTAATTCAATATGTCAAGAGACACACAAAGATTAGTGTCAAACTAACACTAGTTGAGTATCAATGGGGGATACTATTCTTTGAGCTTAGTGTTGGGTGGCAGTGCTTGAGGTCTTCAATTATTCCAAAGTCTTCCCTCCTTGTTGGTTTGATGGGTGAACATTGCTATGAACTTCAGTGCTTGTAGCTCAATGACTAAAATCACTGTTGATAGCTTCAGTGAGAAGACCCAATGAAAAATGTCAAGCTTTTGAGGTTTTGGCTATGGAGTCTTTTGGGTTTCCAACAGACCCTTTTTGGTCACAGCATCTTGTAGAGGAAACTGTTTGATAAGTCCTTTTATGGAGAATAACCTCATTAGCCCGCCTTTGATTGTCCTATGGTCACAGGAAGGATCACAGCATGTGTATGCAGCAGTAGTACGACTAGAATTCGGTGCAGTTCAGACAACAATGGCAAATTTTGACAATGTTGGGCTCTGGCTAGGGCAATGTTGGTGTTTGATGTGCCATAGAGAAGTTTGGAAGTTAGGAAACACTTTCCCAGAAGGAAGCACTAGAAGATATGGCCTGTAAAGAGAGATCTAGCTACTCAAAGTAGGGTAGGTACTATTTTGCTGGCTATGGTAGACACAAGGTCAAGATGAAGGTAAAGTTGAAAATGGAGTCATAAGCTGGATGTGAGCTGGACAAAGATGACTAAAGTGAAGAGAGATTAGAGAAGTAGTGTACGGAGTTGTGCCATGCTCAATTGAGCTCTGATACCATGTTGAAATGCATGGATCTAGAGCATGGCTATGGCGGATGGAACACAAAGACAATGTTCATGATAACATAGATTAGATAGACCAACTATTACTCAAGTGAATTAGGTTCCAAGATGGAATCTTGGACTCATAAACACAATCTTAATTATGACACTGACTATGATTGAAAGGACAAAGTACATTTGTATTCCATCATTAAATGATAAGAAGGTACATCACTTTATAGGCTCGTGATGGTTCCCTTTTTCTCCACTGTGCATATGGGATTCAGGACATCTCTTCTTGGAGCATACATCATTTGTCATTTCTCAACACTATCCACTAAGTGATTCACTAAGACATTATGTAGAGGAGGCGAATAAGGAAGAAGCATACGTGAACCCTTACATCTCATACGATGAAGAGGGTAACCCCATCTTGATGGATTTCAAACCAGTTTTAGTGATGGTGTTAGGGAGGGGAAGAGGTAGAGGTCTAGGAGGACAAAACCAAGAACCCATCATGTGTTGGACTTGTAGCCACCCAGGGCATATCTCATCTCACTGCCTTGAAAGGGAGGAAGCTGACTTGAGATATCCCAAGTGCAGAATCACAACTTATATGTTGAGTGCACTAGGTGAAAACCTTCCAATAGTTTGGCAATCATGCCATTCACACCCTTGGGGCTGTTCGAAGTCAAGACACTTGATGGTGAGGCTTAACCCTGAACTCAATGCCTAAGTCTCTGTACATAAATGCTTTTGGGGAAGGCACAAAGCTGCATATTGTCTTACATTTCATTGCATTGGGAGATGCCACAAGGAAGGGAATTGTAGATATAGGAGTGAGAGTCAGTGTGCTGAGTCATACAATCCTACAAGCTTAGCGTAACCCACTTGTGGAGACCACTGGGTTTAACATCATGCTGGCCAATAGAATGAAGGTTAGACCATTTGGGGTACTAAAAGGCTAGTCCTTGAAGATAGCGGGAGTCTAGTTCTTAGTAAACTTCATAGTCATGAAGGAAGTGGACTATGACATCCTACTAGGCCAACCTTGGATGCAAAATGCACGAGTGATAGAAGACTGGGGCAATGGTCTAATATTCTTAGGCAACATATTGGAAGTTTTAAGAGTCGTGTTGGACACCTAGAAGACCACATGGTTTGACCTAGATTCCATCTCTACTATCTTGAAAGGATATTCACAAGTCAACAATTCCTACGTGCCACTAACAAAGCATATCCCTTGCCCAAGAACGAGTAGCCAGGGTAGCCATAATGAGTCCCACAAAGTCACACCATCTTAGCTGATGAAGAGTAGGATCCTACCATCAGTACCACTCTGCATGATGGACACCAAGTGCTTTGGCAGTTGACCAACACCTATCCCCTTCCATGTCCCATCTAGCAAACTCAAACTCCAGGGGATTCTTGAACACTTGATGAGAGAGCCCGCTACTAACCTAGTTGCTAATCTCAAATCCCTCAAGGACCTCATGGACGGAGCCAAAGTGGTAATGGACCAAAGTGTATAACTTAAATCTATTGTACAATTGGACACTACTCACTCATGGATGAAAAGAAGGCTAAGAGAAGAATCCTAGGAGAGGATGAGCAATCAAGATGTGATGATTCGGATGATGAGTATGAAGGCTTCTAGTCTATGAATGAGGAAAGTGAGAAAGAGGCCGATACTATAGAGTATGATATAGACAGCTGAGTGATCAAGCAAATACAAGTAGACTCCAAGCCAAAGAAAGCCAACATCTTTAGGATTGAAAGACGAGTCATCAAGATGGAATGCGACCATACTGGACCATCTAGGTGTAATGGACTATGAGCAAGCTTGATTAGTTCAACCAAGTACCACACCACTCTTTAGGACCGAGTCAACCTCAAAGGCTATGATCACCAGGGGAAACTCCTTCTTCCAGTGAGGGCATTTAACTCTGAATCAAAAGTGAGCTATGAGAGTGATCCAAAAATACCCCAACCACTTAAGACCAAATGCACCCAAGAGGACCTATCAGTCCACCTAAGGTGCAAGCAATGAAGGGAGGAAAAGAGGAGGCAATCAAAGGGGTCAGAAGCTGAAGAGCAAAGGAAGTCCTAAGACCTATCGAAGCACTTTACAAAATTCAAAAAGGGTGATAGGGTGGTGATCTTGATAGAAGCTAAGAGGCAATGACAAGCAAGTGAACCAATAGAGAGGCCCGCTAAGGTCAAGGAAGTCAACTTAGCAGGGGAGGGTGAAAAGCCTCCACAGGTATTTATAGTCAAGAACCTGACTGGAAAAGAGGAGGCTAATCTCGTTGCTCTCCTATGAGAATACATAGATGTATTTTCTTGGTCCTTAGATGAACTAAGAGAAGTAGATCCAAGGGTCGTGACTCATAACATCCCCATGACTCCTGACGCAATGCCAGTCAAGTAGCAACCATACTTGATGAATCCTAAACATGAAATGTCATTAAGGAGAAAGAGATAGATAAGTTATTAAAGGCTAAATTTATCTATGAAATTGAGCACGTGGACTGGGTGTTGCCTATAGTGATTGTCCTAAAGAAGAACTGGAAGATTCACATGCGCACGCGCGCGTGCATGCGTGTGTGTGTGTGTGTGTGTGTGTGTGTGTGTGTGTGTGTGTGTGTGTGTGTGTGTGTGTGTGTGTGTGTGTGTGTGTGTGTGTGTGTGTGTGTGTGTGTGTGTGTGTGTGTGTGTGTGTGTGTGTGTGTGTGTGTGTGTGTGTGTGTGTGTGTGTGTGTGTGTGTGTGTGTGTGTGTTATAAAAAGGTCAATGCTACAACTAAGAGGGACAACTATCTACCACACTACATGGAGCACATGCTTGAAAAAGTGGTGGGAAAGGAAGCCTATAGTTTCCTAGATGGTTTCTCGAGCTACAACCAGGTGCAGGTACACCCCGATGACAGACATAAGACAGTATTTGCAATTGAATGGGGCGTATTTTCCTACATAGTCATGCCATTTGGGCTAATGAATGCACTAGTTACCTTTCAATGCCTCATGTGCACCATCTTCAAAGGCATGCTTAGGTGAGAGGTATTCGTTGATGATCTGTGTATACATTCCAGTTGAAGGGAATACCTAGATAAACTCTTTGCACTCTTTGAGCAGTGTAGTCTATACAATCTCTCCTTGAACCCCTTAAAGTGTCAATTCTAGATAAAATATGGATGTATCCTAGGACACGTGGTGTCTAAAAACGCGTTGCCACCAACTTCTCCAAAGTCAGGGTCATTGTCAATTTACCACCACCCATGAACTATAAGGGATTTCAATGCTTCCTAGGACACACTGGGTACTATCGACAATTTATTCTAAACTATGAATTGATTGCTAGACTCCTTTATAAATTGTTTATTGTATTTGAGTGGACCAAGCAATGCCAGCATGCTTATGAGGAACAAAATAAGGCTCTTATGGCTGCACCAATTCTACGAGCCCCAAATTGGAACATGGCATTCCATGTGCACATTGATGTGTCAAAGTTTACTGTGGGAGCTGTTTTGTGCCAGCCTGGCAAACATAATCTTGATTATCCTATGAGCCTTGCTAGCAGGCAACTCACAGATACGAAGATGAATTACTCCACGATGGAAAGGGAAGGCCTAGGCATGGTATTAGCCATTAAGAAGTTATGTTATTATCTTTTAGCTATGCCCTTTACCTTCTTTTTTGACCATCATGCTTTGCTTTATTGAGTAAACAAACCTTGTGCTACAGAATGCATAGCTAGATGGTTACTTCTGCTTCTAGAGTTTGAGAGTCTTTGTGGTTGTATGCAAGGTTAAGCAGCACTACATGGCAAACCATATGTCTTGCATACCCATAGGAGAAGCTGTAACTAGGGCATCATAGGCGATCTACTAGATATGCACCTTTTTAGCATGACTCGTGAGAGAGGCTTTTCAAGGCCAATTTAACACCATATTGGGAAAATTACATAGTACAAATCCTAGAGCATGGATTGCATGAGAAGCCTATAGATAAGGCTAGGCTAAAGCACCTTATCCTCAAGGTTCAACCCTATTAGTCAATAGTAGTCGGCTAGCTCTATAGACTAGGACAGGATGGGTTATTACGAAGATGCGTGTGAGTAGGAGATGCATGATGTAGTTGCTAAAGTGCATGGTGGAATTGTTGGAGAACACTTCGATAGAGACATCATAGCACATAAGGTGCTGCAATCTCAACTATGGTGGCCCACCCTATTCTGCAATGTGGCTAAGTTTGTGAAACATTGTGATGAGTGCCAAAGAACCAAAGTCCCCATCCGAAAGGACAAGATGGAGTTGACTCTGATGATAGCACAACAACCCTTTGAAAAGTGGGGAATCGACTTCATTTGGCTTATCAATCCCACAATGCAATTTTCACAGGCAAAGTACATAATTATGGCTATGGATTATCTAATGAAATGGGTTGAATCTTGAGCCATCATAAAGAATGATGCTAGAACCACAACTAAGTTCCTTTAGGAGTAGGTAATATCAAGATTTGATTGCCCCATAAAACTAGTTAGTGATCAAGGCACACACTTTATCAGTGAAGTGATTACCCATTTGCTATCCACCTTCATAATCATCCATAAAAAAACTTCACCATGTTACCCTCAAGCTAACGATCATGCAAAATCCACGAACAAGATCCTAGTAAATTTCCTGACTAGGGTAGTCTCCACCTCGTGCACTAACTAGGACAATAAACTCATGGCAGTACTATGGGCCTATAAGATAGCTTACAAGATTGCCATAGGGCAGACACCATTCAAGATAACCTATGGGACCAAAGTAATCCTGCCATTGGAGTTCTTTGTTCCAAGCTTGAGAGCAGGAGTACAAGAGAGATGGGATGGAAAGAAAGCATGGACGGAATGCCTAGCAGAGTAAGAATCTTCTTTGAAACCCAACTCCTCGCAACTCATGCACTAATCTATGAAAAGGTGAGACACAAAGCTAGTTTGACAAGCATATCAAACAACGTGACTTCGAGCAGGGCAACCTAGTGCTTCTATACTCGGTGAAGGGCCATAAGCAAAAGATGAAGTTCAAAGGATTGGGACCTTTCAAGGTTTGCAACATTAGTCAAACTAGCAATGTAGAACTCGAGACTCTAGAGAGAGAGAGGATAGGATTCTTTAATGGCAGTCACCTCAAGAAGTACTACCCTCCAGCGCACCCACTACATGAGCCTTTGATGCTGGACCCACCAGTAAACATAAGAATAGCCACCATCATTGAGATAGAGGACAAGGACAAGGAAGAAATGGCATATGCATACTTGTGCATATCGGTCACTCACCACAAGCCATGTGCCTTTGATGCACTCATTGATGAGGAAGCTAACTATAATATCCTTACACACGATCATTGACCCTCATTGGTCAGCCCTAGTTGCAAGCTACTAATACAAAACATAGCCCGTTTGTGGGGGCAGTCTTATTCACTATTGGGAAAGTGCAAGTAGCAACCTCTCTCAAGATTGAAAGCCTCCCAATGATCTTCTACATGATGTCTAACAAGAAGCCCGCTGGTAAGGAATCAATACTAGGATGTGCATTCAAGAAACAAGCACACTCCAATGTCAACTACAACTCATAGCATATTCACCTTACCATTAAAAATGTTCAAATAGTGATGGCTTTTAGTAAAGGGATGTGCGGTTCTCCATCTAAAACTGCATCACCACTGATAAAGTAACTTAGTTCCAAGCCTAAAGAGGGAGGTCGTGACTTATCCCACCCCAATACAATGCACCAACCGCAACAACCACCAATGAGTGCACCCAAAACCACTAAACAATAGCTCAAATGGGTTCCCAAATGACAATCGCAGCCGAGGAGCGGGAAATGGAAAAAAAGAAAAGAAGGAAAAGGTGCCTTAACTAATAACTAGACCCTGGAAAAAATTAAATGCACGGGCGCGACCCTCAAGAAGTCTTAGAGTCGCCCAAGGAGAGTAAAAGAATGAAAAGTGCACCATTAAGTGCGCAAACACTTCCAAAACCTTGTAAGAGAGCGCCAAGCTCACTCCTGTGCAAATTGTATGCATTAGTTGGGGATAGGATAAACTAGAACGGTGGGAAATGAGAAATGGGCCTAGGCTAATGGCCGGCCATGTAAAAAAGGGGGATGACCGCCCATGAAAAGTAGGGCATATATATAAAGTTGAAAAGTGAATGGGAAGCTCATTCTTGTGTGTGGCCAAAGCTTCTTCTTCTTCTTCTCTTCTTTCTTGCCTTCTTGCTTGTGCTTGAGAGAGGGATTGAGAGAGTGTGAGGGAGTGAGGGAGTGATTCTATGAGAATGAGGGATCTTGGAGAAGAAGCTCTCCATCTTCTCTCTTCATCTTCTTCTCCTCTCTTCTCTTTTCTCGTCTCACGCGTGGCTATGGAGGATGAAGCTCATGGGAGAGGGATTGAGGTTGCTTGAGCTTGCCTCAAGGATCGTGGAGCTACCGGTGTGCAAGAGAGAGGAGGGTACTCGATTGAGCATCAAGGTAAGCTCACTACACCCGTAAGGTAGGCATTGCGCGTCGCTATGTGAAAGGTAGCCATGGCCGCTCGGTTCAAAACACTTGAGCAATAAGTGGTCCGTAGGTCTCGGGATAGAGCTCGAAGCTCCCCTCCATTTTGGTTCCGTTGTCGGGACCGACGGAATCGAGCCTTGAGCGTCGCGCGCATCAAATCGAGCATGGAAGTAGGGTTTGCAGCCTGAACCGGTGCTCGAGATAACTAGGAGATTTAGGAGGGTTTAATCCGTGAAACAAGTAAGTATTTGGGTTTCTTGGAAGCATTAGATTAGGAATGCTATTCTACATTTTTGTTTTGCATATTGGCTGCACTAGATTAAGGTTAGACTGGGGTAAGAAAAGAGAAAACAGAGGTTCTGGCTGCTGCTGGAAATAGGAAAACAAGGGACCAAATTCAAGTTTCTGGGTGAAACAGGGACAGGGAACTGGCTGTAAGGTTTTGCAGTGCTAGGAAAGGACCTTAAGAGGCTTGGGAGGCCAGGACAAACCTCATTTCTTTAGTTAGCTTTGTGTGTGTGTGTGTGTGTGTGTGTGTGTGTGAGAGAGAGAGAGAGAGAGAGAGAACTTCTAGTTCACAGGACAAGGAAACGCTACCCCGATTCTAGACGCCATCGATTCGTGCTACTCCAGGTGAGTCTGGTGTTTTCCAATAGTGCTCTAATCAGATATGGAAAGTCTGTGGTGATTGTGTGCAACAGACATTAAGAAGGATTCAAAAGCGCCAGAACCGCACCCGCCACTGACGTAGTCGGACCAACTCGCAGTGGTCTAATTCCCAGAATCGGACCACCTGAGTCCTAGGGTCGGACCGTCCGATTTCCAGAATCGGACCATCTGACTAAGAGAGTCGGACCAGACCTATCCAATTGCAGGAATTAGACCAACCCGATAGGACGTGCCACATGGCACTTGGATTGTCCATTAGAATCGGATCATCGTAGTCGAACCATTGGAGCCAGACTCAGGCCAACCACTTTGAAAGTGGGACCACCCTCCTTGTCCAATTCTTAGAATCCAACCACCAGGGTCGGACGAGTCCTAGAATCGAACCAACCCCTTCCGACTGTTAGAGTCAGACTAGACCCGTCCGATTGCAAGAATCGGACCATCCAACTCCCAAAGTCGGACCATCCTACCAGAAGAAAAAGATAAGGATCTTTTGCTGCCTTTGCCACAGACCTGACCCCAGGACGCACCCCTGAACACTCCCAAGACCCAGTTTGACCATTAGAACCTCAGAGACCAATCAAACTTAGGGGGCGGAAAGACCGTAGAATAGCCAGGAACCGAGTTGAGAACTCAAATTAGGCTGGGAACGTGGGTAGAAACAAGGTGGAGTTTTCCTTAAACGTTGTCTGCATCGGCACTTCACTCTTGTGCTCCACCAAGTTGCACAGCAAGAAAAGAGAAAAGCATGTTTTCGCACCAAGCACCACGAAAGCACTAAGCACAATGTGTGAGTCAGGATCGCAGCTGCTTTCGAATAACAAGGAACACACCATGATATCTAATAACATTAAGGAACCCACTAGTAGGAGAAGACCCCAAGACTTAGACAGGTGCCTGAGTGCCCTACTAGTAGTACCTGGAGAAGACACGAAGACACGGGAAGCAACAAGATAGAGGAGTGGAAGTTGTCGGAGCTGATTGGATTCATTGACAACCTCGTGGAGCTGGAAGCAGAAACAATGTCGGGATCAAGAGGCAAACAAGGGGAAGACCAATTAGACTTAGGAGAATTTCCAACCTCGGTCTAGGAACTGGTCCACGACTACGATCTACTCACCAGGACCGTGATCCAAGGTAGATCTGTAGAGGAAGTGGTAGTTAACCTGGAAGAAGAGAGAAGAGCTATCAAGAGAGCGCTAGAAGGCATAATTGCCTACAACCATGAGCAAAGGGCTAGAAGGCTACAACAAGACGTGGATATGTACGAGGCTAGACGAGTACTAGACCTAGCTAGGGTAGCCAAGTCCAGACCAAACATAGAGAGGGAACGGGCAGCAGAGGCTGGCATGACATTGAGTGAACTAGTGGCAAAGCGACTCATGGACAATAAATCCGTGGAACAGAGTGCTACTGCCCTAGCCACTGCACTACTATCAGGATTGGAAGTCACACAAGGGGCTAAAGGGCAGGCTAGAATCCCCATAGTAGCAAAATAACTAGCTCGATACGAACCTAGCAGTGACCCGTACAGCTTCATGGAGCAATTTGAGCAAGTATGTGAGGCGAACGATCTGACTAACCCTGCGCAGCAAGCTCAAGCCTTCGGCCTATGCTTAGGCGACAAGGGGAGGACCTGGTACTCTAGTCTGGATGACGCAGAACGTACAAACTTCGCTCGCCTTAAGGGCCTCTTCATCAAGAGGTTTTCGAAGGCGGGGTATTCGGATACCTCATTGTTAGGTTGATGAATATCACTCAAAGGGAGAAGGAGGACGTTAGGGATTACGTCACTCAGGTGCATAGCCTCTACAAGAGAATCCCTGCCAATGAGTGACCTACCGAGAGGGCAGTGTCTACAGTGTTCATGAACGGGATTCTGAGTGAGGAGCTTTACAAGGCTTTGGCCAATAACTCCACCTTACAACGAGACGTGCTAGCTTGAGTCTTCGAGGAGGCAATACGCGTAGATGATCAACTCAGGGAACGTAGCATGAGGACTACCAACCGAGATAGTGCAAGCCAGAGGGACCCTGAGAGATCAACCACCTTGGGGAAAAAAGCAACTGCTAGCATGCAGGATAAGGGAAAGAGTGTAGACCACAACCAAGGGATGGCAGAGATGAGAATGGAGATTTCACAATTGCAAGAGCTCGTTAGAAATCCTATGAGATCGCACATACAATGTGTGTATTGCAGCGGCAATCACCTCCCAGTTGAGTATCAAGATCCTAGATCTCGACCGTGCTCAAATTCTGATAGATTCGGGCATGATGCAGCGCATTGCAGAATGCCGAGGAGATTCCCATACACGCAGCACTACAACCCTCCATTCTTAGGTAATAGGCCACCTAATTTCTTTGGCAAGGGAGCCCAGTTAGCTCTTCCAGCACCAACTGACTCAAGACCTGTCGTGCCTAGGCTGGAGATGAACCCAACTGGTATACCCAGGCCACCAGGGCCTTTTGTGACTCACCCACCTAGCGATGCTCCTATTCACTTTGTGGAGGAGCCTAATGAGGAAGAGACATGTGTCAATCTGTACATATCCTACGACGAGGAGGGCAACCTAGTTCTGATGGACTATCGGCCAGTGCCAGTGATGGCTTTAGGAAGAGGACGAGGTAGAGGCTTTGGAGGGCCCAGCCAAGATCCAGTCACATGTTGGACTTGCAGCCACCCAGGCCACATCTCATCACGCTGCCCAAAGTGAGAACAAGCTAACAAAGACAAAGCGGATCTCCGATACGCAGAGTGTGGAATCAAACATTTGTTTCCTGACTATCCTAGGCGGAAGCCATCAACCAGCCATGCCAACATGCCATTGGTGCCTTTGGGGCTCTTTGGAGTGGAAACTTTTGGTAGTGAGGATACGCCCATCCCACTACATGCTATGATGCGAGCTCAAACGAAACAAGTAGGCATCTCCTTGCCAGGGCCAAGTTACCTTGATGCAACCTCAATGGGGAAGAAAAGTCAGAGGAGACGGAAAAAGAGAACGATGCAAAGATAACCCTTAAAACCAAGGAAACGACTACACTAGTAACGGGAAAGAAGGTCACAGACCCAGAGGCAGAGTCCTCGGCTCCTAAGACAGCAGAGCTAGGGAGTGCCAAGGTAGGGGAATACCCCCACCCCAAACGGCAACTCGAGGCTATAGCCAAGGTCAAGGAGTGGGTCAAGGATGCCCAGAAGCACCTCGAGGATGCTGAATCCATATTGGAAGACCCTATGGATGACTTCTCCAGTGTTAGCACACCAGTCTCACCCTCAAAACCATAGGCTGGGAGCATACCTGCACCACTAGGAGCAACTCAGCAGCAAGGACGGGGGGAAACTTACCAGGGCAGACAGAATGCATGGCCTAGAACTGCTAGCCTCAAAGGAAGATAAGGGTCCAATAGCCTCTTCACGACCTTGTTGTCCACTCTAGTAACTCTAAGCTTGGAGGATCTGCTTAGGCAAAATCACTCCTTGTGGCAGGAGTTAAAAGACTTGATCAAGGGACACCCAGGACTTGCGGGTGCTGATCTGCAAGATCATGATGCAGTTACACAGATCCCAAGTCTAACTCTACACTCAAATCCTAAGTCTTTGCACATCAATGCTTTTTGGGAAGGCACTGAAATGCACGCAGTTTTGCCCGTCCTAGCCTTAAGAGACATGACTCGAAAAGGAATTGTAGACACAGGCGCCGGTGTTAATGTGCTAAACCATGCAATCCTAGAGGCATGGGGAAACCCTCCTGTAGAGACTGCTAGATTCAATGTCACATAAGCAAATGGAATGAGGGTAAGACCATTGGGGTCTTAAAGAATTGGCCGGTAAAGATTGCCGGTGTGCAATTTTCGGTAAACTTCATTGTCATGAAGGGAGTGAATTACGACATACTATCAGGCCGACCTTGGATGAGGAATGCACAAGTCGTAGAGGACTGGGGCAATGGATTGATTTTCCTAGGGAACAGAACTAGTGCAGTGAGGGTAGAGATGGACACTTGGACGACGACACGTGTTGACCTAGCTGCCATCTTGGCTATGCTAAAAGGCAATACTCAAACAACCAAGCCCTATGGATCGCTCGCTAGATATATTCCTTGCCCTCAGGATGAGAGGGATTGGATGCATGTTTTGGCAACCATTGACCTACCATTCTCATATGAGGAAGGACCACATCAGCAGGCTGCTAAAGCCGCAACCATGCCAATTGAGGAGCCAGTTGTGTCGCTTTGCATGATGGCAGGAAGCTCACTCAACCGAGCAAACCGGCCTCGTCCTGCATCCCCAACAACAAATTAGAGCTTCAGGAAATCATAGAGTATCTAACCGATAAATTGGACGGCAATTTGGCTGCTAACTTAAAACCTCTACGTGACCTTTTAGCTAAAACAGAATGGAAATGGACCAAGGTCCACGACCTGAACTTGTTATATAACTGGGCTTTAGTTACTGACAACAAGAAGATTCAAGAGGAAAGCTTAGGGGATGATGAGCAGTCAAAAGGACAGGACCCGAATGATGAGGAGTATGAGGACTGTCACTCTACGGGAGAAGAGAGTGAAGAAGAGATAGACACAATAGAGTACGACACGAAGGGAAAAGCGATGGAACAAATCAGGGCAGACTTGAGGCCTAGGAAAGAAGGGATCAATCGGAACGAAAAAGGAGTAATGCTAATGGAGTGTGACAGATCCTGGCTAGAATGCATAGGAGCCGTGGATTACAAGCAAGTCGGAGTAGCACAACCATGGGTAGTCCCAGTACTCAAGACAGATGCACCTATACGGAACTATGACCCCCTAGGGAAACACCTTCCTCAAGTGAGGAATGAGAGTTTAACTCAGAGTCGGAAGTTAGCACTGAAAGCGATCCCGAGATACCGCAACCCTCTAAGGTCAAGCGCACCAAGGGAGACTTGCCAGCCCACCTAAGGTGCAGGAGGTTAAAAGAGGAGGCCAGGAAGCAAGCAAGGGACTCAGAAGTGGAAAGGCAGAGGAAACCACAGGATCTTCCCAAACGGTTTACAAAATTTAAAAAGGGTGACAGAGTGGTGATTCTGTTAGGTTCAAAAAGACAAGTTCACACTAGTAAACCGATCGAGGGACCCCCCAAAGTCAAAGAGGTTAACTTGGCTGGGAAATGTGAAAAACCAAGACCGGTGTTCGTTGCAAATGACTTGGTGGAGGATGAAGAGACCAAACTCGTTGCGCTCCTGCAAGAGTACATTGACGTATTTGCCTGACGAACTTAAGGGAGTAGACCCTAGGGTCGTGACTCATAACATCCCAATGGTCCCAAATGCAGTGCCAACGAAACAACGACATTATCCCATGAATCACAAGCACGCCCATGCAGTAAAAGAGGAGATTGATAAACTCATGAGGGCAGGTTTCATATATGAGATCGAGCACACGGACTGGGTATCACCTATCGTGATTGTCATGAAAAAAAAATGGAAAAATCCGAGTGTGCATGAACTACAAAAAAGTGAATACCGCTATGAAAAGGGATAACTATCCTTTACCTTATACCGAGCACATGCTTGAGAGGGTAGCAAGAAAGGAAGCCTACAGTTTTCTGGATGGTTTCTTGGGCTACAATCAAGTGCAAGTGCACCCCGATGACAAGCACAAGACTGCCTTTGCCACGGAATGGGGCGTGTTCGCCTACATTGTCATGCCTTTTGGGCTAATGAACGCACCTGCAACTTTCCAACGCCTAATGTGCACTATCTTTAAGGACATGCTTAGGCGCAAACTGGAAGTGTCCGTAGACGACCTATGTTTACACTCTAGTTGGGCCGAACACTTGGAGAAATTGAGAGCTGTCTTTGAAAGGTGTAGGCTGTACCACCTCTTATTGAACCCCTTAAAGTGCCAGTTCTAGGTAAAACACGGATGCATCTTAGGGCACGTAGTGTCAAGGAACGGCATTGCTACTGACTTTTCCAAAGTTAGAGTCATTGTTGACCTACCGCCACCCGATAACTACAAGGGAGTTCAATGCTTCTTGGGACACACTGGATATTATCGATGATTTGTGCTAAATTACGCACTAATAGCTAGACCATTGTACAAGCTATTGATAGTGTTTGAGTGGACGGAGGAATG
Source organism: Lygodium microphyllum (assembly GCF_053477565.2). Classification (NCBI taxonomy): domain Eukaryota; kingdom Viridiplantae; phylum Streptophyta; class Polypodiopsida; order Schizaeales; family Lygodiaceae; genus Lygodium; species Lygodium microphyllum. Next base: position 103,745,388 of record NC_141162.1, on the reverse strand, counting down.
CCAGCGCGCATATGAGGAGTTGAAAAAGGCTCTTACGACTACACCAATCTTGCGAGCCCCAGACTTGAACGTAACGTTTCATGTACACATAGACGCCTCTAAGTTTGCCATTGGAGCCGTGCTATGCCAGCCTGCAGAACATAACTTGGATTACTCGGTGAGTTTTGCCAACAGGCAGCTCACAGAGACCGAGATGAACTATTCCATGACAAAAAGGGAGGGGTTGGCCATGGTATTTGCGGTAAAGAAATTTAGGCATTACCTGTTGGCCACTCCCTTTGTCTTCTTTGTTGACCATCAAGCCTTGTTGTATCTTGTGAACAAGCCTTGCGCTACGGGGCGCAGAGCTAGATGGTTACTCCTTTACTGTAGTTTGACTTCTATGTGGTTGTACGCAAAGGAAAGCAACACTACATGGCTGACCACATGTCCCGCATACCCACAGGAGAAGCCGATGGGCAAGGCGTGCCTGACGATTTACTGGATGCCCATCTCTTTAACTTGTCTAGTGAACGAGAATTATTTAAAGTTGATCTGACGCCGTATTGGGCCGATGACATAGTGCAAGTGCTAGAAAATGGACTACCAGAGCAACCCATTGAGAAGGCCAGGCTGAAAAGACTTATCTTGAAAATTCAGCCATACCAATTGATAACTGGCCAACTCTATAGGTTGGGGCAATACGGTTTATTGCGCAGATGCGTATGTGAGCACGAGATGCACGACGCATTGAACGAAGCACATGGCGGAATCGCTGGAGGACACTTTAGCGGGGACACAATAGCCCGAAAGGTGCTACAATCCCAGCTATGGTGGCCCACCCTCTTCCGCGATGCAGCTAAATTTGTAAAGCATTGCGATGAGTGCTAAAGGATCAAAGTGCCTGTGCGAAAGGACAAGATGGAGTTGACCCCTGTCATAGCCCGACAACCCTTTGAAAAATGGGGCATTGATTTTATTGGACCTATCAGCCTTGCAACACAATATTTCCAAGCTCAATACATCATAGTGGCGACCGACTATCGAACGAAATGGGCAGAGGCACGAGCCACGAGGAAGAATGATGTTAGGACCACCGCAAAGTTCTTGTGGGAGCAGGTCATTTCACGGTTTGGCTGTCCAATCGAACTTGTAAGCGACCAAGGCACACACTTCATTAATGAAGTGATTGCCCACTTGCTCTCTACTTTCCTAATAATTCATCAGAAGTCCTCTCCCTATTACCCTCAAGCTAATGGCCAAGCCGAATCCACAAATAAAATCTTAGTCAACGTGCTTACAAAATTCGTGTCTACTTCAAGAAGTGACTGGGACAACAAGCTAATGGCGGCCTTGTAGGCCTATCGCACTGCTTATAAAACGGCTGTGGGACAAACGCCTTTTAGGCTGACGTATGGAACTAAAGCCATTTTACCCTTATAATTCTTCATCCCTAGCTTGAGGCTAGCAGTCCAAGAGCATTGGGAGGGAAGAGAGGCTTGGACAAACCGCTTGGTGGAGCTAGAGCGCTTAACGGAGACCCGACTCCTCACCACTCACTCTCTGATTTGTGAAAAGGCTCGACAAAAGATGTGGTTTGACAAGCATGTCAAGCAGCGAGACTTCGAACAAGGGGACCTTGTTCTGCTATACTCGGTAAAAGGACATAAATGGAAGATGAAGTTTCGGGGGCTAGGGCCTTTCAGAGTACGCATGATTGGTAGGACCAGGAATGTCGAGTTGGACACTTGACGGTGAAGGAATAGGCTTTTTTAACGGCAGCCTCATTAAGAAGTACTATCCTCCTTCCCATCCATTACATGAGCCACCCATGCTAGAACCCCCACTGAACGTCCGCATGGCTACTGTAACTGACCTTACAGATCAGGACGAAGAAGCAGTGGCACCGGCGTACCTATGAATCACAGTCGCAGCAGGAGCGGTGTATTCTTTTGAAGCATTGATTGATGAAGGTGCCGACTACAGTATCTTGACGCATGACCATTGGACACGCATTGGTCAACCGAAACTACAGCCCACTAACGCTAAACTCACCCCATTTGGGGGTACCGCTTCTTCACTCCTAGGGAAGTGCAAGGTGGTCATTTCCATCGAGTCTGAAAGTTTACCAGCCTTCTTCCATGTGTTACCTGACACTAAAGGAGCCGGTAATGTGTCACTATTGGGTTGCACTTTCAAGAAGCAAACAAACTGTAATGTGGATTACAACCTAAACCGCATATATCTTGCTATCGGCAATGTGCGCATAGTGACGATGGAGCCCCGAGAGGAACACCAAGGAAAAGGGAATTCTCTTGCAAGAAAATCTATCTTGTAACATCAACAAGCTTGTTTATCATGTTTCATATGATCACAATGAAGAAAAGAACACCAGGCACAACAAATCTTCATGCAGCATCATGTAGATCTCCCACGGTTTTGAATAGAATCAACCATATTCTTCAACATCTTCACAAAATCCATCAATAGAACAAAGAAATCAAAGGAATACACCATCTTTGAATGGAAATACATCACATAGTATTCATCTTCAATATCTTCATAGTCTTCTCTCTCAATCTCTCATATACAATCACTCTGGTTGAGTAGAATTGGCTATCTCTAACTCTCTCTCTCTCACTCTATCAATAATACATCATATCCTTACTACAATCTCTCAAAATCACTCTCAATAATCCTTCTTAGGTCGTGGATACCCCTCCCAAGAGGTATGTCTGATATGAAGAGTCACCAGAGCCACTACAGTGTCCTTTCATAGCTCACTACTATCACTTCACTCTAGTCTTCTCTTGAGTCTTTAACAGCTACTTCTTCTTCCACTTCCTTCAGCTCTTTTGCACTTGTATTCACCTCTTTCCAAGGCTAGAAAACTTTCCCAAAGTCACACATAAATTCCACAGAACACTTACAGAAGCATACAGAACAGTCTACAGAACAGTACCAGAACAGCTACAGTACAGAATAGAACAGAAATAGAACAGAAGCAGAAGCTCTACAGAAGACCTACAGAAGGTTACAGAAGGTCATCAAAACCACATAACTCATTCTCAAATCATTCCAAACTCTCACAAACCATTCAATAAACTTTCACAATATCTCATTCTTCATCAATCAATACTCCTTCCCTCCTTTCAGAAGACAATCAGAACAAAACAGACCAAAACAGAGCAAAACAGAAGGTATACAGAACCAATCAGAACCTATCAGAACATCACAGAACCACCAACAAACATCATAATCTTCCAAAACACAATCAATATCATCCAAAACATTCTCAAACCACTTCTAAATCAATCAATCATCCCATAAAATCAATCATTCAGCTCTCAAAAACAACAAAAATCAGCCAAAAAACAAGTCATTTCAACACTCAACATATCCCCACACTTACTAAGGAAGCGTCCTCGCGACCCAAGAAAAAGGGAATACAAGTTCATTGAAAAGCTCAACTTTGATCTTCAATATCTTTTCAAAAAGAATCCATCCACCGCGACCCCATCTTATAACCTGTTTCTGATATAAAAATACAAAGAAAGGAAAACTCTTTATACATTAACACCTCTTATCAAACTAAAAATCACCACAAATTTGTAAAGGATATAAGAGTTTGCTTCTTCTTCATCTGCATCATCTTCAATTCTCCAACCACGACCCCATCACCACAAATCTCCAAAACGTAGCTCGTACACGAAATCCAATAGGAAACTACCACGTTCGTTTGACATACATGAACTCACAACACAAACACTAATACACAACACAACCATCTGAATGACTTCTTCAAAAAGAGAGGTGTTCATTAGAAACTTCCACCATATATTAGAAAGGCATCAATGAAGATGATCCCTCTTAAAAGATTGATGTTGTCAGAATCGATCCATAGATAAGGATTCATCTACAAAGTTTTTAGGAGGATTTTGAAAAAATTGGAGACAGCACATCCTTTCCAACAGGACCAAGTATCTGCTAGGCAAACAGAGGGCATGAAAATACAGTATCTCCAGCTGTTGGGAATCAATGCTAACATTGACATTCATGCACAACTTTGGAATAGGCTTTGAATCAGTATGAGAGTGTCTATGCATATACGCCAGGTACCAAGCAAAGTGAGCAGTTAATCTCACTGAGGGATCTGCAGACTGTGAATATTGTTGGGCAAAATGAACATAGTTTTGATAAGCTTGACTGGAAGCTGTCCATTCTCCTAGAATTACTGGCCAATTAATCTGCGGTCCTGTAAGGCAATCATCCGAACTCCATCCCCTTCTTCTGGAAATCTGAGTATCAAACCCATCACAGTCACTAACCAACTGAGGTGGTTGAGATATGGAAGTGTGAGGAGAGGATAATGGAATAAGAGAAAGTGGATGTAGGGAAGGATAGGAAAAATCATAAAAGGAAGAAAAGGTTAAAGAAGGAGTGGCAGAAATTTGTAAGGAATCACTAAGGAACGGTGTTAACTGATAAATAGGAAATGTGGAGGGTACATTTATGAGGGGTGAAGGACAGGGTGGAGAAGGGGAAAATACCCTATCCTCAATAAAGGAACAGTAAGTGAAAATAGGAATTTGAGGGAAAGATGAAGGTTGGAAAAGAAGTGGTAAAATAGTGGAATTAGATTGACAAAGGGAAATATATATAGCATAGCGGTGAGCCATTTGTTGGTAATAGAGGAGGGTAGGAACAGAAGGTCCTAAGAGAGATCGTCTATGATAGGCATCAAAGAAGGTAGCATCAAATGGATTATGTTTGGAAAGATAGGTTAAGAGATCCATCCTCAGTTGGTTAGTACTCTGGGCAAAGGTAGGAGCTATGTTTTGTCTTTGATTTAGGACCACCGAATCAATCATGGGATGCCACGAATTATCATGACAATCAGCTACTTTGGAGGAATAACTCTGGAACATATCAGCTATGCGCAACTCCAAATGATTGACATATAAAACAGCCTGTAAGACCACATCCCCCACATACCATGCCATATCTACCTCATCTGGAATTAACAAATCTCCTCGGAGATACATGTATGACATCAACATGGTATCTGGCGTGACAGAATCTTCAAAGACCATTCTGACTACCTCTGTCAACAACTCAGCAGACCAAGTCCCACTCCAGCCATCCTCTGGAAAAGGTAAATCCATCGTGGAAAGCTTCATATAGAAGACCAACTTCTGTAAGTGGTAGTGGACAAAGAAAGAATGGTCAGGTAAGACATATTCCTGAAACTGCTCAAAGATAGACCATAACAAGTCCATTCTGGACTGCAATCTTTCCACTTTATCTTGGAATAGAGGGCACAAAGTAGCCTGTCTCTGTAGGGCAGCCAAGTCCTGATGTGAAAGAGAAGGAATTAATGGAACATGAGGGCTTGGAGGAACAGAGCAGGACTTTGCAAGTTGATCTTGCAACTGCTGGATTTGGGAGGCTTGGTTGGCCACTGTGTCATTAGCAGTCTGTAAAGCTGAAAGCTTGTCATCTAAAAGAACTTGGAATTCTTTCACTTCTCTGGACATCCTCTCCTTCTCTGCTGAAAGGCTAGTAACCTGTGACTGAGCCTCGAATAACTGGGTCTTCAATGAAGAAATCTCATCGCTTTGAGTGGCAACCAGTTGGGTTTGCTGTTCCATTTGCTTAAATAGATCTGCTAGGGTATCCTTAGCAGAAGCTAACTCAGATGTTGCCTTATGCAACTGGTCTTTGGACTGCATGAGCTCCTCATAGAAAGATGCGTACAGCTGTTGAACACAGGCTGTCACTGACAACTCAATGGAACTTTGAATATCCTTGCAGAGGAAAGGAATGGCATCTCCTGAAACGAGACTGTTCAGGGAAGGAACTGAGATCTCCAAGGATCCTTCTCGATGTGCTCGAAACAGGTTATTGCAAGTGAGATACCCAGGGAGTTCACTGCCAGAAGTAGCAGGGATAGGCACTGAGGGAAGTACAGCAGGGGCTTTATCCGCTACCCTCTTCAAGCGTTTGCGTTGTATGATCACGGGAGGCGGAGAATCATCATCCTCAATGTCAATAGGTGCTGACTCTTCTGAAGGTGGAGGAGGAGGTACTGGATCTGATGGAGGAAGTGGAGGTACAGTCTTCTGTAAACCTGAATAGGTCAAGAAGGCAGACAAATATGATCCGTATGTAACATTGGTAACATTACCCCACGTGACTTTAACAAAATGCTGATCCATTTTAGTAAGGAGGTAAGTGCTCCAATCAATAGCAACTCCTTTTAGCACCATCCTAGAAGCTGTGAAAAGCTCTTTGGACAAATAGTGGGATGGCGTTTTGGCAGGCATGAACCTGTCCTGAAGGAACTGACACATCGTCTTCCATACGGGATCAGTAATCATAGAAAACGAAACTCCTGAAGAGTTTATCACTTTCTTAACATCAAGGACTTCCCTTGTCTGCTTCTGTAACAGCTTGAGAATCTCTTCATTAGAGAAGAGCTGACGAGTAGTCACAAAAGGTTCTCCTTTGAAGGGAAGAGACAGAGCCTTCCCTAAGCCGCGAGATGTCAAAGTCATAGACATTCCGTGGACTACGCCTGTCTTCTTGCTGTAAGAGGCCAGGAACTCATCACATAACGACGGATCCTCTGGAAGTAATGGAAAAGGAGTGGCCACAAAAGCAGCAAGTCCCGCCTTCGTGAGGGGCTCAAAAGTAAGTAGGGAAGAGTAATCCCTACTAACTAGTGGGACGTACTGGATAGGGGGAGGAGCATGAGAAGGCGCCATTCAGATGGTTACACACACACCACAAACACAGACAATTAAGGAGAATGCCTGCAAAGCAACAGACCAAAACCAAGGATAAGAGAATAACCAAATAAGACGTGACACGACCAACTAACCCCAAGCAAACCACATCCTTAAAAAAAATTTGACATGACCTCAAGACAAATGTGACCGAAAGCTTCATGCGATGCATCAGACAAACACCCTGAACCCCGTATCAGGCAACAAAAGAAAAAAAACTGCATACCGTACCTGTAACCGTAACAAAGACAGGAAACCAAAATAAAACCACATCTGACACATATCAAAACTATATCGGTGATAAACCAAGACTGGACCATGGAAAAGAACTCTAATGACGGCGCATACCTATCCCACGAAACGGGTTCATTAAAAAAAAAAGGAAATTAAGTGCAGTGAGGGGGAATTAATTTAATGAAGGGTTGATTTTAATCAACTATTAAAAATGGGTGAATTTTTATTAGGTGATAAACCTTAATAAGAAAACGGCGGTTCCTTATTAGTTATTTAATTACCAATTATTAAGTTAAGCGGTACAGTTATTCGATTACCGGACTTCGATTCCCGACTGGGTCTCTAAATGCAATTCATTAATTACAATTTAAGGTGATGTGGAGCGCTTTTTTGCCAGCGCGTGCTCATGTGACGGCTGGTTCTTTTTTAATAAAAAATTAAAGTGCCTCTTTAGCGCACGTAGCGCGTGCTAAGTGAACGGCTGGTTCATTTTTAATTAAAAAGTATGTGTGTTTAGCGCGAATGCGCGTGGAAACTCTGGGTGAATTAAAGGGTTCATTTTAACAATTAATTTGTGATTAAGGGGGAAATGAAAATAAAACACATAAAATAAATACCTGGAAGGGGTGTGTATGTAATGCAGAAATGCGCACGGAAGAGTCCACCAAAAGAAGGGAATCCAGTAAAGGAAAAGTAAAGATCACTGATGAAACAACAAACAACACCTTAGCAGATGTGTTAATTTGGTTTTTTTTTCTTTTTTTTGTGGGTTTTTTTATTTTTATTTTTATTTTTATGTTTATTTTTTATTTTATTTTTTATTTTTTTTTATTATGGTAAGTTGGGATCATTTAGGGTTGAATAAATGGAAAATGAGCAAGGGAGGTGAGGGGAATTTTTGAAAAAAATTTAGAATTTTTTTTAGAATTTGTTACTATTTTTAAATGAATTTTCTACATTTATTGGCAATTTGGGGGTTAAATAAGGAAATATTTAATTTTCAAAAATTTTAGGATAGGCAATTGCCAGCAGATAAATTCCCAAAAATTGACAAAAGGCAAAAGGAATTTTTAGAAATTTTTTTATGGAAAAATTAATGTAGTGATTAATTAAGTCACCTAAATCACATTAATCAGATAAGTCAGTTAGGCATAAGTCAATTAAGTCTGGTTAGTGGGGTAAGTCATGTTAGTCCTCCTAAGTCAAGTCAGGTTAGTCTAGGTTGCTTAGGTTAGTCAACTAGGCTAGGTTAGTCAACTAGGTAGGTGACTCAACTAAGTTAGGTTAACTAGGTTGGGGTTAGTTAATTAAGTTGACTATGGTTAGGTTAGTCTAGGTTAACTATAGTTAGGTTAGTCTAGGGTAACTATAGTTAGGTTAGTCTAGGGTAACTATAGTTAGGTTAGTCTAGGGTAACTATAGTTAGGTTAGTCAACTAACTAAGGTTTTTTTAGGGAACTAACTAAAGTTAGTGGTCTTAGTTAGGTTAGTTAGGTGAAAACTAACTAAGGTTAGGGTACTAAGCAGAATGGGTTAGTGGAGGTAGTTAGGGTTAGTGGTGGTGGTTAGGGTTAGTGGTGGTGGTTAGGGTTAGTGGGATGGTTAGGGTTAGTGCTAACCTAACTATGGTTAATTAAATGGGGGTTAGGTTAAGTTAGTTAGGTTAGTTAAACTGAATGGGAGGTTAGTTGAACTAACCTTAGGTTAGGTACACTAACCTCTAAGGGTAGGTAGGGAGGAGGAGGAGGGTGAGGAGGAAGGTGGCGGCGGGCGGCTGCTGGCGGACTGCCGGGCGAGAGGCGGCCGACGTGTGGCGCGTCTGGCAGGCGTCGAGGAGGGTGAGGGGCAGGCGGCGACTGGAGGCAGGGCGAGCTCGGACGGTGGTGCGGTCCACACGGCGACGTCGGCAGTCCACACGGCGTGGCGGCGACGCTGTGCAGGCGGCGAGCACCACAGGCACGGGGCGCGGGCTGAACACCCGGCGGCGCAGGCAGGGGGCCTTGGGATTTGCGAGGGCACGACGACGAGGGGCCAGGCGATCGATGCTGGAGCCGAGGCGGGGCAGGCGTCGTCGGGCGCTGCAGAGGAGGGCCGAGGAGCAGCACTGGCGGCACGACGGAGCGGTGGAGGGGCTGGCGCGGGCGACTGGCGTCGACGAGGAGGATGCGACAGTGGCGGCAGCGGGGCAGAGGAATGAGAAAGGGGGGAGGAGGAGAAGATGGAGGGGAGGGAGAATGCAGGCGGGAGGAAGGGAAGGAGGAAGGGGAGGGAGAAGAGGAGGGACGCAAGGAGAGGGAGGCGGTTGGGGGAAGGGGTCGGGCGGTAGGGGGGAAGGGGTGGGCAGGGTGTTTGGGCAGGGTGGATGGGCAGGGGCCCAAGGGGGGTAGGGGGGAAAGGGTGGATGGGTAGGGGCCCAAGCGGAGTGGGGGGTGCCCAAAGAAAGGGACGCGTACCCCCGTCCCGCGCACGTGCGCAGGGCGGGGTAAAAAAATTTGCCGTGACGGGATTGAAATGAAGCTGGGATGACGGTACGGGTTACGCGGACACGACCGGGGCGCGTGGAGACGCGTAAAATCGAAAAAGGGCGCGTTCACGCGCAAAACGGGCGTGAGGAAAAACGTAAAAATAAAGAAAAATTAATAACTCCCAATCCCGACGTCAAAACGAAATAGCGTAAAAACAACAAGTGGGCAGGACTACAGAGGGAAAACAAGAAAAATATATGAAGGAGGTTCCGGGAGGGGTAAAGGCGGTCACGTGCAAAAAAACACAAAAAACGAACCAAAAACGCAATTTAAAAACTAATATCGAAACATCCGTGCATCGGAATGAGGTGCAAAAAAAAGGAAAACTGTACAGAAAGATGTGCCCGACAATCCTATCACATCAAAACATAATTCCAACTGAGATAAGACGCGTTCACATGGGAAAAACCCAAAAAATAAACCCGAAAATGGGATCGAAAATTAATATCAAACGAACCTTTCGTCGGAATGGCAGGCAGTAAGAAGGAAAAATGTCCACAGGAAGGAGGGGAACAGGGTGATCACATTAAAACGCAGTTCCGGCGGAAATAGGAGGGGTTCACATGTGAAAAACTCCAAAAATACTCCCGAAAACTCATTTAAAAATTAATAAGTAAAAATCCAGAAGTCAAAAAAGGGTGGAGGAAAAAGAAAAAAGGTGGGGGAAGGTACAGGGGACACGGCTGTCAAATCAAATTGGAATTTCGATGCAAATAGGGCAGGTTCACATGGAAAAATAGCAAAAATACACACGAAAAAGTCGTGAAAACCCGGAAAATTAATAACGGACAAACCATGTATCGAAATGATGCGGAATAAAAAGAAAAAATGTCAAGAGAAAAGTGCTGGTCAGGGCTATGACATCAGATCACGGTTCCGAAGCAAGGAAAGCGCGTTCACATGGAAAACCGTCTAAATTGCGTAAAATGCTTCAAAAATTAATAACTCAAAAACCGTGCACCGGAATAGGGGTAGGTAAAAAGGAAAAATGGACCGTTCAAAGGGAGGAACAGGGCTATAAGGTTGGATGGGGACTTTGGTGAACGTAGGGTGCATTCACATGGCAGGACCTCAAAATCAGGGAATGAAGGAAAACTGCAAGGGAACAGTCCCAAGGGTGGGTGGAACATAACCGGGGGGTGGGAAGGGACCCCATCAGAGTAAAAGCAAGACATGGCATACATGCATGAGCAGGTTAAGGCATATGCAGAGGGGTATACAATGTAGACGCGCAGGGACGCGTCTCCACACTTAAGACCTTAACGGATAGGGTTAACCAAGCAACAGGGACCTGGGACCATGCCACAGACCATCCACTAACGTCCCCACACTTAAAACATGACCGTCACGAAGAAACCAAAGTGGGAGGGTTAGAAAAAACTTGGCCCGTTTCGTCAAGAATCAAGGTGGAGTGTCGATGGCACGTCCAATGTTGTTGTCGGTGCTGGAGGGACCAAGGCATCTTCTCGGCACACGACCGTCATGGCAGGGACCACGCGGCAGTACCCAGGGAGGTAGCTAATGGAAGGAATCGCAGGAAATTCGTCGATGATGAGGGATACTACACTCAACTCACAATCACTCAATTGGAATGAAAGAACAGTCACTCGCCCCATGACTAATATCACTTTGAGGAAGAATGATTAAACCCATATCGCATACCCGGTTGAGGAATCAACAAGGGAGAAATGGTGCAAAGGGAGTATGCCAGGGTGCACAGTTGATGGTGCATTAGTGCGTCTAACCCGTCTGGCATAGGTGCAAGAAGAAAGGCAAGGGAGCCTTACAGTGCAGTGTACAGAACAGGGTGACGTGTCTTGTGTTGACGGTAAAAACCCATCCCGTGGGTGCATAGGGAAACGGGAACATACCTGACTCCAAGTGTCGTAACGTCCCTCAATCTCACCTCTCGGTAATTGATTGAAGAAACTCCAGTCACACTCAACCCACCCTCTGTCTCACGCTCTGTGGATAGATACAGGAGGGCAGCCTTTTCCTAAAACCCATTGATGTAATCCTCACGGTCGCTTGTGCAAAGGTTGTATGCCTTGTGCGCATTTGATGGTTCAACTGTGCATCCCGCCCTATGCCGGCATATGGTGCAAGAAGGAAGGCAAGGGAGCCTTATGGTGCAATGCACAGGGACAAATTGTGCTTTGTGCTTTGAGAGGCCCATCCCGTGCATGCAACACTTCATTCACACTTCTCACCTCTCATTCGATTTGAAGGGAAAAGACTGGTCTCTCGCCCCACCCTCTGTCTCACTCTCTGTTGATAGATACAGAGGGCAACCGTACTCACTTCCCCATCCGGTTAGGATGAAAGCTCACATCACTCAAGGGGTTGTCGATGAAGATCGCTTCGTCAATTGTTGAAGATGCATACCCAGGGAGGTAGCCATCAAATCGAACATTGTGCTGGATAGGAATATGTCGTCTGTAAGAGGACAGGTAGTCACTTTTGCAAAAAGACCCAGGACACAGCGTACCAAGGGAGGCAGCTTCAGAATTGGATCCTAGGGATATCAATTAATAAATCCACTTTCTGGACTGCTGGGTGTTACCACCTTTTCCACAGCCAGCTTCTCGCCCAAGGGTGTTTATCACCTTTTCTTGGAACGAGGCCTGCTATGATAGGGAATTGCTTCCTTTTCTCTCATAACAGATTTGTTTTGTTTTTTCTTTTTCTTCTTTGTTTTTTTTCTTTTTCTTATTTTCCCCTATTCCCGAGGGTGTTTCCACCTTTTCTCGAAGAATAGGTCGGCATGACAGGGACCTAAGTCCTTTTCTCCCATAACCGATATATTTTGTTTTGTTTTGTTGTTCTCTCTTTTTTTTTCTCTTCCAGTTGAGCAAGGGAATGGTAGAGAGACCATTTGTCAGAACCCACCTCGCCACTGTCGCTGGTGGAAAATAGAGGATAAGAAATCAAGGCTGGAAGGGGGTTTTGAGGGGACAGAGGGTTGCACCCTCTTCATCAGAAGTGATTGAAGAACGGCTATCAAAAGTAGCATCATAAGAAGTACAGTGCCACGCCAACGAGGGGAAGGATCAAGTGTCCGTAATTGTCAAGATCCCCAAGGAGGGAAGTACTTCTTCAAGCGATATCCGTTGATCAGAAAGGGATCATCAGAGGCATCCACGGTCTGTACTTGGACAGAGCCATTAGGTTTGACGGCAAGTACCTTATAGGGGCCCATCCACCGCTGTTGGAGCTTGCCAGGAAACTTGCCAAAGCGTGAATCATAGGCTAGGACCAAATCACCTTCTTTGAACTCCTTATGCTTGATAAAGCTATCATGGTAAGCCTTGCGTCGAGCTTGCGTGGCTTCCATGCACTGTAGAGCCATCCTACGAATTTCGTCCAAACATTCCAAGTGCAGGAGACGACGTTGCAGTGAATCATCATCCCCCAAACGCTCTTTGATGGCCACTCTCAAAGAGGGTAGTTCCAATTCAACAGGAAAAACTGCTTCTGTACCATACACCAGCTGGAAGGGTGTCTGTCCTGTTGCTGCTTTATGGGAGGTTCTATACGCCCAAAGGGCCTCTGTAAGTCGATCGTCCCAATCACGACGATGTGCGGCAATTGTTCTTGTCAGAATCGAGTAGAGGATGCGATTCGTGACTTCGACTTGGCCGTTGGCTCTAGGGTAATAAGGAGTGGACTTGCGATGGCAGATCTTATACAACTCTGTCAACTCTTCCATGACTTTGTTGAGGAAATGAGTGCCTCTATCACTTACCAGCTCTAAGGGACTACCAAAACGGGTGATGATATTCTCGTACATGAACAGGGCCACGCTGTTACCATCGTCTCGCTTTAGGGCTTTAGCTTCACACCACTTTGTGACATAATCCGTACATACGAGGATGTATCGGTTCTGTTTCCTTCTGGTGGGAGGGTCGATCGGACCTAGAAGTCAATGCCCCACTTCTCAAACGGCTTCAACGGAAGGATAGGTTGCAATGGCATGGCACTTGTCTTCGTGGGTTTCCCCATTCTTTGACAAGCATCACATCTTTTACAGTAATCATAGGAATCTTTGTGGATGGTAGGCCACCAATATCCTGCTAGCAAAGCCTTCCTGGCTGTAGCTTCTCCTGCAAAGTGACCTCCACATGGCTCGTCGTGGCAAGCCTTCAGAACAATCCCAATCTCATCCCCTGCAACACATCTTTGGAGCACTTCATCTTTTCCTTTCTTGTACAGTGCACCACCTAGCAGGGTGTATGGGGCTGATTCTAGCATGAGCTTCTTCCTTTCCCGACTAGAAATACCAGGAGGGTACTGTTGGGTTGCCAGCAGATTGGCAATGTCTGCATACTAGGGAGTTACAGTTTCTACCAAGAATAGGGAAGCATTAGGGAGGTCTGGATCATCCTGCTCCTCGTCTGCAGTTTGTGGGATACGCGATAGATGATCAGCCAGAACATGGGAACGACCAGGCTTAGTAATCACCTCAAAGTCGAACTCCTGGAATAAAAGGAGCCATCTCATCAATCGTCCTTTCACATCTGCTTTGTTCATCAAGAAGGACAGGGCCTCATGGTCCACATAAAATTTAAAGTGGGTAGATAGGAGGTAATGGCGAAACTTCTCCAGGGCAAACACCATTGCCAAGCACTCCAGCTCGGTCACTGTATAGTTTCGTTCCCTATCAGTGACTTTTCAGCTTGCATAATAGATCGGTTGATCCAACTTCGAGGAGCCCTTCTGGCAAAGGACAGCACCTAAACCTTCAATTGATGCATCAGTGTGTACATGGAACTCTTTCGTCCAATCAGGAGGTTGCAGAATGGGTGCCTCAATCAGACACTGCTTCAGAGTGTGGAAGGCTTTGTCACATTCTTCCGTCCAAGTAAACTCTGCATCTTTCCTCAGAAGCTTGTGCAAAGAGGTTGCCTTTGTTGCAAAATGGGCTATAAACCTTCTGTAGTAACCCACATGGCCTAGGAATCCCCTCAACTGTTTGAGGTTGGTGGGTGCTGTCAGAGCTGCGATCTTTTCAATCTTTGCAGGGTCTGTTAATATTCCTTGTGCAGAGACAATATGGCCCAACAGAACTCCAGAAGAGACCCCAAAGATGCATTTGTCGGGGTTGAGGGAAATCCCATACTCCCGGCATCGGTCAAAGCATTGTTCCAAATGTCCCCAGTGTTCACTGATCAAACTATAGACACAGAAGTCATCCAAATATACCTCAATAAAGTCATGCAGATGATTTTGAAATGCAACCATCATGACTCGTTGGAAAGTAGCAGGGGCATTGCAGAGCCCAAATGGCATCACTCGGTAAGCGTAGGTCCCCCATTCTGTGGTGAAGGTTGTTTTGGATTGGTCTTCTTCTGCGATTTGGACTTGGTTGTATCCGTTGAATCCATCCAAAAGAGAATAAAGTTCATGTCCTGCCACTGTGTCCAACAGTTGGTCTGTGAAAGGGATAGGAAAGTGATCCTTCTTTGTCTTGGAATTAAGCTTTCGGAAATCCACACATATTCGCAATTTTCCATTCTTCTTGGGTACAACCACGATGGGTGAAACCCATTCACTGTTTGCCACTGGATAGATAAACTTGGCTTCCAGAAGCTTCAGCAGCTCCGCTTTCACCAATGTGGAATAATTCGGGTTCATTCGCCTCTGTCGTTGCCGTACTGGCTTGGCATCAGGCTCCAAGTCAATATGATGTTGACATATTGTGGGATCAATCCCCTTTAGGTCTTTGTAGGACCACGCAAACACGTCCAAATTTTCTTTCAACAAGTTGTACAAAGTTGACAACTCCTCTTCTGGGAGACTGCTACCCACCATCAAGTGGCGTTCAATGCCATCTGCATCCACAAAGGTTAACTGCCTTTCACCTTCTACTTCACGGATGAAGGTCCCACGGACTGATTCTGGGTAGAGATCTGACTCCTTCAAGGGAGTGGTGTCCTCTTCTGATGTCCCACTAGAACCCACTTCTTCTTTTGGTGAAAACTTAGGTTGTTCCTTAAGACGTTGGAATGGGATTAGAGCTGTTTTGGGTTTGGTTTCAAAATTAATTACCTCTTGGCTTAAAGACTCATCTTCTGATGATGACACATCCAAGAACGTCACATAACAGGGACCCTCTGGTGCTTGTTGGGTTAGTTGGATTGGTGCTTGTTGGCACGGTGCATCATCATCATCTTTCTTCGGCAAGGATGGGTTAGGACGGCATGAGCCACTGCTGAAAGACGGCTTGGTCTTCTTAATCCATCCCTTATAAAGGTTTTGCATATGAGAAGATCCATTTACCAGACCGAATGGTACCATCACCATTCTGTCCCATAGCATGAGCTCGTCTACTTCTGATGCTTCTGGAACTTCTTCTTCAAATGTATCATCTTCAGGTGGGATAGATTCTTCTATTTCACTTTCATAATCTTCTTCATCCATATCATATCCATCCTCTTCTGTCTCTGTCTCTGCGTCTGCTTCTGCTTCTGTTACTGCTTCTGTCTCTGTAGGAGCTCTGTAACAGAAGAATAGATTCTCTATTTCCTCTTCTGCCTCTGCCTCTGTTTCTGCTTCTGCTTCTGCTGTGACCATGTAACAGGAAGAGCAGTACATCCATGCTTCTATCTCATTGTCAGAAGTGATTTCAGAAGTCATTCCTGGTTCAGGCAGGAAGTATTCACCCATTGATAATGGCTTTGCATCTTTTGGAAGTCGGCTTACAGTATCCACTGTTAAGGAATGTGCCACTATTTTCTTAGGAAGAATTTGTTTGACAGATTCCCCGGCTGCGCACCAAAAACATGGAGCCCCGAGAGGAACACCAAGGAAAAGGGAATTCTCTTGCAAGAAAATCTATCTTGTAACATCAACAAGCTTGTTTATCATGTTTCATATGATCACAATGAAGAAAAGAACACCAGGCACAACAAATCTTCATGCAGCATCATGTAGATCTCCCACGGTTTTGAATAGAATCAACCATATTCTTCAACATCTTCACAAAATCCATCAATAGAACAAAGAAATCAAAGGAATACACCATCTTTGAATGGAAATACATCACATAGTATTCATCTTCAATATCTTCATAGTCTTCTCTCTCAATCTCTCATATACAATCACTCTGGTTGAGTAGAATTGGCTATCTCTAACTCTCTCTCTCTCACTCTATCAATAATACATCATATCCTTACTACAATCTCTCAAAATCACTCTCAATAATCCTTCTTAGGTCGTGGATACCCCTCCCAAGAGGTATGTCTGATATGAAGAGTCACCAGAGCCACTACAGTGTCCTTTCATAGCTCACTACTATCACTTCACTCTAGTCTTCTCTTGAGTCTTTAACAGCTACTTCTTCCACTTCCTTCAGCTCTTTTGCACTTGTATTCACCTCTTTCCAAGGCTAGAAAACTTTCCCAAAGTCACACATACATTCCACAGAACACTTACAGAAGCATACAGAACAGTCTACAGAACAGTACCAGAACAGCTACAGTACAGAACAGAACAGAAACAGAACAGAAGCAGAAGCTCTACAGAAGACCTACAGAAGGTTACAGAAGGTCATCAAAACCACATAACTCATTCTCAAATCATTCCAAACTCTCACAAACCATTCAATAAACTTTCACAATATCTCATTCTTCATCAATCAATACTCCTTCCCTCCTTTCAGAAGACAATCAGAACAAAACAGACCAAAACAGAGCAAAACAGAAGGTATACAGAACCTATCAGAACATCACAGAACCACCAACAAACATCATAATCTTCCAAAACACAATCAATATCATCCAAAACATTCTCAAATCACTTCTAAATCAATCAATCATCCCATAAAATCAATCATTCAGCTCTCAAAAACAACAAAAATCAGCCAAAAAACAAGTCATTTTAACACTCAACAGACGACCTTCAGCAAGGGTTGTCTTAATTCCCCCACCTTTACAAAGCCACCAGTAGAAACCCCTACGACCACGCTTCAGCCCGAGTATGAACAGAAGGAAACTATGGCCTCGTGCCGGGCTCTCAACCCTAGGCCCAAACCCACCAAGAGCGCTCACAAGGCCAAAGAGTCCAAGTTTCTATGGGTGCCAAAATTGCAAAAACCACATCCAGGTAGATCACCCAAGTATGATCCTAAACGTCAAAATTATCAACCATCTTGACCTAAAAGGCAGTCTAGGCGCTATCGCCGTAGACACACAACCATGCCGCGCTGGATTCCCAAAGATCTCTTGCAGGCACAAGGATACTATGAGGGCAATCCTTGGATTCAGGTGCCTAAAAATGGCTAGCTAAGACTACATTTGCTAGAAGTTATGAGAGGCTAGACCTAGGTCTTCTTGGCAAAACGCTTGCTTCAGATGTTCGTGCATTATCATGCACTTGGGAGGAATACGAACTTATGACCACTAAATTCTCCAAAATTGCTGTCGAACTGATAGCAAACAACGAAATCTCAAAGGATCAAGCTGCCCTCAGAAGACTTATCACTTTGTATCGTAAGCCTCCTTGTTCTGCTCCTGAACAGGAGTTGCAAGAGCTCACACAGATGGCAAGCTTGCCTTCCACGTTCTTGCAGCAGTGGTTTACGTTAAGGATCCAATGGGAGAAAAAAGGTTGTCGGATAATGACCAATGCTGAGCAATGCAAGGTAGTTAAAACCATTGAATATGACCCCACTTATGTGGCACCTATCTTGTTTAGGGTCTTGGCCATCACCCATAATCAGCATTTGGACGACCATGTGCTCGCCCACCCCTACATTGACCAATTCCTCACCGCAGAGGAATTACATGTTGCCAGTCGCCTCAATACTAGAGATCTCTTCCACGATGTTTTGACCTACATTTCCCAAGTCTCCATCCAACCATCTACTCTTGATTGTCATGCCCAACTCGAATACAATCCAAGCTTCTATGATTGGCTATTGGCCAGGTAAGTCAACCCATGCGAAACAGTGCTTACCTCGTCCTTCCTGTGCTAACCCTAGGAAGGATTCCTTGAAAGATCCCCGACGGAAGGGGGAGCAATGTGAGCAAGAGCAGAGCAAAAATGAAAGTTATGCTATCTAGCTAGTAGATTGTTATAATTAAGTAAGTTTTTATGGAAGAATACTGCAAAGGAAAACAATAGCAATGGTCAAGCCTCTAAGCAAGTATACCCATTTTGGGCACATACATTTTTCTCTCAAACTGAGTTTTGATTAGAAATAAGCCGATTGTTAGGCATTAATGTTGGCATGGTGTGTTGACAAGTCACAACCATGGTAAGACAAGACAAAGGGGGAAAACTCCCATTCTCTGAAGAAGAGATGACCAAATTCGGCATTAGCATCGAGACGCGAGGATTCAGTCAGTTCACTTTCAGGCACACACTGAATCTGGACAAGGCCATCCTGGAGGAACCTATGATCAAAGACTTGGTGGACAGATGCCACCTCCACAAGTATGTGGAAAAGATGGGGCAGGCCGTGGATTACAACATGCGTGCGGATTTCCTAAGGAGCTTCAACAAGAGCAAGAACTGTGGCACTGTCACATTAAGGATAGGGGAGCAGGAAAGAAGAATCGAAGTGCCCCTCAATGCAACAATCATAGAAAAGGCCCTGGGGCTCGTGCCCAAGAAAGAGAGACAACCGAGATGAGATGTTTACGCCATGCTGGGGGTAAAGAAAGAAGCGGTGCACACCGTGGATGGAATCAGCTTGGCTGACATCCTGGACCCAGCAGTGAAATTACAAGCGAAGATGATCCATACCCTCTTCTCGGGCCAATGGTACAATGCATTGATAAATAGGATCGGGGTCTCGCTGTTGGAAAGCATAGCAGCAGGAGTCCCTGAAGAGATAGAATAGAATGGGTTCATACAGAAAACCATTCAAAGTTTAGCTGCCCTCCTCACCCCAGCGGAAGCACCAGCAGGAGGAGAATACCCTGCCTCAACCGCGCACTCCGCAAGGAAGAAACCTGCGTCAAAGGTAGCTACAATCAGATACAGGGGTATCCTAATAGCCATCATAGACGAAGCAATAAAGGATGAGGGCGTCATGGATGAGGAAGTTGTGCATCAAAGCCCACCTCACCACGAAGGAGGGGAATCAAGCAAAAGAACAATAAGTGACAAGGGAGAGCAGGAGGTGCCACCTACACGAGCGAGCAAACCCGAAGAACAAAACAAGAGTGACAGGAGACGGAAGGAGAAGAAAGAGAAATTAAGTAAGGAAGAACGGGCTGACATCAAAAGGGCTCAAAGAGAGTCTCGAAGAGCTGAGGAAGAAAGGAGTAGGAAAGAGGAGGAGAAGCTTGCAAGGATAAGAGAGGAGTCGAAGAAGGCAGAAGAGGACAGGAAAAGAAGGGCGGGAGAAGAAGCCGAAGAGCAGCACTGGCCGAATTGGTGGAAGCTACATGAAGATCTGTGGAAGAGACCCATGGGGGCGGAGAACTCAAACCCGTAAGCCCCGCCATAAAGTCGAAGCCAGTGCAAGTGTGGAAGCAGCTCCAGTGGTCGTAGGCAAGGGCAAGTCCCTCCTACATCCACTTCCTTCCTCCTTTGTGTCGACAACGGCTGAAACTACGACTACAACCACCGCACAACCCATGCCTCCCCTCGACATGGCACATCTCATGACCATGGTGCAAATGCTAGTGAGCAAGGTGGCCGAAATCGTGCCTGAAACTAGATTGAAAAGGCCCACTGCCGCATACTCCTGCATGCCGACACTAACTATGACGCATATGTGGCTGAGCTACTGACACAACTAGACAAGGCAAAAGAAGAAAAGAAGGTGGCCTTGCTGGAGCTAGAGAAAGAAAAGGAGATGTTAGTGGCCCTCAGGCTAGAAGTCTCAAGGCAGGAAGCTGACAGACGAAGAGAACTGAAGGCCCTGCAGGACCAGCTAGCAAAAAATACGAAGGAAGCACAAAACAATGAAAGCCGCCTTAGACAAAGGCTGGAGGACGAGGAGCAGAGCTTGGTCGCAGAACAAAGGAACCTAAAGCTACTGATGCAGCAATACAGTGATCTACAGCAAAGAGTCGCCCAAGTGGAAATGCTCTACCAAGGGGTTCAGGAAGGCGAAGCCACTGTTCCACAAGAACATGCCATGGAGCCCCAGTCGTGGCAGGAGTTAGAAGAACAGAACAGGTTAATAAGTGAATTTGAATTCCTAAAGAGTGAAGGGCCAGGAGTCTCAGCAGCAGCTGAAGCAAAACGGCTACAGGATGAAGTGCAAAGATTGCAAGATTCGCTGGAGACCTCCCAGGAAGACATAGAAGCCCTCATGGCCATCGCTTTCAATCAAAAAAGGCTATTCCTCGCTGAAATCTAAAGCCAAGAGCGGCTGGTGCATGAAAAATAAAAAATCCTGGTCGAGGTGCACCAAAGGCTCAACATTGTCGATCAAGCCAGAGGGATTGCTGAAGAACAGCTAGCTTAGAAATTAAGAGAAAGAAACCAGTATGGTTTTTATCAAATGAGCAGCAACAGGTAGTAACCACCCTGGCAGAGGAGAGAGCCATAGAGTGAAAAAGGAAAAACTTTGATAGGGTAAGGGACTTAACCGAACGCCTGGTAGTGGCAGAATGCGAAAGAATGCTTTGCCGAAGCTAGGGTTGAGGCTACAGAAATAGCCACTAAGACCCAGCGGTAGGCCTTCCTCAACACAATGCTCCACGTGACGCAAGCTGAGGGCGATGATTTAGTGGAAAAGGTGAAAAGAAAGTTGGAGCTAACCACCCGAGCTCTAAGATACGGTCTTCAAGAGTGGGAGCTTCCAACAAGTACAGGAATCACCAAAGAGCAACAATTCTATTACCTACACTGTACGGGCCTCTCCACTGCTGAGCTCAAGGAGTTAGGTTTTCAGGAGCAGGACCAGCCACCACCACCACCACCAGTCATTCCCCTTGTGGTTGAGCGAAATGTCAAAGAGGGTCCGGATTTCGAGCAAGATGATGACGAAGAGCCGCAAAGGATGCCGAGTCTGCCTCAACCCGAGATCCCACAGGAGGAACCTGCAGATGCCGATCTACCTAAACACATAGTTGCAACAACGAGAAGGAGACAAGAGTTAGCTGAGAAGGCCCAACGCCGAGCATGCACACTTCCACGACAACTCCCTGAGGAGCCCATGCCACTAAGGAATGATACACATCATGTAGACTGGCCCCAGGAGTTGGTCATCTGGCGTCAGCGAGAGTTACATAAGAGGCCGTTCGAGCTTTCATTTGCTTTCCCACACTCTCTAGACCGAGCCCTGCCTCTAGGAGTCGTAGCCAAGATCAAAGATCTGGCTAATGAACTTGCAAACAGATGGATGGAAGAAAGAAGCATGATAATGACTAGGTGGTGACAAGAGCCACAAGAGTACTGGGAAGACAAGGTCAATCTGGTTCCCAAAACCGTCCAAGGCTACGAGGCACAGCTGAAATGGTGAAGGAGGATTTGGGACACCAATTTTGATGCCTGGACCGCATTTTGTAGTTCACTCCCCGAAGAGCGTAACGATCCCATATACATGCCCTACCCCCATAGGCATGGAGTGGACTATGATAGAGATTTACATGGGGATTATGACTTCCCGAGAATATATAATGTAAATGCTAGGAGCCCTGAGGAGTGTTTAGTGTTTAGGGTAGAAGATATACTTCCCTCCATAAATCATTTTCTTGTAGACTTTTCTTCCTGCCCCGATCCGGCATTTTTGACCACTTGTAATTACCTCTGGCTTATCAAATTCTTGATGCTCCAGAAACCCACCATAGAGGAAGCCCATCTCCCCCCACTCTTCTTCGATATTAACCTAGGAATAGATAGTAGAGCCATGACTAGGTTGATGATGCGGGTTGCTCTCCTCCCTGCCTTCTCCCTAGAGCTCTTAGAAAATATGAGTGACACCCGCTTTGCAAGGTGTAATCACCCCTTCTTGTCCACCACTCCTCTGACAGCTAAAGCCGGTATTAAAGAATACCTACAAAGTCGCGCATTTTTATCACAATGCCTGCGATCGCCCCATGACTAAATAGGTGCCATATACCTTGCCAAATGTACTCTCTTTTATTCTTTTTTTTTTTTAAGGGGGCCAGACAAGGGCAAAAACAGCAAAGCTGAAAGATGAATTTACTACTAAATAGGTTGACAGGGAAGACACTTCACATGTGCTTGCAGTATTTCTTCACTATTATTGTGCACCACACTCACTGCATCTAGCGTCCTCTCTAGCCCTCCCCCACTTCACACTTAGGGCACATCAAGGGCAGGACTTTCAAACCTGTCACCCTAAGTTTTACACTGCACCTCCAACGACACATGAATTGCGTCCTCAAGAGTGGGACATTACCAAGGGCTTGCCCAAGGTTAGACCCATTTCCCAATTCCACTGGCACATGCACCATGCACTACACAGTGAGACAGACACACCCCCTAGGAAGTGCACAACTTTTCTTGCAGGTTATGTTCGTGTCTCCAGAGCTGGTTGTTTGGCTGAAGAAGATCGTCCACTACATCCTCCAATGGCAAGGAATTTTTCCATCAATTGGACATAACTCCATTCCCACACATTTGAAGCTTCATCGCAAAGGTCTAAAGGGCTCCACACACTTTATGTTGCCAAGCATCCGTCTCCTGATGGCTGCCATGACTGAACCAGATCAAGTAGAAGAAAACCCCGGATGGATCTGCCATTGGCATAGAACTTGGAACCTCATCGTCCAACGATCCCTGCCCAATGCCTCAAGATCTATGGATCGCTTATTGATTCCACAAGCCTGAAGACCTTCAACTCAAAACTGAAAACCTTCTACTCAAAGACAAGGATCTCCAACCATAGCCACGAGTTTTCAAGGCAACTAGCGATTGGGGGGTTTTCCCAGAATCAATCCCTCCAATACCATCGTCCTAAGGGATTGCTTATTGCTTCAAGCGTTTCAGGTACACAAAGGACAACCAGCTACCTAACGGGGCGCCACAATAGTGTGACAGATGCCTAGGATCTTCATGGAGCCTAAAGCCCGCTGGAATCTCTCTTGGTTATCGTCATCAAACCCCATCACTTCTCATTCACAAGCATCAGCGTCATCTACTCACCCGATCCACCTCACGACAACATCATCTATCCCACTACCTTCCACCACCATGCCATGGGACTGGCACTTGGCTAAGAGGGGGTAATATTTACTACAACACAGAGGAGCTAGAAATGGAAAAAAAGAAAAGAAGGAAAAGGCGTCTTAACTGGCAACTAGACCCTGGAAAAAATTAAATGCACGGGCACAACCCTCAAGAAGTCTTAAAGTCGCCCAAGGAGAGTAAAAGAATGAAAAGCGCACCATTAAGTGTGAAAACACTTCCAAAACCTTATAAGAGAGCACTAGGCTCACTCCTGTGCAAATTATATGCATTAGTTGGGGATAGGATAGACTAGAACGGTGGGAAATGAGAAATGGGCCTAGGCTAATGGCTGGCCATGTAAAAAAGGGGGATGACCGCCCATGAAAAATAGGGCATGTATATAAAGTTGAAAAGTGAATGGGAACCTCATTCTTGTGTGTGGCCAAAGCTTCTTCTTCTTCTTCTCTTCTTTCTTGCCTTCTTGCTTGTGCTTGAGAGAGGGATTGAGAGAGTGTGAGGGAGTGAGGGAGTGATTGTGTGAGAGCGAGGGATCTTGGAGAAGAAGTTCTCCATCTTCTCTCTTCATCTTCTTCTCCTCTCTTCTCTTCTCTCGTCTCTCGCGTGGCTATGGAGGATGAAGATCATGGGAGAGGGATTGAGGTTGCTTGAGCTTGCCTCAAGGATCGTGGAGCTACTGACATGCAAGAGAGAGGAGGGTACTCGATCAAGCATCAAGGTAAGCTCACTACACCCGTAAGGTAAGCATTGCGCGTCGGCTATGTGAGAGGTAGCCATGGCCGCTCGGTTCGAAACACTTAAGCAATAAGTGGTCCGTAGGTCTTGGGGTAGAGCTTGAAGCTCCCCTCCAACCTTCCAACCCATCTCCACGAGATTATAAGCCAGCTAGGTATGAGAAACGAACTAAACCAAAAGGAACTAAACCCATCGAGCCTCAACAGGTCTACTGGCCCACTAAAACCACGCACCACTACATCCAAACTGACTCGACCTGACAAGTTTACTATTCCAACTGCTCCACAAGCATAAAGAAGCATGGCAGCTAAGATACAAGACCAATCCATCGTACAAGTGGCCAACAGACACGCCACTAAATAGCCCATAAGGCAAGCCTCGATAGCTAAGCTTTCTAGTCCAACCAAGCCCATAAGATAGGCCTCAATAGCTAAGCTTTCTAGTCCCTCTTGCAAGCCTTAGAGGCTCCTATAACTGGATATCTATCCTTAATTTCGTATTAGATCTAGCTGTGAATACCAGTGATGACCTAATCACTTGCATTAGATGCTTCGATGCCACCTTCACCATGTTTGTTAAAAGCTACAAACGGTTGGATTTAGGCATCCTCAATGAGCCATTAGCAACAGAAATATGTTTGTTAAGATTCTCGATGTGGTCGAGGACTTGATTGCCAATGAGATTTCTTGAGAGCAAGCTCTTTGGTGGTTCATTGAGTATTGATGTCGTTCTCTCATGTTATTTAACTAATGATCTATGGTGATAGTAAAACAGCATAACATTTGATGGGTAGCAGTTCTGTCTTGCTGAATATGATAAGTGCTTCATGCTTGGATCTTATTCTTGAATGTTATACGATATTAATAATTGCAAATTTATTCATGAATTTTTTTGCAATATTGTAGTGTTTTCAAGCAAAGTACTGTGTCTTGATTGTTATGGCATTGGAGGAAGCCGTAACACAATCGATACCTATTGTGCTCCTCCTCTGAGAGCGGAAGTTGTCCTATCATATTGGGTTTCTATTATGGCACAACAACTTGCAATTAGCTCATTTGAGAGTACCTTTTATGAAAAAAAAAAGAGAAAAATATTAACAACAAACACTATGGAATGGTGCGATGTTCCAATAAGGAATGGAAATATTTTATACTTCAAGCAATCCACGCATTCCAAGCACAAATTCCATAAAAAAGCTCACTTCAAGTACAAGTTCCCTTAATTCGCCCTTTTTTCTTTTGAAGTTCCATATGAACTTTTGAAGTTCCATATGAACTTTTGAAGTTCAAGTTCTTTTTCACCTTGTCCCCTCCCCCCAAGAATGATGAAGATCTTTCCTTGGATTGCAGGATGAAGGGTTAAGGGCATTTAGCACACCTACTTGTTGTACTTTATTTCTTCATGAGCCAAGCATAGAACTGTGGGTTATACTCTAAGTGGACATAATGGTCCATGTTTTGAGGCCTAATGCTTATGTGTGTAATGTAGGTCACGACATTGGTTGGGAAGTCACTGGAGTTCATCTTGCTAGCGACATCTACAGTTCTTCCTCAGTCAGGAGTCAATCCAAATAGGGATTTCATCTTGCTAGCAACATCTGCAGTTCTTCCTGAGTCACGAGTCAATCCAAATAGGGATTGCCATAACATGATCTTCTAAAGATTGATTGTGGGTGATGGCCAATAATCTGAATGAGGAAGGAGCCATATAGGTTGGATCCTACTTAGAGGTTTTGATTGTGCGTCTCTACTCAGTGTTGGTCATAATTTGGTAGCCCTCTTGTTCCCATTGGAGATGAAGAGCATACCATTTTTGCAAAAAGGAAATCTAGAGTCCTCTAACTGTTTTAGCTCTTCTATTTCTTGGGTAGCAGATACTTTGGGAAGCCCACGATTCCCTATTAGTGAGACACCCTATCTATGCCAAGGTGCTCAACACAGTTGGGAAAATCTACTATTGGGAGAAGCTGAGAGATTATGTACTTAAGTATGTCACCAAAGACTTAAGCTATCAAAGAATAAAAGTGTTGAGAGTGAAAAAAGATAATTTTTTACTGCTTTTTGTTGTTTTTGAGGTCTGAATGGTTGATTTTTTATGGATTTTGAGTGATGTATGGTTGTTAATGGAAGTGTTTGAGAGTGTTCTGGATGATATTGATTATGTTTTGGAAGTTTGTGATGATTCTTAGTAGAAATATGAGGCTTTGTGATGTTCTGATAGGTTGTGTGAGGTTCTGATTGGTTCTGATACCTTCTGTATAGCTTCTGTTTTGTTCTGATTTTCTTCTATATGAAGAATGGATTGATGATTGATGAAGGTTGAAATCTTTTGGAATTTTATTGAATAGTTTTTGATAGTTTGGAATGGTTTTAGTATGAGGAGGATCTGTCGTTCTCTTATGACCCTCTGTAGACCTTCTGTGGAGCCTTTGTCTCTATTCTATCTCTGCTCTGTTCCTGTCCTGTTTTGTTCTGTAGATCTTCTGTAAGTGTTATGTAGAATGTATGAGTGACTTTGGGAAAGTTTTCTAACTTTTGGAAATGATGAATCTAAGTTCAAAAGAGCTAAAACAAATGGAAGAGGCAGTTGCTGAAGACTGAAGAGAAGATGAAGTTCTAAGATAGGAAGAAATAGGACCCCTCTGTATCTGGCCACAATGTCATGGAAGATCCAACATTGGCTCTAATGGAAGCTCAATATTCTATCTTGCAACATTGGACTCGATCACTTTCTTTAGCAATCAAGAAGCCTCTTCCAAGGCTTGATCCATCCATGCCTCCTTTGCCAACCGTAGGATGAAGACATGATCACCCATTGGCATTCCATAGCTTTGTCCTAAATTTTCATTTTCCCCAAGCAATGAGAGGAGTGACAGTTTCTTTTGCATAGAATGTGCAACTGAAGCAATGGAGTGCAACTTCTCAATTGTTATTTTAAACTTCACATCCTCAAAAGGTAGCTTCCATAGTATTTGAAACCAGTCATTGCCTAACGATGGATTTACCACTGCTAAGATCTAGAAATACATAACCTTGACTTAATATTACTTTTGTTTGGTGTGAGCAGAGATTATAAAATCGTGACTCTAAACCATGCAACTTCCTATCTATAGGCTTTCATGATGACCTTTCTTGCCACATTGATTTTTGCCTCCATTTCATTCTTTGGAAGATTGGAAGGGATCTTCTTGCATACAACCTCAAAGTTAGCCTCCCATTTTTCCTAAATCAATCACAAGAATAAAAAATTAATGTTGATGAAAGACATGAAAGACATGAAAGACAAAACAAAATTTGGCAACTCCCTACATAAACCATCCACCCTAGGATGCACTCGCTAAGAGGATACCACATTGTTCTACCCATACTTGCCTCCAAAGCCCAATCTTTTGAATAGAATTCTTCTCTTCTTCTATGAATCTATTGATGAATTCTTGTATGTCACATTAACACAAGGTATTTGTATGGTACAAGTAGTCCTTGAGGTTTGTGACAACACTTGCATCTTTGTTCAATCTATGAATTTGCAATTATATGTAGTTAGACCAATGAAAAGCATAAATCTAATTAAAGTAGACTAAAACACTATTCATAATGAAGTAGAGAAAGACAAAAACATGAATGACTTGCCAACTCATCCTTGGGCTTTGGCAAAATGAACTGTGATTGCACTCTTACATGACTTGCCTTGTTATTTCTGTATAGGTCATCAATGCTCTCCATCCATGCTATGGTCCTATGGTTTCCCTCCCAAACATAAAACGTTTTTATGCTTTAGGATGCTCCAATCTTCACTGCTTTCTAACTCCTTTTCAAACTCCTCATTGAATAGTTGCCAGTTTGTTTTCCCACATGGAAACAATGTTGTCATCCACCTCTTGTTGTGTCCCATCTAGCAAGGCGACTAAGAGGATAAAAGAGCCTTTGGTGGGGATGTAGCCTGCATTCTCAAATCCCACCTTGAGCACTAGCAAATCGTGTCTAAGTTCCCTTACCCTTTGATTGCATACGCATCAATAAGGGAATCAAGGGAGACCTACCTGGGTTAACAGTCAAAGCTTCAAGGGTGTCAAATCCATATGGTTTTACCACAACTTGTGGAATCATGCACTCAGTATCTATTTCTTCCTACTCTTTCTTCCTTGCAACATTGGAAGTGTTGGCACCATGTTCATCACCAATCTCACTTTCTTCTAGATTGGAAGTAGCTCTGCATGCCTCATTGGGTGGCACATCAATCATGTCATGTTGTCCCACACTCCTTTCCACAAGGTTTTTTCTTTTCTTTTCCAGATCTAAGCTTGAAGAACCCCTTCACTTCACCATGTCTATATACAAAAGAAGAAATGCTTCAATATACTTGAATTACAAACAATATTGAACCACACATGCATTATTAACAAATTATTGTTAACTATCAATCCATTTATTCAGGGATCAAATATCTATACAGCATGGCCTCAAAAGAAATATGATTGTGGGGATCCCTGAGTGTGATGGTACCCTTGAGTGAGGCATGGCCTTTAGTGGATGGGATGGCACTAGAAGTTTCACTACCGAAACTAGCCTTCACACATGCATGAAATCTTGGATCTTTAATTATATGTCAAATTCACATACCATGAGAACCAAATTTTTCATGGTATGATTGTGCAATTTTGTGTGCATCTCAAAGCCTTGTTTGCCACTCACATGACTTCAATCATGTCTTAACATCATCTTGCATGCCAGTTGTAACATAAATATTAGCCATACAAACATAGGCAGCATCATCATATTTTCCTATTCGAAGTGCATGATTGAAAGCTAATTGTCTAAGCTTCACATTTGGCCACTCTTGATAGGCACCCAAGAAATACAGTTGCATCTATTCAAAATAATCCAATATGTTTCCATAAGTGCATTCCAAGCTGCTGCATTCCAAACAGAAGGCTCATTCAACACTCCATATGCTTTGCCAAATCCACCATGATTTCTTCATGAAAATATTGTTTCAATTTGGGATAGAAATTATAATATTCACTTTAGGAGGGAGGCATTTAGGAGGCTAGCCCCTAAACTTAGCATGCATATTGTGGATCATCTACAAGTTGATTGGGGAATAGAAAGGGTTAGCCAAATCCTAGAAGATAAGCTTCATGCATATGTAAGTAAAGGCAAACTAATCTAGTATTCAGTCAAAAACCAACTACCCCAGAGCCAAGGATGACAAAGAAGGTACATGACAGTTCACAATAGGCAATAACCGGGTTTGGGAGGGAGGATGGTGGCATGATCCTACATGACCATGTTAAACTAGGAACATGTCAAATTGGATCAATTAGTCTTAGCTTAGCAAATGGCTCCAAACTACAACTCACCTTGCTCTAGCCCTGGAGCTTGAGACTTTTGTACTTAACTCTTTGCCGCTGGAAATCCCAAATTCATGTACATTGTACGCTTCATTGATTTTTTTAATTTCTATTGCAGATTCGTTGAGATTGACGTGCCAACACAGCTTTAAAATTATCTTGATTGTTAGTTGTGACCAAGTTGGTAGACCATAATGTTGAATGGTAACTATGTTTGGGATTGGACACATGCACACCTACATGCCAAGCATGTCATTTGTAAATAAGCTTTTGCCTAAATCAAGATGTAGAAAATTGAAGGTCCAGCCAAGATGCACCAATAAGACGATTCCCAACGTCACAACAACTCTATTCCAAATGAGTAACGATTTCTTGGAAGGGAGTAATTAACATTTTTTTCGTGAAGACCACAACACTTTTTTGAAGGAAAAAAACATTGTTCCATTCACTCACAGAAGCCCTCGCAGTCAAGAAGCTATAGAAACCAAGGCCTCTTCACGATTAAGCTAACTACAAATAATCAATACGCATAGACTTCCAACAATAGCTATAATCACACGGTGTTTGCAAATAGAGATCAGAAGTGGATTGATCTAGCTAGTTTTGCCGACGAAAATAGCGAGGAGAGACACCCTTCTGCATTTATGTGTGGAGAGAGAGAGAGAGAGAGAGAGAGAGAGAGAGAAGAGACAAAGAGACAGAGAGAGAGAGAGAGAGATTCATTGACAAAAGTAGGTGGGAGAGAGAGAGAGAGAGAGAGGAAAGCAAAAGATTGTGTTGATTCTAATTAAAAACAATTTAGTTCTATTATTTTGACACCAAAGAAATAACAACCATAATGAGGATAACAAATGATTGCGAGTATCCTCTATCAAAGAAGGGATTTGTTATTTTTTTAATGAAACTAGAAGTTGTATTAGTATGGATAAAAGTTTAAAAAAGAGTATTACAAAATGTGTGGACTTAAGCAGGGGTCCACCCAAAAAGTCTAAGTAGTCTTTGGTTGCTAGGTAGACTAGCTTCTATTTACATTTACTTTTAATTTGCTTTCCTTTTCATTTCCTAGCTTGAGCTTCCATTACATCAAGGGTGTTGGCAAGTAGGTTTCTCATACATTGCAATAAACCATGCTTCCCTTCACTCCATTTTCTCTCTCCTTTCCTCATGAATGAGGAACTTAATCAACTCGATACCTAGTCCTTCATACGGATATTCCTTTTTCTTCTTGGGTGAGGGATGCTTGCTGCACTCTTTAGCCAACTATTTCATTTGGGTTTTTTCCCAAAACAAAAAATCCTCTTTAAAACTATGCATTGGATCAACAATGAGCTGTTTAAATAATTTTTTATTACGTGAAACCCATATCTACCACAATAGTAAACTATGTAGCCAATTCCAAATGAGTGGATGCAAATTATAAATTTGACCAAGAATTGATTATTTCCATGTTATGGTTGAGGGATGAAAAGGGGAAACCATTTTTTGTAGAAGATTCAGGGCATTTCGATTAGATTGACACGAGAAGAAAAGATGGGGGATGGTTTCTTCTTCTTTACAGCATCGTGGACATATACCAGTGCCAATGCCTAGCTTTTTAGCTCTGGAGAATGTCCAAACTGCTTTCAACTGAATCAGCCACCATAGAAGGCTAGATTTTTTAGGCTATATGCTAGAAATCCAGATCATATGGAATCTATAAATCCATTGGTGTTGACCCCAATTGATGTGCCATCTCTTGTTCAATTTCTTAACTAGCTTGTTGGGTGACTCTTTTCTCTCTTGAATAGGTAGAAGTGGTTTATCATTTAACTAGCAAATCCCTTTGAAGTTAAAATCCTTATTCAATTGAATTGTGCAATAAATGTGTGACCCCCAGGAGTTCCTTCTCTGCAATATCAAGGTTATTTCTTCCCTTGAAAAGCTAAAAATGGTTATTTAGAGTATCCAACTCTTTCCAGTCCCCTCAAGAGTAATCCCAAATGTTTTACCATTGTTTAATTCCTTTTTTGAGCATCTTGTATGCAATAGGAAATTGCTCTTCCTCCACCAAACCATGAAAAATGCTAAGCCAAATAGAGTCGGATGCACTTCATGGAAGAGTGAAGTTACTGATTGGAGAGATGACAATCTAATCTTTGAAAGTAAGCCATGACAGCTAGATGTTTCTCATCAAATTTGAGCATCCTTTGACTTTGACTTTTACTTGACTAATAGCAAACTATTAAGGGATCCATCTCTTTCCATCTTGGAAAGTTAAGGATAGAGAAATTCCTATAGCTGGCCTTGATGAGTACAGCCCAATCTTCATTTCCATGTTGAAATGTTCTTGAGATCCATTTTGCAGCCATCTTGTTGGCTATCTTTTCTAGGTTTGGGAATCCAAGTCCTCCCAATTCCTTTGGAAGAGTGCAATCTTCCCATGCGACCTTGGAAATATTGAATTGCTCATTGTTACCTGACCATAAGAAATTTCTAGCAAGTGATTCTAGCTTCTTGAGTCTAGATTTTGAAGGTCTCCAGCAAGCTAAGAAATATATTCTAGAGGGTATCAGAATGTGCTTCAAAACCACCATTCTACTAGCAAAGGAGCACTGAAATCCATTGAGATACTCTAGCTTTTTCTTAACTTTAGTCAGCACCCATTCCCATCTTTGTTTCATTAAGACCCCAAACCCTATTGGGATTCCCAGTAATCTAAAAAACTTGCCCTCTTCCGTTGAGATACTCTAGCTTTTTCTTAACTTTGGTCAGCACCCCATTCCAATCTTTGTTTCATTAAGACCCCAAACCCTATTGGGATTCCCAGTAATCTGAAAGGCGGGGGGGGGGGGGGGGGGGGGGGGGGGGGGGGGGGTGGTTAATTAGTGCCTTAATGCCAATTTTACTAGAGTTTACAATGGAGCCTGATGCCTAACAGAATTCTTTTATACATATCCAAAAGGCTTCTATAGAGGATGGATCATTGTTAACTATTCCATTTGTGTCATTCGCAAAACAAATTAAGAACTATGTTCTTTCTTATTGTTGGGCATAATTATTCCTTTGAGTCTGACCCATTTGACTTCTTCCTCAATTAACCAACCTAGTGCATTAGATGCTATTGCAAATAGCAAAGGGGCTAGTGGACAGATGTGTCTCATGGATTTGTACAGGGGGAAAGTTGGTAACAACTCACCATTAATTTGCCACTTTAGCACTTCCATTACCAAATAAAGTACTTACAAATCTAATAAATCTTTGTCCCATGCCCATATCCTACAAGGATTGTAAGACAAAACACCAATCTCTAGTCAATTGTAGGCCTTATCAAAATCAATTTTAAAGAATAGGAAGTCTTGTTTCTTTTTTTGGGCATGTTCAAATCCCTCCCACAAGCTGATGATAGCATCTAGGATAAAACTACCCTTAACAAAGCCTTTCTGTTCCTTTCTAAGCCATCCATCTAAGTGGGGGCTGAGTCTTCTTGCTAGAGCTTTTGCAAATATTTTGTATGCTGATGAGAGTTCTATCATCTCTCTTGCGTGTAAGTTTGATCACTCCCTGGTTAATATCTACAGGAAGGGCACCAAATTTAATCGACTCCTTAGACCATTATTAGAGGGGTCAATATTGAATTCTTAAATTCTTTATAGAATTCATTAGGGAGTCCGAGACTCTTGCCATTTGCTAAACTGTCTATGGTATCTAAAAGTTCCACCTCTGTGATATCAGAATCTAGTATTCTTGCTCTGGATTGTGGTACTACTTTTGGTCTTATTCTCGCTATTTTGGCTATGGCCAGTATTGCTTCTTGAGACTGTTGACTAGGGGAAGAAAATATATCTTCAAAGAAAGCCCTAGTTGTCTCTAGATTCTCTTCCTTGTTTAAGGAAATTGAACCATCCTTCTTTTGGAGCATAGGTACTAGATACATCTTCAATAAGTTGAACATTTCTTTAGAGGGTTTGTCTATTTTACCAATCCACCATGTTCTAAGATAAAGGTGGATTGTTTTTCCTTCATCCTCTTCAAGCTTTCTTAAGCTTCTTTTAATTTCCAAAATTTGGTATTGAGCCTTCTCATTACCTAGATCTACTTGTTTTTCTAGTTTAGTGAGAAGAGCGTACTTGGAGCTTCTTGCCCATTTTCTTTTGTTAATCTTTTCTTGTTTGGCAACTTTTAGGACAGTTTGGCATTTTTATTCACAAGCCCTTTGACTCCCTCTATCTTCATCTTTATATCTCTCTTTGTCTGTCCTTGTCTCAATCTTGCATAGGTTTGAAGGTAAGAGATTTGTTTAATTCTTTATACTTAAACCCAAGTTTTGGGTTTACTTTGTGTGCAAGAAGAAAGTTGTTTATGCTAGTGTTTTCAAACACTTTTTGTGTCATGGTTTTGAAGTGCCAACACATCACATTTCTAGGGTTAGTGTGCTCAAGTTTGCAATATTCTCCAAGTGCTTTTTTTTCATAGGTCCTTTGACTCCCTCCATGCAATATTGTGTCTTTTATGTCTATCTCCATTTTTCCTATCTCACTCCTACATAGATTTGATGGTAAGAGATCGTTTTAATCATTTATACTTAACTCAATTTTAGGGTTTTCTTATGTGCAAGAAGAAAGTTTCGTTTGTTCACCTTTATTCAAGCACTTTTTGCTCATGGTATCTGAGAGCCACAGTATCCAAGCATTTTCTCATGTGTATTCAAGGCTATAATGATATAGAAGCACTAGCACTTGGCATTTTTGGTTGATGGACCTTGCCACTATCCTGGAACATGTGTAGGTGTATAGGGAGAGGGCACGTTAGAGGATGGATATGTTGTAGGAGTTAGCAGAAGTAGGGGAACCATCCCAAAAGATCTAGAAGGTGGGGATATAAAGGATGGTGTGGAACCAAATTGTGTTGCAACATGCAATGAAGCAAAAGGTATGAATGACAAGTGGGAGAATTGTGTTGTGGGCAATCTGTGAGGTGGTGTTTGTGGAACTTGTGTTGTTTGAGACCAAACCTCCTCTTCATCCTAACCTTGCTCCTTGTTAGTTTAGTGAGCAGTGCATGGTAAGAAGAAGAGATTATGGCCTACAATAAACCGTAACATTTCCTAAGTGCCACATTGACACTCGAAATTTCTAGTATAAGCGACGCAATATCAAATGACAATAAGTGTAACCAAACATTGGGTTGATCCAAACAAGGAATTAGTGAACAGGGAAAGAACACGACGATTTTAAGAGAAAATCCAAACAAAACAGATGCAAGGACATGAAAATAAAGTTAGAATACTCTACTATGTAAGCTATTTTGCAAATGGAAGGTGCCGATGTCAATAAAATTGCAGGCTAATAACATCATGGAGAAGATGCATCTAGCTATGACATCTTGTACCTGAACATCAAATTCATACGGACAAGGAAAAACAATTCACATTTCTCATGATTAAGGGATAGCAAGAATTCTAGTAAATGGCAAATGTTTCTATTCCTTGATTAAGAGACGATAGCAAAATAATAATACTTCAAATGACAAATATTTCCCATCAACGACGAAGAGACAATAAGAAATAGCCATCACATCACTATTAGTAATGGGATAACAAGAGGTCTTGATCTCAACCAAACCAAAATTAACAAGTCCTACAAATGCATACATTGATGACAGAACTCATAAAGAAGACAATAGCAAGATGACAATAGTGTGAATGACAAACTTTTCCAGTCAATTTTTAATATACTACAACAAAAAGGAAATACAACACCAAGAAGTTAGACTAGAACAAACAAGTTGAACAAATGCATCCACTCAATACAAAGGTCATTCTGAGTATGATTAGTAGCCTAGAGTCTTCATCTGTTGAATAATTGCACCTGTTGCAACTTATTTAAAAAAATGTAAAAATAATTTTTAAAAAATGAATATAGGATGTAAGTATAATAATAGTAATAATGCATGCATTCTAGATAAGAACTCTTGACATGAACATCCAAAAGCTTATTTGAAGGATTTTGAGCTTGCAACACCACATTATCCAATAATATTCTGAGTTGAGCCGTGCTGGATGACTTATGCATATCATGACATGTAAAACAGCGTAACATTTGATGGGCAGCAGTTTTGTGTTGCTGAATATGATAAGTACTTCATGCTTGGATCTTATTCTTGAATGTTATACGATATTAATAATTGCAAATTTATTCATGAATTTTTTTGCAATATTGTAGTGTTTTCAAGCAAAGTACTGTGTCTTGATTGTTATGGCATTGGAGGAAGCTGTAACACAATCGATACCTATTGTGCTCCTCCTCTAAGAGCGGAAGTTGTCCTATCATATTGGGTTTCTATTATGGCACAAAAACCTACAATTAGCTCATTTGAGAGTACCTTTTATGAAAAAAAAAGAAAAAAAATATTAAGAACAAACACTATGGAATGGTGTGATTTTCCAATAAGGAATGGAAATATTTTATACTTCAAGCAATCCACACATTCCAAGCACAAATTCCATAAAAAAGCTCACTTCAAGTACAAGTTCCCTTAATTCGCCCTTTTGTCTTTTGAAGTTCGATATGAACTTTTGAAGTTCAAGTTCTTTTTCACCTTGTCCCCTCCCCCCAAGAATGATGAAGACCTTTCCTTGGATTGGAGGATGAAGGGTTAAGGGCATTTAGCACACCTACTTCTTGTGCTTTATTTCTTCATGAGCCAAGCATAGAACTGTGGGTTATACTCTAAGTGGACATAATGGTCCATGTTTTGAGGCCTAATGCTTATGTGTGTAATGTAGGTCACGACATTGGTTGGGAAGTCACTGGAGTTCATCTTGCTAGCGACATCTACAGTTCTTCCTCAGTCAAGAGTCAATCCAAATAGGGATTTCATCTTGCTAGCGACATCTGCAGTTCTTCCTGAGTCACAAGTCAATCCAAATAGGGATTTCCATAACGTGATCTTCTAAATGTTGATTGTGGGTGATGGCCAATAATCTGAATGAGAAAGGAGCCACATAGGTTGGATCGTACTTAGAGGTTTTGATTGTGTGTCTCTACTCAGTGTTGGTCATAATTTGGTAGCCCTCTTATTCCCATTGGAGATGAAGAGCATACCGTTTTTGCAAAAAGGAAAGTTAGAGTCCTCTAACTGTTTTAGCTCTTCTATTTCTTGGGTTGCAGATACTTTGGGAAGCCCACGATTCCCTATTAGTGAGACACCCTATCTATGCCAAGGTGCTCAACACAGTTGGGAAAATCTACTATTGGGAGAAGCTGAGAGATTATGTACTTAAGTATGTCACCAAAGGCTTAAGCTATAAAAGAATAAAAGTGTTGAGAGTGGAAAAAGATAATTTTTTATTGCTTTTTGTTGTTTTTGAGGTCTGAATGGTTGATTTTTTATGGATTTTGAGTGATGTATGGTTGTTAATGGAAGTATTTGAGAGTGTTTTGGATTATATTGATTATGTTTTGGAAGTTCGTGATGATTCTTAGTAGAAATATGAGGCTTTGTGATGTTCTGATAGGTTGTGTGAGGTTCTGATTGGTTCTGATATCTTTTGTATGGCTTCTGTTTTGTTCTGATTTTCTTCTATATGAAGCATGGATTGATGATTGATGAAAATTGAAATCTTTTGAAATTTTATTGAATAGTTTTTGAAAGTTTGGAATGGTTTTAGTATGAGTTATGAGGATCTGTCGTTCTCTTATGACCCTCTGTAGACCTTCTGTGGAGCCTTTGTCTCTGTTCTATCTCTGCTCTGTTCCTATCCTGTTTTGTTTTGTAGATCTTCTGTAAGTGTTATGTAGAATGTACGAGTGACTTTGGGAAAGTTTTCTAACTTTTGGAAATGATGAATCTAAGTTCAAAAGAGCTAAAACAAATGGAAGAGGTAGCTGCTGAAGACTGAAGAGAAGATGAAGTGACAGTGACAGTAGTGAGCTATGAAGAGACACTGTAGTGGCTCTGGTGCCCTTTCATACCACAGAGGGCATGAGGGAGATTGCACCCAATTTGTCTCTTTTGTCTCATATTGTGCAAATTTCCTTTTGCTTTTGTACTTGAAATTATGAAGGTTTGCAGAGTTCTTTGTTCTTGAGGACCTTCCACATTCACTACACACGCGTCCAGCATTCGATCTGCGCACCAGAGGCATTTTGTATGTCCACATGTGTGGCCAGTAGAGTGGTCGTAGAGATCTTCTTCTAAGATAGGAAGAAATAGGACCCCTCTGTATCTGGCCACAATGTCATGGAAGATCCAACATTGGCTCTAATGGAAGCTCAATATTCTATCTTGCAACATTGGACTCGATCACTTTCTTTAGCAATCAAGAAGCCTCTTCCAAGGCTTGATCCATCCATGCCTCCTTTGCCAACCGTAGGATGAAGACATGATCACCCATTGGCATTCCATAGCTTTGTCCTAAATTTTCATTTTCCCCAAGCAATGAGAGGAGTGACAGTTTCTTTTGCATAGAATGTGCAACTGAAGCAATGGAGTGCAACTTCTCAATTGTTATTTTAAACTTCACATCCTCAAAAGGTAGCTTCCATAGTATTTGAAACCAATCATTGCCTAACAATGGATTTACCACTGCTAAGATCTAGAAATACATAACCTTGACTTAATATTACTTTTGTTTGGTGTGAGCAGAGATTATAAAATCGTGACTCTAAACCATGCAACTTCCTACCTATAGGCTTTCATGATTACCTTTCTTGCCACATTGATTTTTGCCTCCATTTCATTCTTTGGAAGATTGAAAGGGATCTTCTTGCATACAAACTCAAAGTTAGCCTCCCATTTTTCCTAAATCAATCACAAGAATAAAAAATTAATGTTGATGAAAGACATGAAAGACAAAACAAAATTTGGCAACTCCCTACATAAACCATCCACCCTAGGATGCACTCGCTAAGAGGATACCACATTGTTCTACCCATACTTGCCTCCAAAGCCCAATCTTTTGAATAGAATTCTTCTCTTCTTCTATGAATCTATTGATGAATTCTTGTATGTCACATGAACACAAGGTATTTGTATGGTACAAGTAGTCCTTGAGGTTTGTGACAACACTTGCATCTTTGTTCAATCTATGAATTTGCAATTATATGTAGTTAGACCAATGAAAAGCATAAATCTAATTAAAGTAGACTAAAACACTATTCATAATGAATTAGAGAAAGACAAAAACATGAATGACTTGCCAACTCATCCTTGGGCTTTGGCAAAATGAACTGTGATTGCACTCTTACATGACTTGCCTTGTTATTTCTGTATAGGTCATCAATGCTCTCCATCTATGCTATGGTCCTATGGTTTCCCTCCCAAACATAAAACGTTTTTATGCTTTAGGATGCTCCAATCTTCACTGCTTTCTAACTCCTTTTCAAACTCCTCATTGAATAGTTGCCAGTTTGTTTTCCCACATGGAAACAATGTTGTCATCCACCTCTTGTTGTGTCCCATCTAGCAAGGCGACTAAGAGGATAAAAGAGCCTTTGGTGGGGATGTAGCCTGCATTCTCAAATCCCACCTTGAGCACTAGCAAATCGTGTCTAAGTTCCCTTACCCTTTGATTGCATACGCATCAATAAGGGAATCAAGGGAGACCTACCTAGTTTAACAGTCATGCCGGTTAGGACTCAAGAGACGAATGTTAATGAATAGGCTTGGAGGTGGTCGCTCATTCACAAGCACATGGTGGTATAATGA
The DNA here is from genome assembly GCF_053477565.2 of Lygodium microphyllum. Lineage (NCBI taxonomy): Eukaryota > Viridiplantae > Streptophyta > Polypodiopsida > Schizaeales > Lygodiaceae > Lygodium > Lygodium microphyllum. Next base: position 103,705,975 of record NC_141162.1, on the reverse strand, counting down.
GATTTGAGCATTGCAACTTTGACTTTGACATGTATGTCTTTGAAGATCGTGCTTCTTGTTTTCCCTCTAAGTGATCTTAAGAGAGAAGAGAGGACCGGAAAAAGGGATGGAAAAGTTTCCAAAACAATGGAAAACAGAAAGAAACTAGTGTCTGCACCATGGATTGGTATGGTTTTGGTTGGAATGTGTGCAATTCAATTCAAGGTGTTGTGTTTTCACTCGACAACTGGGGTGCATTGTGACTTCATAGATACCTTGATGGATATGTCTTCACAGGAGAGTATTGATAGAGGTATCTCTTAAGTTTCCTTTTTATTACTCTAGTGCAAGTCCCTCAATTTCTTTTCTCTTCTCTTTTGCTTTCATAGGACACCAATCTATGTACTCTCATACATCCCACCATATGCCCTCATCATACTATCTAGCACACACTGATTATGATTGTGATCTTGCTCTCTATTCATTTCAAGTTTGTCATTACAAAGGCATGGACAAGGATTTTGCATCCTCAATTAGAAACAATGAGTTTGTTAAGATTCCTGTAATCTTTTCAAGCATAAATAAGCTTGGGATTGAGTACATCAAGGGAAGGGGTATCATTGACTCCATTCTCCTAGATTTTCATGTGGATGCGTCATTGGATAGAGTTGGTGTTCCAACATGGAACAAAGTGACAAAGGAACACACTCGCCATGGCAGGTCAGGGTCACATTGGTATGCTTGGGAGAATCTAAATGGGTGGTTTTTCTCACATGAATTTCAAGTGGGATTTTCAATGGTTTAAGTAGCTTGCCTTAATTTTTAATTCTAATCACTTGCTCTCTTTTGGGTTGTGCATCCTAGGCACTTCTCCTTCATGGATTGAGAGGCATGGTTCTCAATTGGATCTAAATGATGTCTGTATGCTCGTCATGGAAAACACTATTCCTATGGGGGAGATGATGGTTGATGGATTTCCATTCAAGTGATTTTTTGTTGTATGATGGCTTGATATTTTGTAATTTTGTCGTCATTACACTCTATTTAAGTGTCCAATGTTTGTGTTGTTGTCCCATGGTAGATAGATGTATTTCTTCCCTAGATGCTTTCATGTCACAAAGGCCTAACTTTAGTATGGCTGCATACAAAGGTAGGGTATAGAATTTGGATAGCGCTTACTTTGTATGGCCTAAGAAGTTCAAGTACAAACAATGTCATCAAATAGTTTCTAGATTGAAAGCTTTGAGAGTTCCACATCCATTACGTGTTGATGCTCAATTGATCCCGAAGTATTTGTTGTTAGTGCTCTTGTCAAGATATCTAGCAAGCTTAGTATCATGGAAGCTCAAGTTGCAATGCACAAATTGTCACAACATGACAAGTCTTGGTATGCTTTCCACTTTAGAATGTTGTTGTTGAAGCAATACTACCAAGCATCACATCAAGCCCTTGCGTATGTGTGATTGTGCCTACTACATATCATAACTTCAAGAAATGTGGAGCTAGCAAACATGTATACATCAAAACCATATGAAATGTCAATAGCTCTTCTTCTTGTTATTTTACCAAAGAGGAGAAAGATCAATGTTTTGAACAATATATTATCAACAAGTGGATTTTTTGTTGCCATGGATATGGCAATGAAGAGACTTTTTGGGGCTGAGATCGAGTCTTGTTCCAAGTGTTGTAGTGCTTGTGAAACTTGTCCTATTAGATGCCAAGTCTTGTATAATGATATTGTGTTGAGTTCATTACAAAAGACAAAATGAAAAATTGAGACATTTTAGTAATAACTAGGACATAGTTGCAAGTGTGCACCAAAAGTAAGCATTACACTATATAGTAATGTCCTTTAATGATCATCGATGCAAAAGAGAAGGAAGATACCAAAGATTGTTTACATTGCTGCCCATGCCAACGATCTCTAGCTTTGACAAATTGGCCAACTAGAAGAGTTTAGATGTGCAAAAGATTTGCGCAAAAGCTTTTCCATTGAAGCAAAGATTCTCATATCACTCCCTTTCCCAAGTACAAGATGGCTTGGAAGAATATGCAGAAAATTTGGATAAACAAGCTCTTTAAAAAGTAACATTCTCATTTGGGGTTGTTTGGTGATTGTGTACCCACCACTTGACAATCAAATCGAAATGAGACTATGGGTTTTCTCATGTTTTGACATGTGCACCCCCCCCCCCCCCCAAAAAAAAAAAGAGCAAAAAGAAACCCAATGAAAAAAAGAACTAATTAACTAGCACAATAATGCTACTCAGTAGGATACATTTCATGCTTTAAATGTAGTTACAGGCAATTAGAGCTCCATGGGTACGACATCTTGTCCAGCTTTTGAGTATTGAAATAGTTACTACTTTTGACGAAGCTACAATACAATTCTGGGCTTGGTAACCTAGAATCCTCTTTATCAGAATGTATATTATTCCTCTGTTGTGCATCTGGATAAAAATGAACACCCTTGATACCTCAACTATACTCACCTTGCAGTAAAGGTTCAGAATATTGTTACATCCTCAATTTCCATTGCAGACAGCAGATTTGAGGCTTGTTATCAGCAACAGTGTCTGCCACAAATTTTCCCTCCTCGCATTCTAGATGCATAGGCAGAACTCCCTATTTGGCTGAGGTGTAGCTTGCTTTGTCCTGCCTACGGTCTAACTCAGATATCCTAATTTAGCCAAATGGCAAGGTGTTCCAATTACTACTCCGGCAAGCAGCATACCTCAAAGCTCACAACTGAGGGAAAATATTAGTGATGTTTTTGAGCATATTTGATTTACTTCACCCTCGGCAAGCCTCTGGTACCTCTCCCATTTCCCCAGGGCTTATAGGACATTCTGTGCTCACTTGCTGGTACCACTCATTCTCCTTCCTCGTCAAGAAAAAAGCCTCTGCATATTCCAGCATAGAAGTATTACACAAAACCTGAACATTGTGGAAGTAGCAACCATGAAATCAGTCGTGTTCATAGAAAATCACCTGAAGTAAAAACCTTTTGATAATCCTCCTCGTCATAGATAAATTGTGGTGGTTCACTATCCCCAACTGCGACTATGGTACTGCCACTGCACACACAATCAAGCTCACACTTTATATGCCGTCTTTCCTTTTCCTTTCTCTTTTTTCAAGTTAATCTGAAAGATGAGAAACCAACTCATATGATGTGCTGTTCCAACTTTAACAATTTAGTAAAACATAGGCTATCAGTTTTGAAAACATAAAACCCAATTATCATTGGTACCAGTGTCCTCATAAGCTGATGTTTGGTAGCAATGCCATAAAATGCAGATTATGACTCAGTAACACCTATTCGGTAATATAGAGCTCCCCCTTTTATTAAAAGACAGTAAAGCTCTCATTTCTATTGCAATTTTTGCTCTTTTTTTCCGAAGTAGCTGCAGAACTTAAAATGCCTTGTTGCAGATGTAGCATCCTCAACTAAGTTTCCAGGAAATTTTAATCAGCTACTCTTGTTAAATGCATTGAATAGAAGTAGCAGTTTTTGATCCAGTGATCAGCCATGCCCAAATATCCATTGGTGGCAGGAAGGTGAAGGAAAAAGATTTTGATTTCTGACAGCTACTATCACATGCATGCTACAAATACACATCATGTGAAACAACAAAAAAGAGGTAAGCTGTGAAATATTTAAGTCCAAATTCACAAAACAGGATGTGAATCCGACAATTTTGTTCTTTACTTATGCCTACATCACACAATCACTCATGTGAAACCAGTTGTGAGAGCACAAAGGCTCTAAACATAATTTTGAAAAACGGGATACTTATTTACTGGACAGAACTTTGAAGGAATTACTTGCAAGACTGATTTGAAGGTGTTGAGGTTGTAGGATGGTGAAGTAGGAATTGCATACATGGAAAAAGTGTGATTCAATGGAGTATACCCCAGGGATTTTCAGAAAGCGGAACCACACTCTTAAATAGAAAACGCAATGTTTCAGTTGGGTCCAAAGCATCATGGGGACGGTACTCACCTTCCAGACATGAAAACTGCCTGATATCTACCCCTGCCAGCAGCCAGCACCCTTTCTTTGAGTTTCTTCAGTGATGGTAACACTTCAAATGCAGGAGGTTCTGCAATAACACTAAGGCAAGACCATAAGCATACGTCTTTTCAAAGCCACTGATGACACCAGCAGAGCAAACACATATGCTCTTGCATAGTAATACAAACTATTTTTACCAAGATCATTGATGCACACAGATTGAGAGATGCCACCTCCTGTTATTCCCTCCAGTAACTTCCGTGGATCCACAGAACTGGCTTGATCCAAACGGAAGTGCTTTGAATTGAACAAAGCCCACAAGTTCATTAAAGATCCATGGAATGATGAGGAAATTACAGAATAAGCACATCATAAGAGACAAACCTTGTACACCTCTGCAGTTGAACACTCCTCCTCTGGTTTTATGAGGACCATTGGCAAATCTGAAGGTAGAGGAGATACATCGTCCACAACCTGGTCAATTTCAGTTGGTTAATTGAGCTTCAACCATTATCATATTCAATGAAACATCTATAGAAGTGCACATGCACACTCAAGACATGCAGGCACGTACACAGCCCCATCCAAACACGATGTATGTAGCTACATTTATGCCCTTTTTTTCAAACATTTGCAGCTGAGACAAACCTCCCCTCTCCCAGTACAGTATGCAGCTCCCTTGGAGAAGAAAAAGGGTATGTCTGATCCAATCTCCCCTGACCATTCTTGAAGTTGCTTTTCCTCTGCAAGTCCACCAGTCAGCCAGTTTGCAGCCCAAAGGGCTGTTGCTGCATTCCCACTGCCTCCTCCCAGTCCTGCACCGGTAGGTACCCTCTTGTCTAGATGAATCTGCAGTATTTATGTTAATGAAATTTAGATCTCATAAGATGAACACTTCTCATTGACAATCGTTGCACTTCCATATATTAACTGGATAAGTTTTACTGAACATTCCGCACTGCTGACACACAATTATGACTATGCCGCACGAGCAAATATCTATCTAGCTGGCATCCCTTCAAGGATATAACCAGACACATATACTGACCTGTTCGCAGTTATGAACATGATTACTTGGGGGTTAGCCCTCTAGCACAAACAGAGCCCAAGAATCCACCATAAATCTCCTCGGTATAATCACAAAGTTTCTATCAAATAACAAAAAATACAAAACGACGAGACCACGGAAAGAGGAGGGAAGTTTTCCTTTCTCACCAACATGTTCCTTTTCTTTTTAGCAATGCTTGATCAATGGAATTCTGTCAAAATAAAATTTTACACTTATTGCGTTCCTCCGTAGTTCTGGTGTGAACACTCCCTTATCCACAGGCACTTTTTACATTCTAGCTGGATAAGGGTTTTTCCCCCATGTGAACACCCATCAGTGGATGTGGAACATAGTACCTTAGAGATTGTGCTTTCATAATCATTCTCACATAGTGCATGTGACCTTCCAACACTCTCTTCTCTCTTGCTATTCACTTGTTCACTGTGAGTGTGTGTGATTGTGTGCATATTGCCAAATCCTAACCTGACAATGGTATCAAAGCCATACCTCTTCTCAGCCCCACCACTCAACTCATGAGTTGCCACCACCAATGCTGCCATTAAGCCTCACACTCAGCTACTCTCTCATATACCGTTGCCAATCCAACCTGTCCAGCAGCACATTTGGCACTAAACAGTCCCTTCTGATCAGCTGCCTGCTGCCCATCACATCTGCTTGTCAGATCTTCCACCTCCTGCATGTACAATGCTAGGTCAAATGTGTCTCAAACACTCCCCAATCACCTGCCTGTTCATCTCCTGCCCATCGCAAACCTGTTGCCTGCCTGTCCATCAGTCCGTGACGTGTCGCATCTGCCCCGACAGGTTCAAATTCAGTCCAACAGCCTGTGCATTGACCAATCTGACACGGCAACCCCATTTTGTGTGCCAACAGCCATACCTCTTCTCAGCCCCACCACTCAGCTCATGAGCTGCCACCACCACTACCGCCATTGAGCCTCGCACTCAGCTACTCTCTCATATACGGTTGCCGATCCAACCTGTCCAGCAGCACGTTTCGCACCAGACGGTCCCTTCTGATCAGCTGCCTGCTGCCCATCACATCTGCTTGTCAGATCTTCCACCTCCTGCAGTGCAACGTCGGGTCAAATGTGTCTCAAACACTCCCCAATCACCTGTCTGTTCGTCTCCTGCCCATCGCATACCTGTTGCCTGCCTGTCCATCAGTCCATGGCATGTCACATCTGCCCCGACAGGTCCAAATTCAGTCCGACAGCCTATGCATTAACCAATCTGACATGGCAGCCCCATTTTGTGTGCCAACAGCCTGCACTTTGGGGTTATGTATCTCGTTCAGAGGTTCAGCCTGCAAGCCCTGCTACACAAGATGTTGCTGGTTCATCTAGTCCATCCACTATCACCAATGGATCTTCCACTCCAACCCCTACTACACCTCCTACTGTGGATCAATTGAGAAGGGATGGGCAAAATGCCCGGGCACATGCTTTGATTGCACTCTCATGCAAAATGTAAATTATCCTGCATATTCAATCGTGTAGCCAATTTGCGCAAACAGCTTGAGATGGAGCACATGATAGAGCCTATATTATACATGTCAAGGACATAACTGAACAACTTGCAAATATTGATGAAATAATTATTGATGCCTCTCTTGTTTCTACAGCCTTGGTTGGCCTACCTAACACTTATCAAAGCTTTGCCACTACACTTTGCTGACTTGCAAAAGCTTATACAAGGAGATACAAACAATGAAATTGTGCTCGTTGTCTTTTCTACTAACTCAACAAAGACTTTGTCAATTAACCTCTTTCAAGATGTTTTTATGCAAGTTTGACAATTCCCAAAAACTATTACAATGAGGACTTGATGTTGCAAAGAATTGACACTAGAAAACCTTATCAAATTACATTCTCGCAACTAGGATGTGACACTACCACCACAAGGGCAACCCAAACCCACACCACGACATTAGCCTGCATCGATATCAACTACTATGCAAGTGTAATATGAATAGATAATGTCAACTTAGGAGATGACTAGCAAGGTTTCCCAAGGTAGGTAAAAGACCAGGATACTATGTTGAATTGTAGCCCTACTAAAGCATTGGCTGAATGTGACATTAGCCTGCATCGATATCAACTACTATGCAAGTGTAATATGAATAGATAATGTCAACTTAGGAGATGACTAGCAAGGTTTCCCAAGGTAGGTAAAAGACCAGGATACTATGTTGAATTGTAGCCCTACTAAAGCATTGGCTGAATGTACACCTTATGAGGCTTGGAATGGCTGAAAACTAGTGGTGTCACACTTTCATGACTTTGGTTGCTTGGCATATGCTTTGGTGCCACAACCACGAAGACATAAGTTGCAAGACAAGGCTGTCAAATGCATTTTCATTGGTTACAATGTAGAAAGCAAAGGGTACTGCTTGTATCAACCCTCCACGAACAAGATTTTTATTAGTAGAGATGTGATATTCACTGAATATGCTGGTCAGCCCTTCATGGACTACAAAAATTAGCCATTGTGGCGCCTATGGATATGTTTGATAGTTCGTTACCAATATTTCAGCAAAGTGCACTTGACTTTGGTCAATTTCAGCAACCTATTTAGGGTTTACAACAACAAAATCAACAGCAAACACATGTTGACCAACAAAGACTTTCAACCCATTGATCAAGACATTGCTAATGATGAAGTGGTTGATGAAAAGGCAGCTCTTCGGGAAGCTAAAACAGTCCCTTGATGGCTGTTGGATACACTACAGGATAGCAAACTATCCATTCCACTTCTTGGTAGAACTACAGCAATCATTCGCCATGCACACAGTAAGCACACGGTAACTTGATTGCACAAGCAATTGTATCTATCTACTACATGCAACGAGAAACGTGATGCTTTAGAGGATGAGCATTAGATGGCAACTATGGAATGAAAATGGACTATGTTCATAAAAATGGCACATGGGAGTTATGTCCCTTGCCTGATGGTAAGCGTGCTATAGGCACAAAGTGGGTTTACAAATTGAAACGTAGATCTAATGGTAGCATTGATCCACGTCTGGTTGCCAAAGGGTATGCCCAACAACATGGGATTGACTATGATGGAATGTTAGTACCCACATCATGAATAACCACTATTTACAGTGTCATTGCTTTGGCTACCCATTTTGATTGGCTTGTGCATCAATTGGATGTGAATAATATTTTTCTGAATGCTTGTCTTCACGAGGAGGTTTATGTCACACAACCTCTTGGCTTTGTTCAATCAAGCTCATAGAGCAACGTATAACACTCGCCTAAGGTCCTTTATGTTGAGCTAACATATGCATTGCTTGCTAATTAGCCTCTTAAACAACCCCAAATCACACTAAAAATGCTCTTTTAGAGTAAAACCCTAAAATGAGGAGCGGTTCGAGAGAGTTCAGTGGAAACTCTAATTTTTGGGGCGCCCTTCCACACCTATAAATAGACAGGCTGCCCCCATTCAGCCTTATTCCGTCTGTGCAGGTTTCTCACTCCACGTGCAGATTTCAATCATCTACCTCCTCCCACGTGGTTATCCAGCCCTCAAAACTGCTGCCACTCCATCCGTTTTTGCTCCTACTGCTGGTGCCTTCATCCATGTTGACGTCAACTGCTAGCAACATCATCATCTCCTGCGATCTGATCATCCAGCTATTGCCAGCCACATCAAACACTCTTTCAGCCTGCTGTTTACAGCAAATTGTGCGCAATTTCCAGCCTCCGATTGGCAGTACACTACTGCGTTTACCAGTTTCCAACCTCCAGCCTGCTGCATTTTGGTGACCAACCTGCTGCCATTCACTATCCAACACTCCTACACTCTGACTAGTGGTCACAGACTTGGGATCGGTGTCTCTGATGGACGTCACACTCCGGCATTGCTCTTCCCTTGAGCACATTGTACACTCTTACATTCATTTACAGCTTTCATTCACTTCAGAGTTGAGTTTTGTGTTTAGGGTTTGAGTTTTGCCCTCTGTGTCTGTGTCTGTCTCTATCTCTGTGTTTCTGTCGTGGTCGTGCACTCTGTGTGTCCTCAGTGCAAACCCTAGCAGTTTTCTTCACATGGTATCAGAGCCGGTGCTCTTGTAAAGAGTATCCTACGGATATTGTGGACAGCTTGTCTTTGTGTGAGGCACACAATACAACTCATAACCGAAGCACAATGTCCCACACACCTTCTCCAGTTCCTATGATGTCTTATCAGGCTTCTCCATCATTGGGGACCCTGAGACGACATTATGAACTCGGTGAGAAGAACCACAATCCACCTTTACCAAATTTCACTAGCATGATAAAGGACTTTGAGCAGTACTATCGCAACAAGTACAATGATGTTTACACCCCTCCTACCAGTTTTGCTACCACATTCGGACCGGTTGGTAAGGCTGGCCACCTCTCCAATCATGGAGGACATACGGCATTCGAAACGTCTAGCGATCCATCTTCATTATCTCAGCCAGATCCGATGTCAGGTTCATACAATTCTTTTGTATTGCATGAATCAAAACCCTCGCATGTTTCTTCTTTTGAGGTACAAGATCCAGATGGCTTTGCGTATGTGAACTTCAATAGAGGGGGCTCACGAAGCAGACGAAATTCAGAGACATCTACAACTTCTATTTCATTTGAGCATATCACACACACTTCTCACTTCCCTCCCATCCCACCCTCTTCTATATCACATCTTGATCACCTCTCATCAGCTTTCCAAAACCTTGGATTACACTCCACATCTGCATCACACACCCTAGGGGTTGGATCTTCCATCTCTACTCCTAGCACCTTTTCCTTCTCTACCCCATTCTCTACCTCTTTGCACCATGGTACTTCGTTAGGGGGAATGCCATCCTTTAACACAGTGCCTCTCACCTTTCAGCAAATGAGCACACAACTATAACTCCTAGGTCGACGACTATGATGGGCATCCCCCACACTATCCCCAGCTTCACATCTCACATGACCACTCATACGCAAGGATTTCTATCCTCAGCTTATGGTGTGTGTTCACACTCTCCTTGGATTACACCTACGCAGGGATTCCCATCTTCTGCTTCCCATGTTCCCGTTTTACCTCCTTGGGTTCCTCATGTGACTATGCCTAGTTAGCCCATCCCTGCCTATGGATCCACCTCGCACACTACCTCCATGCCTGGTGGGCACTCTGGTGCCCATTCCCAAGTGTACTCCACTCCCCCATCCTACCTACACTACACTTTTTCACACTATCCATCTCCGAGCACTACCACTCCTGTAGCAATGGTCAAGAATGCCTTCACAGATAAGACACGTTTTAATAGGTCAAATTTTAACCACTTGGTCTAATTTCACACAAGTGCTTGAGTCTCAAGGTCTTTGGAACCTCGTCATTGGTCTAGACCCTATGTCGGACCCTCGACTAGCTTACCCTAACTCATCCGTCGATAGAGAGCCCAAAATGCCATAGTCAATGTTGAGCTGATGCAAGGATTGCTTCTTGAGTTTCACTCTCAGTTGCAACACTTCCCGCTCGCGTCAGAGCGTTGGAGTCACCTTCTCGACCGCTATACGGCTCGTGATCATACTCGGCGCATCAATCTCGACTTTGAGCTTCAAGAGTTTTCTATTAAGAAAGGGGATGATCTGAAAGTTAAGCTGGCTGAATATAGGCGGTTACTTACCGAGTTCACCACTACTGGCTCTCCAAAGTCAAATGATGATCAAGTTGCATTCTTCTTGAATAAGTTGACCAAAAAGTACTTCAATTTCATTCAACGCATCATCTTCCAACCCGATTGCAAACCTTCTACAAGTTTGAGTGCCAGTTTTTGCATTACACGAGACTGCATGATCAACTCCACAAGAAATCATCATCACAACCTTATTTAGAGCAAAGGGGGTTGGTTGCCTCTTCTTCGGGAGAGAAAACCACCAGTAGTAAGAACTCGCAAGATGTGAAGGCAAGCCAATCAAAGGGTGACTCCTCTTCCTCAAATGGAACCAAAGAATCTAGATCTATCTAGCAGCAACTCCCTAAGAAAAACCAGTTTTGCACACATTGCTAGAGAGCAAGCCATGTGGACGAGGAGTGTCACTCCAAGGCCCAAGGTATTCCACCTAAAAAGCCTCTGCACACCGCTACGACTACACCGTCCAGTGGAGCTACACCTTCCGCTCCTGCTTCATCTGCTCCTTCAGCACCCGTTGCTGCTACTAGATATGTGGCTCGAGTAAAACCTCAGTAACCTATCTCTTTCACTACCCCTGAGGGACTGGCTAATTGATCTGCAGGTTCCAATCCCGTTGCACTTCATGCATCTATCTCACCTTCCACCCCACCTCGTCAGGCGTTCCCTTAGCAAAGCCTTGCTATTGGACGTACGCGATGGTGGCCACCTTCTTAGACTAGCATGTCTCTAGGTCAAATTTTGTCCTAGTGCATGTACGTAGGTTGCGGCAGGTAGCAAAAGTGGGGACAAAGCTTGCTTCTTTGTACCATCAAAAGACATTTGTCCACCCAATTACTCTTGAGAAGAAATTATAGATGCTCGCTCTTAACGACTCTCCTTCCATGAAGGATCACATCAACAAATTGAAGGACATGGAGGATGAGCTTTCTTCCATCGACGGGATCATCTCTTTAGAGGATATGGCCATGATTCTCTTGACTTAGCTGCCATCTCTGAAATATGATGTCTTCTACACCACTCTTCTTATGTCGAGGACCCGCGAGACTCTTTTATGGGAGAAGTTTAGCTCGCTTGTCTTGGAGCATGCCAAGCATTTGAAAGAGGTAGCCAATGGATCCAACTCCACAAAAGCTTTTATTGCCGGTACAGGAGGGGGGAAAGAAGGAGAAAACAAAGGATAAGCCCAAGAAGGAGACACGAGCATTCTTCAGGCTCTAACACTAATTCAGAGAAGCCTCAATGCCCACACTGTGGAAAGGGGACACATCCTAAGGAGAAGTGTTGGAAGAAGTACCCTCACCTTCGTCCAAGAGCGAAGGATGGATCTACGTCATCCGAGCCTTCCTCTACCCCTACACCAGCTATTACCCATGAGTCTGTGTTCCTTCATATCCATGTGTTCGAGGAGCCTTTTTCAATGGTTGACTCCCCTTCATTGATGCTTCGAGTCATATAACTCTCCGAGGTGATATGCTATAGGATACTCATCCAAGGGTTTAGTCATTCTTGGCGACATTTGTCCGATGCCTATTCATGGTGTTGACACTTTGCCATTATTGCTAGATTGTTCCTCTAGCTCCATTTCAAAATTGGACCTTTTCACTCTTCCCCATTTAGGGCTTAGCTAGACTTGGTACCAAGGTTGTCTTCACCAAGAAGGCCATGTTTATTGTGGATTCTTCTTCAGGAGCTATTTTAGCAACATGTTGGTAGAAAAGTGGGCTCTACAAGCTCCATTCCTTCTCATATGCAAGGTCCTCCAAGGCACTTCTCTATTGCTACACCTATTCCCACTTGTGCGCCATCTATTCCACAGGTTCTTTCCCATCCCCCACCCACTGCTCCGATGGTTCGAGGGGGATTCCCACGATCGTCAGGAGCTTCTTCATCGTCATCGGCACTTTTCCTTTCTAACTCAAATCCATAACCAAGAGGAGGTATTAGCAGTCATGTTTGTCATATGCTATCATCTCCTATGTTTAACCCTCAGTCTTGAGTCAAACGGGTACCTTAGGAGCTCTAATATGTATGTCATGTGCTTTGACAAAGAAGGCAGCTCATTCTAGAGTACGTATTTCTTCTTCCAATTGAAATTTGTGTGCATTTCTTGCATTTCCAGTCAGTTTCCAGCCCCTGCTAGTGTGCGACTGTCCCACGATGGCCACATCAACATTGTGTCTACCACATCAGCATTTTTAGGGCTGCCAACTGCATGGCCATATTTGTCCCTAGATTGCCTGGCCAGCCATTTTAGGTGATTTTCAGCTATTTATAGCTGAGGGGTGGGCTGGGCGGATCATCTTCTCCTCTCTTTTGGCAGGTGCTCCATTGGTTGCTGCAGTCTCCTCCACCACCAGCACAGACAGCAGGCTGGATATTCTCCATCTCCGTCACCGCCTCCATCTCCATCACCATCGGTGCTGCTGTCATCATCATTTCAGCCTGATCCGGTGTCCTCACTGACGCATTGGGCTGCATGCAGGGACTGATCAGTCCCCTCCTTTGTAATTAGCATTCTTCTTCCATAAGTGCCGCTTTCTCTCCGTGTTCGTGCTTCTCTTCCATTGCACACTCTCACAGAGTCACAGGGCAAACTTTAAAGTTGCCTTCCAAACGTACACTTAGACAGAAACAACCATTGTTTCCCACCTTGGTTGAGCTTTTGTTTGTACATCATCCACTATAGATTTCCTGCTCTCAAGAAATGATGTCCCAGCTACTTCAGCTCTTACAGTGAGACCCAACCTTTCCACTGCTGAGACTCTGTGAAATGCAAATCTCAAGGGTGTAGCCATGACAAGCCTGATCCACAACATTCTGGATGCAACCATCATGTAGAAGAAAAGGGAGTTTTGCAGAAAATTTGAGGAGGTTTGTAAAGCATAATCTGATGAGAAGTGTGAAACAAAGTTGGAAGTAAGAACAAGCAGAATGGGTATGAGAGCAGACAGAAACAACAATGTACAGATTCAAACAGTACCTAAGCCACCATATGAATTGTGAAGACACAAAGGACTTTCAGCTCAAACAGGTCATCAAGGATAATCTTATCTCAAGAAGCTTCGAGGCGAACTATAAGTGGCAAGCTGGCTCCTAGGTAACCAAGCTAGCCTGATGAGTAATCCCCCTGAAAGAGAAAGAAATTAGACCACAGAAAATCGTCAAAGTGGAATAGATTATGGAAAAATGCTTGGTCCCTTGACAGAAAGGGGCTGTGAGCAATAAATCACAGGACCTCACTGAAGCTTCCAACAAGATCAGTGAGTAAAATTGATAGAATATTAACCTCTACTCCTGCCAATATACTACCATAGTGACAAGAAGACAAGAAGCATGATTGGTAATCTTAATCAAACCTTTTAAGCTGCGGGTAGAACCGTCCTTTAACCTTATCTAGTATCAGAAGCTAAAGAATAACTGCAAAGTGAAAGCGAAGAACCTTTAAAAGGGAAATAAATCACATTATGAACTGTTAATGCCTACTTCAAAATTGGCATTGCTACAGGAACAGATCCAATTGAAATATGCATACAAGTGATTTTTCACATGTATTTCTCATCACACAAACACATTAATGAAAAACAATTTTCTCTTTCACACCAATACGACAAGGAACAAACAAATTAAGAAAATGTGGAGAAATATTGAAGCATATATTACCCAATAGTGGGTGTTGGATCCAGTCTTTTGGCGGAACAAATTGAGGGCCTTTATAATCTGAGCCATAAGTACACAAGACCTTATCACCATCCAAACTGACCATAATGACAGTTAAGTCACCTCTTTCAAATACAAAGACAGACCATTATTTACCAGATTACTGTCATCTAAAGGAATTCCTGCAACATTTGTCGTCAGAGAATCTTTAGTTGTTGAAGGTGACACTGAGAATTTCAGTACATCACCTAAACTGACTGCCTGTAAAATCAAGAATGTGTAAGTTATCATAGTTGGGTTCAAGAAAATACGATGCAACATTGGCCACAATGGTAATAGTGCATTCTTTTTTAGATAACTCTTATTGCATAGTTACCCAAGCACAGTACAACAAGAAACTGGCACAACACTCAACTATTGAAAAACTTGCAGTAACTTTAATATCAAATCACAAATCTTACAATGAAAGACCTGAAGAAGAGATGATTCATGGTTTATTAAAAATATTAGGTTTTTTTTTGTCCTATTTCTTTGACTATTTGTATTGACGAAGGCTGGCATGTCATGTGCACACCTAGGGCATAGCAAGCAGGGACAAGCTACATTGTGGATTACTCTTTGTGAGATAGTTTTCTTTTTTTTTCCTCTCTGGACTTGCTTTAGTGTTCAGATCTACAAACTATGAGGTATTTCAAAAAAAAGGTGCTATTAGACTAAAATTGAGATTGCGATCGAGTTCTGTTCTCAATGAACCTGCCCCTCTCCATTATGATAAGGTGGAGGCAAGTGAAAAAGTAGATGGTCGTAAAATGCCAAAACAATGCTTCAGGCATACACCCCATTTGCCTACAAATAGTAATTGGCCATCAAGGCCAAAAGGCCTGACATCACAATTAGCTAAGCCTTGGGAAATCTATAATGCCGGGTATACCTTTGGTAAATGCAACCACAACTCAGAGTGGAGTAAGACATATCAATGACTCACCCAAAACAACTCTAAGTTTTCAATTAAGGGAACACAATCAGGCCAAAGACCAGTAAGTAACATGATGATTTAAAGCCAATCCAAAGGGGTTGTGGGTTGCATAGAGACCATTTATCTGATCCATAGAAGAAAATAGTCCTCTTGTTGAAGGGGAATTAGCTTTCAAAATTTCTTTGTGCTGATGGGAATCAGTGGACTGTGGGTGATAAATTTCTAAGGAAACAGACACTCCAGTCCAAGCCAAGCTGAATTTGCACCCCCTCCCAGGAAGATAGACGTTAACATGTTTAAGAGCATTGTATTAATAACGCTCAAGGAAAGTTTTCAATGCAAGTGTAACTCCCAAGAGAAACGTTTCAAAAACCAACCGAATTTGCAATAGCTCAAGCTAGTGAAGCTCAATGATAACTTGTCAATGCACTTGTGTGGTAGAAAGTTAAGCTGATTTTTTGCTGTCCAAAACTACTGTTAGTGAGATTGGAGCCATGTTGCAGCTCAGATTCACAGAACATGATGAATTATAATATCCCTGTCATTCCTGATTATGACTTTGTGCCATGCAGGTAAGATCTGCAGCTCGAGTCATTACAGATCCTTAAAGTCTTGCACCTGCTTGATGAATTCCACACATACTATCAACTGGTAATGAAAATGTCTATGAGGAAAGACAGTCCTGTTAATTTATCTGTGTGGCAGTTTTATATTCTAAATAAGGTGGCAGTCGTTCTTAGCATACTTCCAAATGTAGAACTTCCTATTTAAAACAAACTTCACCCCTGCCTGAAAAACATACATTCCAACTACAAATATTGTCCTAGTAGCAATGTCATAATAAACAGTTACTGCAGCAAAAGAACTTTTTCCTTCAAAGCATCACATACATGAAAGAGAGAAGCCAGATCATGATATCCATCAGGTCTCTTGCTTGTTATTCTGAGGAAGACATTTATCTGCAACATGTACAGAGCCGAATATAAGACATTATACACTGCTACAATCAACTTCAGATTGTATCAATTAGATTCGCAAATCCTACAGGGCTCCTTCCCTGCTTTCATGACAAAGAGACATAAAGTTGAACAAATATACTAAGCTTGAAACATGCTTAAAGACGAAATTAGTGTTTGAGCATCAAATCTTTTAAGTAGAAATACTCTTATTCATGAAACAAGATAGAAAACTAAGGAAATCAGCTGCCTAAGAGCCATGGACCTTGTTCCACATCTCAATGTAATTACTTGGCTAACAGGAGTTCACAAGTGCATATGACCCTTGCCCTTTTTATATTTATTTTTTACTGCAATGGCTTGCAGGGCACAAACGTTCAGCATACCACTTCTTAGATTAATATTTTTTTTATTTACCCTTACATTGCAGGCCCTTGACCCAAGGCATTTACCTCAAAATGGGTTTTTTATCGCTAAGATAAGACACACCTGAAAAGTATTTGAGTAAAAAAATTATGCAAAAGGTCTGTAAAGTATTAACCATTTTTGAGCTCCTACTATAGTTTTTTGCCCTTCAAATCTGTCTTTATTAGCTAAGCTCCATCATATAGATTATTCTCATTCCAAATTTGCACCATTTGGTCATTTTTGAAAGGTGAGAAGGATCGAAGCTTGCTTGGAAGTGAGCTATGATGGAGAGCAAGAGCAAGAAGAGAGAGACACACAAATGGAAACTCCAACAGTCACAATGTGTGATTGGGCCTTCCTTTATTCAAACTATCACTAAAAGAATAAAAATAAAGTGACGGTGACGGGTGCCCGCCACCTGCAGTGTGCAGTGGCGGGTACTGTCAGTGTAGTAATACACGGGCGGCTAGGCAGAGGCGCCTTTACAACCTCCTACCTAAAGGTGAATCTGCCCCAATGAGGAGTGAAAAGAAAAAGAAAAGACAATACAATGTACACATGCACAACAGGATGAGGAAAAACATCATCTCATCCAACACTCATTAATCTCCTGAGAAAGGCAAAGTGCTCAGTAGTGAGGCATTTCGTAAGCAGATCTACAAGATTTTCGTCTATGGAGATCTTAACAAGGTCAACAGACTTGTCCTCCACGACTCCACGTATGAAGTGATACCTCACCTCAATGTGTTTTATCTTCATATTGAAGACCAGATTCTTGGCTAGCTGAATAGCACTCATAGAATCCAAATGCAGCGTAGGTATAGTATCAATCCCAAGGTCATGAACCAAACGGCCCAACCATATGGCCTCCTTGCAAACCTAAGTGGCCGCAACATACTCGGTCTCAGTGGTAGAGAGAGCCGTACACTTCTGAACCCTAGACATCCAAGAAACAACACCTCCAGCATAAGTAAAGACATAGCCAGAAGTGGACTTCCTACTATCTGTATATCCAGCATAATCGGAGTCTGTGTAGCCCATAACTCATGTATCTTGGCTGCCATAGCAAATACACATATCTGCTGTGCCCTTCATGTATCTCATGATACCCTTTACGGCACCCCAATGCTTTTTGCCAAGTGTAGCCATATAGCATGCCACAACACCAACTGCAAAGGTAATATCTGGATGAGTAGCTATCATGGCATACATCAAACTGCCCACGCCTGATGCATAAGGAATCTTAACCATCTCGACTCTCTGCTCATTTGTCTGCGGACAATCAACCTGTGAAACCTTCACATAAAAAGATAATGGACAGCCAATAGGCTTTACGTTCTGCATGCGAAAATGCTCGCGGACTTTATGAATGTACTCTCTCTGTGAGAGATAGAGTAGTCCCTAATACCTATTGTGCTTAATGCGCATACCAAGAATGTGAGAGACCTATCCCAAAACCTTCATCTCAAAGCTCTTCTTCAGCTGAGATTTAAGAGCATCCAGCTTATCATGAGCTTTCCCTGCTATCAATATATCATCCACATAAAGTACCAAAATAAGCAATAAGCCATCACGGGCTTTCTTCTGTAAAGACACAGATCCATAGCACTTATGCTATAGCCCTGTGACTGCATAAAGGCATCAACTTATGATACCACTCCCTAGGTGTCTGCTTCAAGCCATAAAGACTTTTCTTCAACTTGCACACTAGGTGCTCCCTGCCAGGTGAGAGGCTCTCCTGCATCTGTAACCAAGACATAATGTATCGAGGGCTCAAATCTATCGGGTGGACGTCTATCTCTAGTAGACCGTCTCACAGCAAGCTCTGCGGCCAGTCCGACACCCTGGCCATGTGTACCAACTGCTGTTGCAGGCTGTCCAACTGGCTGTGCAAGAGCACGTGGCTCCTCCTGGAATATAAGCTTGCATATCTGTACCACCTTCTCAAGCTGTCTATGCATCTTGTCTTCATGGAAGACTACATCATGGCTGCAAATGACTTTCCGCACTTGCGGATCCCAAAGGTGGTAACCCATCTTGCACGCATCCCCATAGCCAAGGAAAATGCATTTGATACTCTTAGGATCCAACTTAGTACTCTTGTCTTTGAACACATAGCAGAATGCCTCACATCCAAAGACACGTAGATGCACATAAGATGGAGGTTTTCCAATCCATACCTCCTCTGCAACCTGAAAATCCAAACCACTAGAAAGTGATCTATTTATGACATGCACAGCTGTACTGACTGCCTTAGCCCAAAAGCTCTGTGGTAAGCCTGCATGGCTAAGCATACTGCGTACACGCTCCTGAATGGTTCTATTCATCTACTCAGTCAAACCATTCTGGGATGGGGTATAGGAGGCAGTCAATTGGCGCTTAATACCCCTCTCATCACATAGGTGCTCAAAAGCACATTACATATTCTTCCCCATTGTCAATTCTAAGGCATTTCAGCCTATGTCCAATCTGGTTTTCAACAAATGCAAGCCATCTCTGAAATACAACCAACACATCGAACTTAAGCTTAATGAGATAAGCCTAAACTTTACAAAATACTTTGCACCACCCATAGACTGACACAGCATGGATCCACAAACATCCAAATGTACCAATGTAAGGGGCTCACTCATGCCTGTTCTACCACACTTCTTATGTGTATTCCTAGTCTGTCTGCCATAAAGACAATGCTCACATGAATCAAAACATGCGTAGTCAAGGGACGGTAAGTATTGCAAACCAGAAAGCATTTTCATTCCCTTCAAGGACATATGGCCTAAACGGACATGCCAAAGAGATACATGTGGGATGGAACCCACTAACAAAACATGGTCAACAGAGAATCCATTAACTACAAGAGGATAGAGGCTACCAGCTTTGGCACCTCTAGCAAGCACAAATTTGCCACGAGTGATCTTCCAAGCAAAATCCCCAAATGAAACATGAAACCCAGCATCATCAAGCTGCCCTATAGACATAAGACTGCGTGTAAGCGCAGGTACATGACATACATCCTGTAACACAAAAATACTGCTAGTAGAGAACTGCATCCGTACATTCCCAATGCCAACAATAGCAAGTGACCTATCATCACCCAAGCGAACTGAACCAGAGACAATGCGTTAGGAATGAAACCACTCACAACATGGAGTAACATGAAATAAAGCACCAAAATCCAAAAGCCAGCACTGTGCATACATAGAGTGAACATCAGTCATCGATGTAGCATCACAAGAACTAGTTACAAGTATGTACTCCTCATCGGAGTCATCAATCTGCATGACATTTATCTCCTCGATTTTCACACTGGATTTCGTAAGCATAATGCTACGATCAGAGAACTTTTCCTATACTTTGTCTTTCCTCTTCTCTTTGCCCTTCTCATTGTACAACTCATGGCTCTATGGGCATATATGATCCTTTTTGCCACAATGATGATATGTCACATTAACATTTCTCCCACGAGACTTGCGCGCGACTTACCATGCGACTTAGACCTAGACTTTTGCGAGTTTCTGCCACTGCATTCCCATGGCCATTCTTGTCATACCATCTCTGCCTCTAATAGTCAAAGCATGCGACACACAAGAGACATCCAAGTTCTTACAGTTGATCTCTTCCTGCAGAAGAGCACTCTCTACATCAGGAAATTTCAAAATAGTAGCAAGAGCGCATAAGGTAGTGTGGAATACCCATGACTCACTTAGAGTCCCAAGCAAAAACAATGGAGTAACCTCATCATTAAAGGTAATACCCTGCGAAGTCAAGTTCTTGAGAATAGCATAAACCTGGCCCAAATGAGCAAACATTATCATATTCTCCTTCATGTGCAGGTCCATAAGCTACTTCAACCAATACATCTGACTTGCTGAAATTTTCTTGTCATAGAGGTTCTTAATTTTATCACAAAGCTGCCAAGCACTTTGTGCTTCCTCAACCACATTGTAATGCACCTGTTCAGTGAGAGACAAGATGAGGGTGGACTTGCATAACTCATCAAGCTCATCCCATTCGTCATCAATCATAGTTTCAGGCTGCTCGCCATGCATCCTCAGTGGCTTTATCTGCGATTTCTGCACCAATACCTACCAAACTTAGCACTTCCAATGGGCATAATTCATACCATCAAGCTTAGTGATATTAAAGATAGCACTGTCAGTGGAAAAAGAACCCATAACGCAATCCAAAACAGTGCAAACAATTCAAAAACTGCTTGCTGTTTTCTGCTGTAAACAGCCAAAAAATACCACCAAAACCAAGGCAAAATGACCACAAACTGATAGCTAATGATGCTACCCACCAAGTACCATCAAAAGTACATAAAATCAAGATTATTCAACATGAAAATTCCACATCAGTCCATACATAACTGCTTGCTGTAATAAATTACAACCAGGTACAATGAGAGCAAACTATAGGCGAAATCAAGCAAACACCCAAGCATGTCAAACGAATCCATCAATAAGCCGGCACGCTCCCTGTGTAATAGGGCAAAGTATACACAACACTAGCAAGATCTGACACAAAGAGGTGTATGCTCAAGGAGTACGAAGCCCAAATCAACCCAAGTACATGTATACGGACCACAGCATATCAACCATGCAGCATCCAAGTGAAGAAGATCCCAGTCTCAGAAGACTCAAAGCTCAATAGCATAAACAACCTGCTCAATGTCTGTCAAACATCCAACGATGCTCCCACTAGCACAAAAGCCGTATGGATCAAGCCAAAAACCTCAAGAATGGCATATGAGAGCACCAATGACGAAAGATCCAAGACCAGACATCAATAAGACATCATGAGCATATAGGCTTTGAGGCCTCCAATTAGAGCATCCATAGACATCAACTGTATCCCAAATACAACTCTGGCAAGCCAAGAAATATCCCAAATTCTTTCCCGGAACCCAGATGCAAGCCAAGACAAGGCACTAGTAGCAATCGGCTCCAAACAATGTAAGTAGCATGTAGTAGTGGCATAGGCCAAGCATGTTAAGACCGGTCAGACATAGGTAACATACATGCTAAAAATACATCCAAGACGAAGCATCAAATGCATTCCAAAACCGAGCTCAAGCTCAAATGAAGATCCGGAACCAAAGACAAGCTCGATGTCGTACCCCGAATGTCAACAAAGAGCATCATGCATAAGCTGTCCCTGATCCAGAACTAAAGACAAGCTCGATGTTGTACCCCAAAGGTCAATACTTCATTGCATATCCCAAAGACATAACCTGAAACCAATAGGCATAACCAAACTGGAGGTAAAATAACCTGTCAACCAAGGTAGCATAAATCTCAACCAACAACGAAGTGTCCACATCCAAATCAAGGCTTAATAGCTCTCAAATAGCATATCCGAGCATAAACCATGATGACCAAGCATCAATACATCCAACTAGACACCCAAATGTCAACAAAGAGCATTATGCATAAGCCGTCCCTAATAAAACCTTATTGACCAAACAATGTACAACAGTAAATCCCTGCATAAATCGAGCTATGGAAACTCAAACCCAGTCCCAAAGCATCTCAAAACATTGGACAAACATCCTTAAAGTATCTGGGCATCAAATACCAAGCCTCGAAAGCATGATATTTTCTTGCTATAAATCAGCTCAGATCTGTTGCAAAAAATGCTGTGATCAGAATTTGGTAAATCTAACATCGCCATCGTGTATGGAGCGTGCCAAAATCCCAAGTTAGACTCTTACCTTGCCTAAATCGAGTTTTGAATGCTCGAGATATGAGAAAAATTTGGGTTTTTGAGCCAGATTTTGAAACAGGCGCAAAAAAAAAAAAAAAAAAAAACGTAAGCTAATTGTTGGGCCTACTGGTTATGCTATGGATTAGGGGGCAAATGGGGGCATACAAGATGCCCAATGAAGCCAAGGAACGCTTGGAAAGAGCCTATGAGGGCCGGGAAGAGGCGGGAGATGAAATCTTACCTCAAGGGGAAGAAGCCATGGCTGGCATTGAAGGTCCAAGCTCTAGGTCTTCAATCCGGGCAGAAGTAATACCGGGCCAAGTTCCATGATCAAGCTCTGATACCAGTTGAAAGGTAAGAAGGATCGAAACTTGCTAGGAAGTGAGCTATGGCAGAGAGCAAGAGCAAAAAGAGAGAGAGACACAAATGGAAACTCCAATAGTCACAATGTGTGACTGGGCCTTCCTTTATTCAAACAATCAGTAAAAGAATAAAAAATAAAGTGACGGTGACGGACGCCCGCCACCTGCAGTGTACAATGGTGAGTACTGTCAGTGTAGTAATGCAAGGGTAGCTAGGCAGAGATGCATTTACCCCCAATAATTTGATGTACATGCGGGTTTAATTCCATGCAATTTGGACACCTAGCACTTGGAAAATTTTGTGGGTTTTGCTGAAATTGCTCTATTTTGGCAAAATTGGTCTATTCTATGTATGTCAGAGACAGTGCAAATGTATGGTTGATACTTTGAGCACAAAAATTTTGGGGCTTTTGACCGTGCGTGTTAAATTTTGTGCCCGTGGATGCATGTACAACAGAAATTACAGCTAAAATTTGGGACTTCTCATGTAATGTGATGTATTTATCCTTGAAACAACTGTAATCAATTGTGGAGTGTTGTAGCACAATGTTTAGTGCTTCTGAAAATTTATTTGCAGGTCTGAAATTTCTGCTTTTACGTGGTTATTTATTGTTGGTTGGTACTTGTTTGTACCTTGGTCACTTGTGTGACAGTTTGGGCCTGCATTTGCTGAATTTTTTGTCACATTTGGACTCAAAATCATGGCTGGCAGCAATGACAGCAGTCATCTCATGCACATTAAGAAGCTTGAAGGAGCACATAACTTTGCAGTCTGGCAAAAACAATGCTATAATATCCTGTTGTAAAAGAAGCAAGCAAAGCCGATTAAGACCAAAGGGGCAAAGCCTGCAAATATGGAACAGGAGGACTGGGATGAGTTAAATGAGCTTGCACGCTCAACCATCGAGCTATCAATTTTTTATGCCTTGCTGTTTAACATTAAAGGTTTGGATTCTGCCTATGCTATTTGGACTCGACTAGAAGAACTGTATGCCCAAAAGAGTGCCGCAAGCAAAGTTTATTGGCTGAAAAAGCTTATGGATTTGAGTATGAAAGAGGATACAACAATGTCTACTCACTTGAGTGAGTTTAACTCCATTTTCAACCAGTTGGTTGCCTTGGAGTTCAAGATTGATGAACAATTCAAGGCTACGTTTCTTGCTTTGTACTCTGCCAGAGAGTTGGGATACATTCAGGACTGCTATGAGCAATTCTAATGCGATGCTTTTGTATGCTGATGTAGAGAGTGCTCTACTCATGAAAGAAATGAATCGACAAAACAATGCATCCAGTAAATCTTCCAATGCTTTGCATACTAGAGGCAGATCACAACAGAAAGGCAAATCCGATAGCAAGGGACGCAGTAAATCACGTGGTAAGGATGTTGAATGCCATCATTGTGGCAAGAAGAGTCACTTTAAACGTGACTACTACAAATGGAAGAAAGAGAAAGGAAAGGGCAAGAAGACAGATGATAGCAAGAAATAGAAGAAAGAGAGTCAACCTAAAAATAGCAGTGTCAAAATTAAAAAGGTGAATGTAGTCACTCATAACAGTGACAGTGGAAATGACCTACTCTTTGTCTCTTCACACTTTAGTACACATGCTTTACTTGCAGATACGGATGATGACATGCACGCTTGGATTCTAGATTCACGTGCTTCCTTTCATGTCACCCCTCATCATGAGTGGTTTTCTAACTATACAGGGGGTCAACATGGCATTGTTCATCTTGGGGACAACTATGCATGTGACATTGCAGGTATTGGCAATATGCAGTTGCAGTTTCAGCATGGTTGTGTCCTCACACTACAGCATGTACGACATGTACCGCAGCTCAAGAAGAGCTTGAATAGCACAGGGCAACTAGATGATGATGGATTTCATACCACCTTTGGTGATGGAAAATGGAAGATTTGTAAAGGATCTAGAGAGATTGCCAAAGGTTGTAAAAGTGATACCTTGTATCCTCTCCATGTATCTAGTGTGCGTGACCATGTTGTTGCTGTGACAGAGTAGCCAAGTGTTTCTTTGTGGCATGGCCGGTTGGAACACATAAGTCAAACTGGAATGAAAGTGCTTTCTCATTTGGGTTACTTGCCTTGTCTTCATTATGTTGATTTTGAGCATTGTGATCATTGTGTTTACGGTAAACATGCGCAAACGTCTTATAGAAGCCTCTTTCGCTGAAATCTTCTCCTCTAAAGTTAGTACATTTTAATGTATGTCAGATGCCAGTGTTATCTTTAGGGGGGAAGAGATACTTTGTCACCTTTGTCAATGATGCTACACGGAAGGTATGGGTTTATCCTATTCGTAGCAAGGACGAAGTGCTTGACAAGTTTAAAAAATTCTTTGCATTGGTTGAAAATCAGACTGATAAAACACTTAAGTTTCTTTGCTCTGACAATGGTGGGGAATATGTGTCCAAGGCCTTTCACACATTTTGTGACAGCAAAGGGAAAAAGAGGGAGCTCACTGCCCCTCATAATCCATCCCAAATTGGAGTTACGGAGCGTATGAATCGGACCATACAGGACAAGGTCCGTACGATGCTGTCTCATGCTCCATGGTTTTTGGGCAGAGACTATTATGACAGCTACACACTTGATTAATCACTCACCAAACAAATCTTAGGGGAAAGAGTTCCCGAAGAAGCATGGTCGGGCAAGCCACCTTCATATGCACACTTGAAAGTCTTTGGCTGCGAAGCATTTGTGCACATACGTAAGGAAAAATGCAACAAACTTGAGCCAAAGTCCTAAAAATGTATTTTCCTAGGATATGGTGATGAAGGTGAAATGGGTTATAGATTATGGGATCCTGAGAAAAGAAAAGTAGTACGCAATAATGATGTTATCTTCCGGGAAGATCGCGTGCACAAACAGCCCAAAAGAACGGAGGAAGTCCGTAAGGTTGTATTCTAGGAAGAAATAACTTTTGGACAGCAAAATGTGCCCGTTGTACAGCAGCAAATACTTGCTGTAAATAAACCTACCAATGCAAAAAATAATGCTCGAAATGATTAGCCAGCCATTGCCCATAATGATGAGCCACTGAATGTGCAGGAACAGCCAGGATAGTAAGCTGTTAATGCTAACTTGCAAGCTGAAATGCCAAGACAGCAAGCTGAAAATGGCAATTTGCAGGAATAGCCAGCAAACAATGATCATTGGGTTAGGAGATCGTCTAGGGCTACTAGACAACTTGATAGATTCGTTCCTAGTGCAAACAATGTGGCTGATTATGTCATGCTGACAGATTGTGGTGAACCATCTTGCTTCAAGGAAGCAATTGACAAACAGGACAGCAAGAAATGGTGTAAAGCCATGTTGTCAGAGATGGAATCTCTTGAGAAAAATGGCACTTGGGAGTTGGTGCAGTTGCCTAAAGGGCAGAAAACCCTTCCATGCAAATGGGTTTACAAGATGAAGGTCACTTCTGGTTCCTTGCCAAAGTACAAAGCAAGATTGGTTTCAAAGGGGTACAAGCAAGAACATGGAGTTGACTTTGATGAGATCTCTCTTGTTGTCAAGATGACTACATTGAGAACCATTTTGGGCTTGGTTGCAGGTGAGGATATGGAGCTCATACAGATGGATGTAAAGATTGCATTCTTACATGGTGATCTTCATGAAGACATATATATACAGCAGCCTGAAGGGTTTGTGGCAAAAGGGAAAGAGAAGATGGTATGTAAACTCAAAAGGAGTTTGTATGGGCTGAAACAAGCACCAAGAGCATGATATCATAAATTTGATACATTTATGCAATCTCAAGGTTTTCATAGAAGTGCAATCTCAAGGTTTTCATAGAAGTCAAGTGGATCACTGCTTGTACACCAAGAAGGTAGCAAATGGCAGCCTGATTATCTTAGTTCCATATGTTGATAACATGCTGATTGCTGGCAGGGATACTCATGCCTTGGACTCACTGAAGCAAAGTCTTCATGGCAGCTTTGACATGAAGGATCTTGGTGATGCAAATCACATTCTTGGTATGCGAATACTCAGAGATAGGTCAAAAGGATTACTCTATCTATCTCAGCAGGAGTATATCTCCAAGGTTTTGCAGCATTTCAATATGGAGGGGAGAAAACAATTGGGGTTCCATTGCCTCCGTATGTGAAACTCGGTGCAAAGGATAGCCCTACATCGGATGATGAGAAGGCTTGCTTCAGCTGTTGGCAGTTTGATGTATGCTATGGTTGTTACACGTCTTGACATTGCCTTTGCAATGGGAGTGGTTAGCAAATACATGGCACACCCTGGTAAAAAGCATTGGAAAGCAATGAAAGGTATTATGAGATACCTCAAAGGCACAGCAGATTTATGCATTTGCTTTGAAACGGAGAAGGCATCTTTTGTTGGCTTTATGGATGCAAACTATGATGGTCATGTGGATTGCAAAAAGTCCACTTCTGGGTATGTGTTTGCCTTCACAAGAGGAGCAATCTCTTGGATCTCCAGGCTACAAAAGTGTGTTGCATTGTCTACTACAAAGGCAGAGTATGTGGCTGCCACTGAGGCATGCAAGGAGGCTTTATGCCTTTCACGTCTAGTGGGAGAGCTTGGCATTACAGAGTTATCTGTTCTCCATTGTGATAGTCAGAGTGCTATCACGCTAGCATGGAATCCCGTCTTTTATACAAAGACAAAGCACATACAGGTGAAGGGTCTTCCAGCAAAGCGGTTTGCTCATTGCCGACAGAGGATGGGAGTTGGATAGATATATGTATTTCAACTTTGTACATACCTTGACTTAGCTAATTCTTTTCTCCTCTTAAGGCACATTGCCTTTAGATGGAAGGTTGTTGGGAATAAAGGGCCATCATGCCCTTTATATGTGCACGGGTGTGAACACACCCTTAGCACATTTGTACTTTCATATATATATCTATCTAAAAAACCTAAAGAGATATACTCGTCATTGTACCGAACATCAAATCTCATGCTCACTCTCTCCTTTCTACTCACTATTCTCTCTACTCTGTGTGTGTGTTTTATCCGTCACGTTCACTCTCAGCTCCGTCAAGCCCCATCACCCTTTTTGCAACAACCAATGTATGACAACTTGACACCCAAAGGGGTAGCAAAAGACTATGATGAGGGTGGAAAAGTAGTGAAGTTTGATTCCTTTAGTGGTGCACAAGATAGGCTGAAAGCTTTGAGTTTCATTCAATAATTTGATGCAACCTATTCAAGGGGAACTTCATGGAGTCCTCAAAGATTCGAAAGGTAACCACTTTTTTGAAAGGGAATGCATTGCAATGGTAGTCCACTCTTTTGATGCATGGTAGAGCACCGTCAACGTGGGTACAATTCAAGCAAATGTTTACATCAAATTGGTTGACAAGTATCTTTGAGCTTGACATCATGACAGCTAATTGGGGCAATGGAGCATTTCCTTCATTGGCCAGTTTGAGGCATGATGTAAAGCAATTTCTCAGGACATGCATCATATAACAAAAGGTAATGTATGATAGGCAAAAGATGCTAGGTTTGTTGTAGCCCTTGCCTATTCCAGATAGGCTTTGGCAACGCATTGCAATGGATTTTATTTTTAAGCTTCCTAGGACACCTACAAGGAATGATGGGATATAGACTATCATTTGCAAGTATAGCAAACAAGCCCATTTTATTTCGACAAGGAAGAAAATAAGGCCGATTATATGGCATGATTGTTTTTACAACACATCTTTAGGTATCATGGTATACCAAAGTCTATCATTAGTGATAGAGACCCTCGGATAACCAATTTATTTTGGAAGGGATTGTTTGAGAATACGGGTAACACGCTGAAATTCTCATCATCCTTCCATCCACAAACAGATGGTTCAATCTAAGGAAGCAAATTCTGCAATGTTAGATCTTTTGAGGTGTTATATTTCAGACCACAAAACATAGTGAAGGTAGTATTTGCCCTTGGTTGAGTTTGCTCACAACAACACAGTGCATAGTTCCTGTCACGGGGACATGAAATTTCAAGATACTCTAATCTTGTTGATAACATTTAATTAAGATATCAATCAAATGTACAAGGTTGCTTAGCACATGTGATACACATGGCAATTATTTCATGGTAATAGACCAAGGACACAAAGGCAAAAGTTGTAATAAGTTATGCCTAACAAGTACTAGGTACCCGGTATCAGATTTGAGCCTAGACTAATTTATTGGCCACAAATGTTAGTAGTGATATTAGAGACTAGACATTAATTAATTAATTAATACTAGTCTAAGAGTCAATAACTACTCAATTATTAAATTAATTTTCAAAATTAATATTCTGAAAATTAATTTAATAAAATGGATTATGTTGAATAAGAGGATTAGAAGACTGCCACTTGGCAAAACTTGCCCATACAAGTGGAAAAACGTTTTTAAGGACAGGTGGAAGTTTCCAACCATGGTGAGAGAGAAGGAACATGTTAGAGAGCAAGGAAAGGCTGTTGATATGATTTGCAACCACCAAGATCAATCCTACAACATGTTCTAGTGTTCCTAAACTGCAAGTGATAACTTCCATGGCTGTTTGAGCAAGGCAGCTGTAGTTTTTCAACATTTCTCGCAATGAAACTCTAAAATTTTTCTCTTTACATGAAGGCTAATCCCTAAGTGAACCAAGGGGCAATTTGGTTTGGAGACTTGCTAGTCAGTTTTGACGACAAGAAACACTTGGATTAGCAGAGGAGATAAGAGGATCTCAGTTATACATCCATTTGCAATAAACGTTGAAGAAATATCGCAAGGGATTGGGACCAACAAGCTATCCAATGTCCAAAATTGTATAGTTAAGTGTACATTTCAATTTTTAAATTTATTAGTTGTTGTAATTAAGTGCTTAATTAGGCTATTTACCACCCTATCCGAGAAGGAAGGCTAGTTTCAATTCCACTGGCAAAGCTCCATTTGAGGTGGTTGAGGGTGGCAAGAAGGTACCACCTATCTTGCAAACTAAGAATAAGATCTTTGAGGCTGACCGTTATGTGAAAAACTTGGATGTAGCCTATACAAAGATAAAGTATGCACAGATCACAAGAAAAACAAAAGAGAGCAGTTGATCCTCATAGACGTGCTTTGCGATTTGCAGAGGGCGATTATGTATCATTGCATTTTGAAAAGGCCAGGCTAAAAAAGATAAAAGGAAGAGAAAGACTGTATCTAAAGTTGAGTATAAGATCAGCAATGTGGCCTATTAGCTGAAGTTTCCTCCACATTGGCAGATACACAATGCCTTTCATATCAATTTGTTAAGGCCTTTTCATGGAGATATGCTAGAGGATATATCTGCTGAGATTCAACCTGAGATCAAAAAGCTAGATGAGATTTTGGTAACTGAGCTGATTTTGGCATATAAGGAAAGAAAGGTCAAAGATAAAGTTTCCAAGAGATATCTAGTGAAATTTTAGAATTATTCACCAATGGATGCCAAATGGATGAAAGAGGATGACTTGACAGACTATCCTTAGTTGTTGCGACTTTATCTAGATGCCTTTCAATTAGAGCCGACTACAATTTGGGCTCAATCAGGTTTAATAGAGTAGGGGTTGTGAAGAAGAGTGTGGAGGCATTGCTAGGGTTTGCACTAAGGAAACACAAAGTATACGACCACAACAGAAGCACAACGAGACAAACACGGACACAGAAAGCAAAACTTAAACCCTAAATGCAAAAACTCAAAACTTAAACACAAACAAAAGAAGGGATAGAAAGAACACAACTCTGAAGTGAATGAATGTTGTAAATGAATATAAGAGTATACAATGTGTCCAAGGGGAGAGCAGTGTATCAGAGAGTAACATCCACCGGAGACAAATCCCAAGTGCTGTGACCACCAGTCGAAGTGACACTGTGAGAGAAACACCAAACGCTCATCATCAAAGTGTAAGAAGACTGAGGCGACCGCAAATAATAATGCTTGATGATGTGGACAAAGCAACAAAACATAGCAATTAAATGCGTAATAAAATGCCGCAGTAGAATGCCACAGTAAAACGTGGAAGTAAAACGCAATAATAGAACGGCGCAATAAAACGCCACAGTAGAATACCACAGTAAAACGCGATAGTAGAATGAGGTGATGGCAACAGTCGCGAAGGCTGAACGGTCACATGGTGGGAGACTGAGGGCTAAGATCTACACACAAGGATGAAAAACCTGCACGGAAGAGATAGGACTGAATGGGGACATCCTGTCTATTTATAGATGAGGATGAACCTTTCCGAATTAGGGTTTCACTGAACTCTCTTGAACCGCTCTCCATTTTAGGGTTTTCATTAAATTGAACTTGTTTTGGCCTGTTTAAGTAGCTACTCAGCATGGAATGCATTTCTTAGCTCAACACCCCCTTTCAAGCCCAAAACAGGGTTAGGAGAATGCCAACCCAGTTTGCCCAAGGCATCCCATCCCAAAGCAACTAGGGCATCAGGCAAAGGGTGCATGATGACTACCCAATGGCCTACCAAGACTACAGAGGCGATGGTTATCTTACCAAGGGAGCCCAAGTAGTCAACCCAGAGTGGACAGGGCATCGGATAAAGGATGCTCATCGGCTGACCAATGGGCTACCAAGCCCTACAAAGGCGGATGAAACTACAATGAACTTGATTTATTTATTTTTTTAAGTGAGAGATGGTTTATGATCAATTGAGTAGAAGACGGGAGAACGAGAAGGGATGGTTAGGTCCAACCCATCACAAAACAGACAAGCCACCCATCCACTCAAGGATATCAATGAAAAGGGAATGGTGAGGAAGTAATGGTGGGGTGTAGTGTACAAATCGCCGATGGAAACAACTTAGGATCCATCTAGTGAAGCTTTGCACAATGAGTATGCTACATGCTGTGAAATGCTCATGCATCTATCCACATAGACAGTGTCCCTCGTGGGAAAATTATTTACTTACCCAAGCATCCTAGTACAAAGATGAAATTATACAATGCAAAGGGTGAAGGTACAACAACGAAGGGGGCGAGGAGGTTGATGTTGAAGACAAGTGCCGAAACCTATAGAATACCAAGAAGGGTAGGAACCCCCTCTCAACCTGGAATGGTGACACCGAAGGAGAAAGAGAAGCCAAATGTCTTTCTTCATGTGGTGTTGAGAACCATGATGAAAAGAAGCATCCCGACTGGAAGAGCGAGGTAGAAGTCATTGCCATGATAGCATCAAGAGAGATGTTGTACAATCCACCTCAGGAGTAGAAGAATAGAACTCCTAGAAAGATGAGACCATGAAGGAAACGGTCTGCATCCCATGTCTCTAGCCCAAGTAGGACTAGACAAATGTGTATGTTAGCCCTACGCTAAAAACAAAGTCTGCAAAAGAAAGTAAGATCTACAATCACAGAGGTCAGTAAAGTAGTAAGATGCTCTAAAAACAAAAACAAAATTGAAATGAAAAATGAACTCAATGAACAAGTGTAATGATGCAAATGTATATATGTGCGTAAATGCAACGGAAGACTTCAAAATGAAAGGCTAAGTGTGTGGCCACCATTACATATGGCAAGGTGGGGAAAAAGACCTAGAAGGTGCAGTGTAGTTCCTAGAAAGGGATGCATAAAGTGGAATAGGATCGGTGCTATCAGACCAATCAGTCAACCCCTTAGGAGTAGAGTAGGGCTAAGGCTGTCTATGTGCCACATGTCCAACATCCGTGGGGGCTAAAGGAGTAAATGGGGCAGCAACGGGAGGCGTAGCCCCACTAGACTACGTAGTCATAGTAGTCTACTGTGGTTTTCTAGAAGGAAGACCTTGAGCCTTGGTACGACACTCCTCATCCACATGGCCCGACCTCTGGCAATGAGTGCAAAATCTATTTTTCTTAGAAATTTGTTGCCAAAGGGATCGAGGTTCTTTGTTTCCGTCAAAGGAAGTGATGTCCCCCTTTGTTGGCTTGCCTTCACATCTTACAAGTTCTTGCCACTGTTCGTTTTCCCTCCCAAAGAAGATGCAATCAACCCGCGTCTCTCTGAATAGATATTAGTGGACTTCTTGTGGACTTAATCATGCAACAAGAACTCACAGCTCGTAGAAGGTTAGCAATCTAGGCAGTGAGATAATGTGCTAGATAAAATGGAAGTATTTGTCATGCAACTTGTTCAAGAAGAACGTGACCTGATCATCATTTGACTTCGGAGAGCCAGTAGTGGCAAACTCAACTAGTAACCTTTGATATTCTGCCAACTTGACTTTCAAATCATTCCCTTAATGGAAAATTCTTGAAGCTCAAAGTTGATGTTTATACGCTGACTACGATCTCTAGCCACATAGCGGTTAATGAGATGTCTCCAACATTCCGATGCAAGAGGAAAGTGCTATAACTGAGAGTGAAACTCAAGAAACAAACCCTGCATCAGCTCAACATTGGCTGTGACATTGCAAGCTCTCCATAGACGGATGTAATCAGAGTGGGCTAGATAAGGGTCAAGTATAGACTCAAGACCAACAACAAGGTCCCAAAGACCCTGAGACGCAAGCACTTGCTGCATATAGTTCGACCAAATAGTGAACTTCGACCCATTGAAGAGATGTCTTTTGCTCAATACTTGTTACGTAGGTACTCCTCAAACTCCTCTATGAGGTTAATGAAATTTGGAATATCTGGCATGGGTGTAAACATAAAGAGTGATGATGAGGGTGAATATGGAGTGTCGTCCTCCTCGTAGAGTCCATAATGCCTCCTCAAGGCCTCCAATGATGGAGAAGCCTGATAAAACATTATGGGGTCACGAGAAGAAGGTGTTGTCAACGCCATCAAGGTTTACATCATGATATCAAAGCTTATAATCCATTTGCATCTAGCTCCATAGCGAATTATTTTTGTGAGCACCCCATATTAGGATTAGACATTTATGAGCAACATATTTATATCATAGGTCCAATCTCAACATTGGATGGTAGGCGAGTGGCCAAATAGCTTGAGACAAACCCTAGAGGGGGTTGGCACATTGTCAACCTGGCTACATGCACATGTAGTCATTAGCACACTAGCTTCTTATTTGAGGGCGAGTTGCAGCATGGCTTTTCCCACCAAACTTCCTGGGGGGGACTTGGGGGAAGGTGCAGAGGGGGTAGAGCCCCCCCACCCTTGGGCAACTAAAGGGCTGTTACACTAAATATCATGGGGGATTCTTGGACCCGTTGAATATACATTCAGTGGTCAATTTTGTTTGCATACTCGAAATAGGATGCATGGAATGCTCTATTTAGCATAATAGTTTGTGCCTTGTTTTACAAGCTTAAGTCACACCTTTCTATATACATAACCTTTGCTTTTTCTTGTTTCCTATGAGCTAACTAAAGGGCTGTTACACTAAATATCATGGGGGATTCTTGGACCTGTTGAATATACATTCAGTGGTCAATTTTGTTTGCATACTCGAAATAGGATGCATGGAATGCTCTATTTAGCATAATAGTTTGTGCCTTGTTTTACAAGCTTAAGTCACACCTTTCTATATACATAACCTTTGCTTTTTCTTGTTTCCTATGAGCTATCAAAGCTTCTTAACAAAAGCAAACAGTGGGGAAGCATCAGTTATCTATGGTAAGCATCTGCAATTCTAATTCTCCATATTCTCTGTTTGTTGCTTGCATACAAATTTCCTGCACTCTGTTGCGTTCTCTTTTCTTTCAGATTGCCTAAGCTGGTTGCTGCTGTTGGTGCTCGACTTTTCATCTTATACGGATTGCATACTGCTTTATGGCCCTCAAGGAGCTGAATTCTGCTGGTGTGTAACTTTGTGGATCTTGTGGCTCAATAAGCAATGTGCTCTTTGCAAACTTGCGGACACTAGATATTGAGTAGTTTTCAGCTCATAGGATAAGAAAATTGCTATTAAATCAATCCTATTTTAAAAAAGGAAGGCTTGGAAAGGATTGAAATGGACTTGAAAAGAGGACGAATAAATCCTTTAGTACTGTCTCATAGCCAAAGGCTGAGCTTCAAATGCACCCACCCAGGGAATGACCATCTTTTCGTTTGAACCTAAGGGGAGCTTCTGGAGAACTGCAAAAATCTCTTAAGCTAGGGAATACTCGCAAATGCAATCCATTTGAATCTCTAAAAGTAACAATATCAACAACAATATAGTGGAGGATGGTCATTGTGCTAGCCGTATGCCTAGAGGCAATTCCCTGTTATTGCTCGCACATCCATGATAAAACTTTTGCGCTATTGTCCTTCAAGTTATCTGTATTCAGTTTTAGGATAGCCTAAAACTTTGGCAGCCATTTACTCATTTATAACCGCTTCCCATCATTTTTACTAGTTCTCCATTGCTATGAAAGCTTTGAAGAGTTCCATTTGTTCTAAAAAACAAAACAGCAGAGAAAAACAGACTCGCCTTGCATGGAGAGAACAAAGTCAAATTATGAGGTGGGGCATTATGCTCGAGCTCCTGAAATTTTGAAAGGGGATC
This sequence comes from Lygodium microphyllum, assembly GCF_053477565.2. Lineage (NCBI taxonomy): Eukaryota > Viridiplantae > Streptophyta > Polypodiopsida > Schizaeales > Lygodiaceae > Lygodium > Lygodium microphyllum. Next base: position 103,670,759 of record NC_141162.1, on the reverse strand, counting down.
ATAAACGAGCTGCTCTACAAAAAGGTAAAAACGCAGTTAGGATAAAATGCTCTGGGTATTAACATTAGCAGGAAATGAAAGGGAATATATTTCCAATATGCTATTAACTGTAACAAAACTAAGCCATGTTTTAAGGTTAAAAAATGCAGTTAGGATAAGATGCTTTGATAAACATGAACAGAAACTGATAAGGTCTTTGCTATCAATTGTAACAAAAATAAGTCAGGGTTAAGGTAAAATAGCAGTTAGGATAAGGTGTTTTTGTCAACATTAACAGAAATTGACAGGGATTCAACTGCTTGAAGAAAATCTAGATTTAAATCCTGCAGTTTACCTCTAAAACTAAAACAAGAGGTGAAGAAAACTTCAAATTTTGGAGGATTTATTATAAAAACCTTCAAATACAAGCATTTTCCTCTTAACTTCTTTTCATTACAAGGTCTTTCACGTTTTGGAGAAAAAACGATTTGCCAGTGTGCTACGTTATTAACTGAGACCAACATGCGTCATGTTTATAGCCATTTTCATGGTTTTGACTCTTTAGAGGATCAAAATACTATTTATTAACCTGATGCAGCAAAACAGAAAGAAAATGAGAAAATAAACACAAGAGATCCCCCTTTAGTGCTGCACATTCCGATAGAAGTGCGAAATGCTGTTTTACGAGATTGAAGAAATCGACGCAAAGTTACCTCGACCTGGTGAAGGCCATTGGTTGCGTCTGCTGATGATGATGATGCAGAGGAAGCTCGCACAAGCCAACAAGGTGCCGATTGTGATGTGAGAGAAGTGACGGAGGGCCGGGACTTGGAGAGAAAGAAGGAGGAGAAATGGCTGCGACTGGAAGAGAAGCCATCAGAAGGGACAGAGGAATGGGAGGAGAAGGTGCGAGGCAAAAAAAGAGAGGCAGCCATGTGCGGGGAGCGAGAGAGAGAGAGATTGTGAATGAGCACTGAGAGAAAGAAACGGAGAGAGAGGATGGTGTGAGCTCCCCTCTCCTTCACCACCTTGGAAGATATGAGAGATCCCAAGGCATGAATGATCCTCCCTAATGCTATTTATTAGATCATTAGATGCCATTGAGCCTCCCTCTCGTCCTCTAGTGCACAAGCTCACGTCCACCACCCCCAAGTTGCCAAAGGGGCCGGACATTGACAATGTTGAGCTCATGTCCTTCGATCCTTGGGGTGAATTCAGACCTAGTAGTAGGAAAAGTAAAGAAGGTCACTGCTAAGCTACATGTGCATTTCTAGTTTGCTCTACAAACATTGTGGTAAAATTTTGCTTTCAAGAGCGTTCCAAGTTGGACAAGTCGGACACAAGGAGATGCAAGCAAGATTTCAACCACTACAGGCCAACGCTCAATCAAACACTAACTATCATGTAGACTGGTACGCCAAGAAGATCTATCGTATTCAAACGGTGGTTGCCTTTTTGTACGAACACTGCACCACTGGAAATGAGGTTCACCATGTAAGCCATCCATTAAGGTCTAAACCCACTCTTAGAGTGACTTCACATGAGCATGAATCTCTGATGTTGATTCACACAAGTTATGATGTGCAACTTTGGACCTACTATTTGCATCGACTTTACATGGCATCATAGATTTAAATGGACACAATGGCATGTTGGTTTCCTATTATCCTAGTGTGTGCATTTTCACCTTGAGGAGTGAGTTGTTGTCGTCTTCATTGAAGGATAAAGTTATTCAAAATCTCTTGTATACATTCTAGGTTGGAGAGTGGGAATTGTTGAATTTAGACTCGATTTAGATAGTCAAGTTCCCTTTAAAATGGAAAATTCCATCAAAAACATATGCATAAATTTCCACTTACATATGCATCTTAGATTGATTACAAAGAAGTAGGTTTGAAAAACCATCCATCTACACCAAATATTTGAGTTCATGGGAAGTTTCTCTTATCAACCATTAAACAAAAAAAGTTTTGAGCTAACAGTGGTGGTGGGTTCGAAATGGAAACCAAGTCAATTACCTTCCTTTACAAGCGGTGGCTTTGCATTTGCTACATTATTTTCATTGTGATAGTCTACCACCTTGTGGGTTTCAGCTTAGAATGGTTGGATGTCAAGTGACCCCCATTTAATTATATGATTCTAAGCATGCTGGATGAAAACCTAATAGTTAAACACCTCCATGTAGACCACTTGGCCAAAGATCTCACTTGTGAATATAATGGCACTCAAAGACAAACAAGAACACATACTAAATCAAATGATCTAAACCTTTCCTCATTTGGTTACTCTCTAGGCCAAGTATTGAGCCTTTTTTGGATGTCAACTAGCCAACATTTAGGATATGGAGCACCAAATCACCATTGGCATACCACACCTTGATGGGACAGAAGGCTAATTTCCCCTTCTACTTCAAAGTTTGGAAAGGCTATAACCTTTGTAGTATTTGCCATGTATTACCTTGAAGGCTTGCACATAATAGTTTCTCATAATCGTTATTCAAATGTTTTGCTAATAGTAATGCTATATAACTTGATCCAACACTAGCGTGACAACAAACTCTTTGTTAGAAAAGTGGAAATATATAATGAGATGGTGGTTTTATGTTCATCCATATTGGAAAACACTAAGATTGTGAAACAATTAGTGGGGGTCAACAATAAATGAATAGTTGATTGTTGTGTCAAGATGCCTCAATAAAAGGGGAGCAAATTGTTGCCATTGGGCACTTATGTCCTAATGTAACTAGGGGGATGGAACAAATTCCATTGAACCATCATTCCTTATTATCCATGAGTTATTTACTTGGCCCATCTTTATCTAAAATTTGCACCACAACCCAAGCTAAAAGGGATCATATATGTGTACATGTACAATGCTCAAGTCAAAAACACACATCCACCTAAGTGTTCTTGAATGGGTATATTAAATCCAACCATTCAAAGACAACTAGTCACCTACCCATCACTATATTTACCTTGCCCCTATAGAACTTTTGCTTGGCATACCCATCACTATATTTACCTTGCCCCTATAGAACTTTTGCTTGGCATAATTCAAACCATGTGAAAACCACATCACAAGCTTCTTATAGATCAAACATAACAACATAAATACGATAGGTGGCCATTAGATCAAGGTCTATGTGTGCTAAAACCTTGTTACCCACTAATAATACCATATTTGTGCTATAGGATGTGGTTGAAGTTGAGAAGCTAAGTTGCAAAGCCACCATTTCTTTGGGGATTTGTTGTGTCCACATGTTTGTGGGGCTTTTCTCTAAACATAAGAATGGCAAGTTAGCTAGATAACCTACTTCTTGTTTTATGATTCCCATTAAAAAATGAGTAGTTTCCTTTCGGTCCTTAATTGCATAAAGATTGAAATACGTTATGCAATTTTTAGGAAGGAGATTGTCAATTCTTCTCGACATAAAGCACATCAATGAAGAAATCTGAAGACAAGTACTTATTGTATAAAAAAATGATGCACATTCTTTGTGAACCATTTCTTCTCACCACTATTCAATTTCATTATTCTATCATTTGTATAAACATGCATCATTAACATCCCCAAATATTGAGGATTCTGCACCAAATTTATTATTCTTGAAATTTTATAAATTTACATTATTCTGTCATTTGTATAAACATGCATCATTAACATCCCCAAATATTGAGGATTCTGCACCAAATTTATTATTCTTGAAAATTTATAAATTTACATCATGTGCATCCCCAAAGATAGAGCATTCTTTAATCACTTGTGTGGGTATTTGAATAAACATGTTGAGGCACTTTTCTTGCCGATGTGACTTTATCATGTTTGTAGAGTACTTTTCTTGCTTTGCACATCATTGATTGTTTCCAACTCTTGAATAGAGGCACGTAACATGTGCTAAAAGGATGGCACTCCTTTCAACACTCTTTCTTTGCTTATTGCAAGTTATTTGTAATGCTTGTCATACTCTAGCCTTGATTAGGTATTTCCTTATTCAATTTAATAAAATTGGGTTGACTAACCATTAACATGTCTTCTATTAACCAATGCCATCTCTCATAGTAATCACATCAAACACATCCTATAACCTTCAAAGAGAGGATTTGAAAATGTGATATCTCTCTCTCTCTCTCTCTCTCTCTCTCTCTCTCTCTCTCTCTCTCTCTCTCTCTCTCTCTCTCTCTCTCTCTCTCTCTCTCTCTCTCTCTCTCTCTCTCTCTCTCGTGCCAATCACATCAAAACATATGATCTCTCCACTCTTACACCAATCACTCAATACCTCCAAAACATAAGTCCAAAAATGTGATCTTCCATACTCGTAGTCTAATCTATACTTACATTACATCAAACCCATACTATAGTCTTCAAAGGATGGGGTTAAATGTGTACTTTAGTAAAGAAAACAATTGTATCCTACATGAGGCACCTACATGCAACAGGAGTATATTCTAATCTTCTTGTCATATTCTGATAAATTAACAATGTTGGTTTTCCTTTAAGAGATTGTCGATTTTTTTAAAAAAAATTGTAAGCTAACTTAGTAGTATGTAATTTAGATATGACCTTGTACTTTGAAAATTTCCCTATGAAACTAGTAATTTAAAAATTCAATATGACCCTGTCAAAACAATGTTCATAATGTTAGATTTGTGTGAAATATCCTAGATTTCTATATTTTACACCCCGAAAATGGATTTTCAAAAGTCTTGTTTTGGCATACATATAAGTGGCATTTGCACATCGGCACTCATCTCCTTGCAACAAATCAAATAAACATCACCCCTCAAATGTCTATACACATGAGTATGTGATTCAACATGCATAGGCATTTATCACAAGTTTTAGCCTTGGAAAATAACTTTATTGTATTAAAAACCATCAATCGTGGCAATATATAAGACAAAATACAACTATGCATGGCTATAGAACCTTGATAGTAGTAGATAAGCTAGAGTGCAATTGGCTTTAAACTATATCCCCACAAAGCATGGAGAAAGAGCAAGTGTTTGTGAGTGAAAGCACTGTATTGCATTGTATAGTCCATGTTGTATTTCTCTTCTCTCTTTTCATTAGTCTTACTTATCTTTCTCCTCTTTTTTTCAGTTGTTAATAAAATACTAATGTTATCATGTGTTGAATCTCAACAATTAACAAGCCTTTAGGGGATGGTTAGCTTTTACTTTTGGAAATGGTACTCCTTTTGGAAATGTTTGGTGTGCACATTTTAGTTATTCTTGAACCTAATCATGAGATGTATTTCACATCTATCTTACTACTATATTATTTTCGTTGTAGGTTAACCTCCATAGGGCTTCCCGAACCTACCCTCTTTTCCAAACCTCCATTTTTCAATCAAAATCCCCTTCCTTCCCCTCTTTCTCACATGTAATCTCTCATTTTCTCTTCCCCCTCCCTTTTTTCATTAAAAGCCTCACTAGTTCCCCCTCCCCCCCCCCCCCCTTTCTTCACCTCCCTTTTTAAAATTAAAACCCCCTCCCCTCTCTTTCACTTATAATCTTTATTTTCCTTTTCCCCCTCCCCTTTTTAATTAAATTCCTCCCTCTCTCTCTCTCATGTGTAGGGCCTAGGTTCTCTCTCTCTCTCTCTCTCTCTCTCTCTCTCTCTCTCTCTCTCTCTCTTAGATTAAACTTTTTAATTAATTTTTTCTTTTAATTAAATATATTTAAAAGTTTTTTAATTAATTTTTTTTCGAACATACTTTTTTACACACTTTGAGAGGGAGATAAAAGTTAGAAACTTTTTAATTTAAATTTTTCTTTTAATTAAATATTTTTTAAAAAAATTAATTAAAATTTTTTCAAACATAGTTTTTCACACACTTTGAGAGGGAGATAAAAGAAGAGAGAGAGAGAGAGAGAGAGAGAGAGAAGAAGAAGAAGAAGGATAAAAGGAAGAAGACAGAGAGAGGGGGGAAAGAGGAAATATAATAGTATTTTTTAAATTAAACATTTTTCTTTTCCCCCTCCCCCCTCTCTCTCATGTGTCGGGCCTAGGTCTCTCTCTCTCTCTCTCTCTCTCTCTATTAGATTAAACTTATTAATTTAAAATTTTAAAAAACTTTTTTAAATTTAAGAGAGCTCTTTGTTAGATTAAACTTTTTAATTTAAAAATTTTAAAAGCTCTTTTTAAATTGAGAGAGAGAGAGAGACAGAGAGAGAGAGAGAGAGACCTAGAGAAATATACAGAGTAAAAAAGAAAGAAGAGGAGAGGGAGGGGGAACAGAGAGAAAGAGAATTATAGAGAGGAAATAAAAAATTTAAGAGAGAGAGAGAGAGAGAGAGAGAAAGAGAGAGACGAAAGGAAAAAAGGAAAAGAGAGGAGAGAGGGGAAGAAGAACAGGGGGAGAGAGATAGAGAGAAGAAAAGGGGAGAGAATTTGAACACAAAGAGAGAATTATAGAGAGAGGAAATATAAAATTTAAAAGAAAGAGAAAAGAATAAAAGGAAAAAAGAGGAGAGAAGGAAAAGAGAGGAGAGAGAGAGAAGAAGAAGAATAAGAAGAAAGAGGAAAAGAGGAAGAGAGATGGGGAAAAAGAGAAAAGAGAAAAGAGAAAAGTCTTTTCTTAATTTACATATTTTTTTAGAGAGAGAGAGAGAGAGAGAGAGAGAGGAAGGGAGAGAGTAGGAGAGAGAGAGAGAGAATTAAAAATAGAGGAGAAAGAGAGGAGAGAGAGAGAGAGAGAAGAAAAGCGCAGAGAGAAGAAAAGGAGAGAGAAAAGAAAAAATTAAAAAGAGAATGGAGAGAGAGAGAGAGAGAGAGAGAGAGAGAAAGAGAAGAATAAGAATAAGAAAGGAAAAAAGAGGAGAGGGAGAGAGAAGGAAAAGAGAGGAGAGAGGAGAGAGGAGGGAGAATAAAAGGAGAGAGAGAACCAAGAGGAGAAAAGTAAACTAAAATAGAAGGCAAAGAGAGAGAGAGAGAGAGAGAGAGAGAGAGAGAGAGAGAGAGAATTAGACATAGGAAATTTGGGGGGAGAGAGAGAGAGAGAGAGAGAGAAAATAAAAAAATAGAAATAGAGAGGGAAAAGAGGAGAGAGAAAGATGATAAATGGATTGTTGAGCGAAGTTGCTGTGCGATAGCATCGGGGCAGTGAAGCTGTCGCAAAGTAGCCTAACGTTAGTTATATATTATTTTTGTTGTAAGTTGAGAAGCCCTAGACCTCTAGAAGGCCTCCCAAACCTATACCATCCTTTAAAGTTATTAATTCAAATTTTGCCCCCTTTTTTGAGCTGGCAAGAATCTCTCTCCAATTTCTACTTAAGGCATTCTCTCTCTCTCTCTCCTCGAGCACAACAGAAGAAACATGCTCTCCCCCCTCAAGCTTGAGCCTAGTAGAAGAAGCATTTTGGCAAAGAATTAGGAGGGTACAAGAATGGTGGGAGGTGAAAGCTCTCTCTCTCTCTCTCTCTCTCTCTCTCTCTCTCTCTCTCTCTCTCTCCTCGAGCACAACAGAAGAAACATGCTCCTCTCCTCCCTCAAGCTTGAGCCCAGTAGAAGAAGCATGTATAGGCAGAGAACTAGGAGGGTGCAAGAATGGTGGGAGGTGAAAGCTCTCTCTCTCTCTCTCTCTCTCTCTCTCTCTCTCTCTCTCTCTCTCTCTCTCTCTCTCTCTCCTCGAGCACATCAGAAGAAACATGCTCTCCCCCCTCAAGCTTGAGCCCAGTAGAAGAAGCATGTACAGGCAAAGAACTAGGAGGGTGCAAGAATGGTGGGAGGTGAAAGCTTTCGCTCTCTCTCTCTCTCTCTCTCTCTCTCTCTCTCTCTCTCTCTCTCTCTCTCTCTCTCTCTCTCTCTCTCTCTCTAAAAGAAAGTGCAAGGAGTTCAAAAGCCAAGAGGGCAGGTGCTTATGTCTCTCCCCCATGCAAGTAGGGAGTCCAAAACTGAGATGGTGGGTGTGGTAGCATGTGCAGCAGTAGGAAGGCAAGTAGGTAGACGACAAACTTGAGATAGTGGGCATGGCAGTTGGCAACAGGAAGACAAGTAGGTAGGCAATGGGTGGAGGATAGGGGTAGCCAACTAGTCGAGCAGGCATGGTAGACAAGGGGAGTAGGAGGTGGAAATGTAATAGGTAGGCGGTCAAGCAGCCATGAGAAGCCCAAGTGCAGGAAGGTGGCGAGTAGTAGTGGGTGGTGATAGAAAGCTAGGCCCCTACAAGTGCAAGCAAATGTTGAGCCGAGCACAAGAACTTGAGAACCATGTGATGACGAGAGAGAGAGAGAGAGAGAGAGAGAGAGAGAGAGAGAGAGAGAGAGAGAGAGAGAGAGAGAGAGAGATTACCAATCTTTGAGGGTTTGTTTGAGAAAAATAGCAAGAGAGAGATTTGAAATTTTTAGGTTTGTTTGTGAGAGAGAGAGAGAGGGTTTGAGGGTTTGAGAGAGAGGGATGAGAAGAAAAACAAAGAAAAGAAAAAGGGGAGAGAGAGAAAGAGAGAGAAGAAGAAAAAGAAGAGAGAGAAAATGAGAGAGAGAGAGAAGGGGGGAGAGGGAGAGGGAAAGAGGATAAGAAGAAAAAGGGCATAAAATAAGAGAGAGAATAGAAAAGAGGAGAGAGAGATTACCAATTTTTAGGGGTTTGAGAGAGAGAGGAGAGAAAAAAATTATAGAAAATAGTGCAAGAGAGAAAGAGAAAAAAAGGGAGAGAGAGAGAGAGAGAGAAGAAGAAAATAGGAGAAAAGAAAAGGGAGAGAGAGAGAAGAGAGGAGAGGAGAGAAGAAAAAGAAAAGAAGAGAAAGAGGAAAAGAGAAAGAGAGAGAGAGCGTGGGGGGAGAAGAAAAGAGAGAAGAATAAGAAAATGAGTGAAAATAAGAGGAGAGAGAGAGAGAGAGAGAGAGCACAAAAACAATAGAAAAGAGAAAGAGAGATAGATGTTGGGGGTAAAGGCACTTGTGCCTAGGCCGCTCCTGTATTACTACATTGACAATACCTGTACACCTATACACTACAAGTGATGGATACCTTTGCACACCTGTACACTACAAGTGGTGAGTGCCCATCAATGTCATTTTATTCTTTATTCTTTAAGTGACATTTGAAAAGGGGAAGACCAGTCACATATTGTAAATGTTGGAATTTCCACATCTTGAGTCTCTCTCTTTGTTGCTCTCTTACTCGATCTACCATAGCTCATTTCTTCAATTAGTATTTGAGCATTGGTTCAAGGAGCTTCTCTCTTTAGTGTGTTTTAACTTGGATTTGAAACCTACTGCTCAAGGCTTAATGGTTTCCCCTTAAGAAGGTATGCATTAATCATATGCTTCATAGGCCTCTTCCCCACTTGCGTGGACTCCTTCACGGCATCAAGTAGACCTGATTGAGCTTCAAGAAGTGTTCTAGTGTGGCCAACAATAGTAGCAAACAAGATAAACATGCTATCTACTCTATACAATACATATATGTTGTTTACTTTGTGTAGACTCTATGTAGGGTGGTAGACCTACTATTTACTCTGTGCAGGATAGATTTGCCATTCAGTGTATTGTAGGATTGACCTGTTGTTTACTATGTTGGTTGTAGACAGGACGTGCTACTCACTATGTTAAGGATAGACCTACTATTCATTATGTTCAAGACAAACCTACTATTAACTACTATTCAAGATATACTTGTTGTATATTGTTACAACAAGCTAATTGATTGTGAAAGTCTATGCCTATTGCCATTTAATAACATTCGGGTACTTCAGTGGATGTATCGATTTGTAACATTGATGTTATGCACTCAAATATGCTTATGGAATGTCTTGAGCTTCACATTTGAGCTCGGTTACATATATTGGAGCTTTGGCTAGTTGCTACAGTAATCATCAACATTACGGGCTTGAAGATTCTCTTGGGTTTATGCTCTCGCCTCTATGCTTGATGTATTGGGGATTTTGGATGGCCATGTACTTAATGTTTTGAGCTTGTATTGCTCATTTGGCATTCGGTTTTGTTACAGTAGAAGTCACTTGAGCTACTTAGCTATTTTGCATTTGAGTGGAGCTCTAGGTCTATTCAATTGAGCTTACTTTAACAAGATTGTGGGACTCAATTGAGTTATGTTTGCTCTATGAATGCTATTTGGATGCAATTGTTCCCTTTGATTCATGCTTTGAGCTAGTACCTATCTTTGTTAGATTATTGTTAGTGATGTATTCACCCTGCTTGGCTATGTATTGAGCTTCTTTACACTTGCGCAATCAGTTGTGTATTTACAATTCTCTTCCATTATCTTGAGACCTACTATATGCATTATAGTTATGCCTATTGGATACATTCCACTTAGACACATTGAGTTTGACAATTCTCGGTACCGATTGCATGCCCAATGACTCCTAGTTGTTTGTTCATACCCCGCTTCTTGTAGGATATACATGGCAGATAAAGATTGGATTTTATCAGTTGATTGCTCACACTTAGCTTTGGATTTACTATTGTCATTATTTTCAACTTGCTGTAATTATAGATTTATGCATCATTTATAAGGGTAGATGCTTTGACTTGACCATCATTCTTTGACAATTAGTGGTTGGGCAGCCCTACTCTTTGCAGTTTTTCCACTATAATGCACTATTTTAGCTGTGATTTTGGCATGTTTTGCCATCATTTATAGTAGTTTGGATTGTGCTTTCATTCATTCCATTATGGCTAGTGGGTCGAATCATAGTGCTATCTTCAATATTAACAAGTTGGATGCCACAAATTACAACTATTGTAAACATAAATCTAGTAGGTTATAGTGTAGACATTGTAGGCTACGCCATTGAGACATGAGAATGTAATGCCTGAACACTTTGATGCAAACGTTTGGGCTGAATTGGATGAGTTATATAAATCTACAATCATTTTGTCGCTCTCTAAGTAGGTTTTCTATAATGTTATCTTTGAAGGGCAAACCATCTAGCAATTATGGAAGAAGATTTGCGATATCTATAACAAGCAAAATCTTGCTTCACAGATGTATTGGATGAAGCAACTCATGGGCCTTCGTATGAAGGAGGGGACCTCCATATCTACCCACTTAAATGAGTTTCATTCTATTTTCAACCACTTTTTTTCACACAAGGGATTGACTTTAAGGAGAATCTTCCTATCTTGTTCCTATTGGTTACATTGCTTAAGTCATGGGACACATTCCATACTACTATGTGTGCAAATATGCCTATTGATAGGCTAAAATTGCAAGATGTAGAGGGTACACTCTTGAATGAAGAGGTTAATTAAAAAAATGTTGATGCTTCTCATAGTTCTCATGCTTTGATAGTCAAAGGCAATAATGGTAAGAGTGATAAGGGCCATCATAAGGAGAGACTATCAGGAATCTCGTTCTCAGTCACGCGTACAGTCACGTGTGCAGTCTCATAGTGAGTCCCCTGATTATTGTAAGTCTGTATTGAGTTGTCATTATTGTGGAAAGATGGGTCATATTTGGCCATAGTGCCATAAAATGTGATGACAAGCACAATGAAAAGGGAATGGGTGAAGTGTAGAAAAAAATTGATGATTGCAACATTGTCCCTTGCAAGTCAAGCGTTAAGATAGAAGAGATTAATGTCGTGTAGATTGATTTCAATAATTATTATATACTTGCAGCTTCTTCTCTTGATGTTTTGCAATTGACTGATGTCTCGTCCGCCTATGCTCAGTGTTGGTTGATTGACTAAGGGGCTTCATTTCACATTACCCCTCATTAAGAGTGGTTCCATTTCTATCATAGCATGACAAGATCTATCAGATTGGGCAATGACTTTGCATTAGATATTGTTGGTATCAGAGATGTCTAGCTACAGTTTCCTTCAGGCAATATATTTACTTTACATGATGTATGCCATATTTTAGCTTTGATTGAAAGCTTACTTTCTACTCGATAGTTGGATGATGTAAGTTATATTGTCTCTTTTGGTGATTCCTCATGGAAGTTTTTTCGTGGGAACCTTGTCTTGTCATGAGGTGCCAAGTCAGGTACCCTTTATCCCTTACTTGTATCTCGGTCAATCAACTATGTTTTGGTAGTGGCTAAAGTACCATATGTATCATTATGGCATCGTTGCCTTGGGCACATGTTACTAAAGAGAATGAAAATATTTACCTGTTTGCAATATCTTCCACCCCCTTGACTATAAGTGTCTTGATTATTACGATCATTATCTTTATGGAGGGTAGATCTATAGTTCGCATAAGTCTGGCATTACGTGCATGGGTGAGCCTTTGGCTCTTTTTCATTCTATGTTTGTGGACTTGTGCCCTGCAAGTCATTAGGTGGCACAAAGTATTTTGTTACTTTCATCAATGATTACTCACATAAGGTTTGGGCATACCCTGTAAAGCATAAATCAAAATTCTTGATTACATTTCAACATTGGCTTGCTTTTGTTGAGAACCAATTTGGGTATAGGCTAAAACGCTTATGATTTGACAATGGGGACAAGTATGTATCTATAGGCTTTGAGTAGTTTTGTGATGAGAGGGATATTAAGTGTCAGTTGACTACCTTGTACACCCCATCTTATAATTGTATGGTTGAGCACATGAATAGGACCATTCAAGAGGGAGTTCATAATATACTTAGCCAGGCAAACTTACTGCAATACTTTTGGGCTAAGCTACTATTGTTGTACATTTAACTAATCAATCATGCATTGCTCTTGACTATCAAGTTGCAGAGGAGATATGGTTTGGAAAATCTCCATCATATGCTCATTTGCGTGTCTTTGGTTCTAAGGCTTTCTACTATGTTTCCAAGGACAAGTGCAATAAGTTAGATCCTAAGTTTGTGAAATGTAACTTTCTTGGTTATGGGGATGCAAGTGAGATAACCTATTGCCTATGGGATCCGCAAGCTTGAAAGGTCATCCACAGCCATGATCTTATTTTCCACGAGGAGAAAACACATAAGTAGTCCGAGCATGTCGTTGAGGTACATAGGGTGATATTTCAAGAGGAGCCTCATGTTTTTATATAGCTAGCTAGATAGGCTACAATAGTTTTGATACTCCAATGGCCCAAGACCTTGATGTTAGACAGGATGTACAGGCCCCACAACCTACTTTGCAGTGGTCTACTAGAGATAGACATCAGTCTAATCATTTTGCACCCTCTATGGATTATGTTATGGTGACAGATACTGGTAAGCTTCTTACATATGATGAGGCCATGTACGAAGGCGATAGCTACTCTTGGGAGAGGACCATGCAATTAGAGTATGACTCATTGTAGAAAAATCATATGTGGGATTTGGTTCCTTTGCCTAGTGAAAAGTGGCTTTGCCATGCGAATGGGTGTACAAGTTGAAAAGTATCCTTAGGCATTCCACACTAGCTTATAAGGCTAGGAGTATAGTATTGACTTCAATAAAGTCTTCTCTCCTGTAGTTAAGATGACTACCCTCTGCTTGATTTTGGCTTTCATTGCGCAACTAGATCTAGATATCTATCAAATGGATATCATGATGGCTTTCTTACATAGGGACTTACATGATGAGATTTATATGCAACAACTTAAGGGCTTTGAGAAAAAGGCAGGGAACACCTAGTGTGCAAGTTAAGAAAGAGCCTTTATGGCCTTAAGTATGCACCTAGGCAATGGTACCACAAGTTTGATGCTTTCATGCATTTACAAGAACATACTCACAATGATATGGATCTGTGTTTATACACAAAGAAAGCCTAGGATGGCAACCTTACGACTTTGTTACTCTATGTTTATGACATGTTGATTGCTGGGAGTGCTCATGATGAGCTAGATGCCCTGAAAAGTCAGCTCAAGAATAGCTTTGAGCTGAAGGATGCAGGATAGGCTTTGTATTTTCTTGGGATACACATCACACATGATTGCTCTAAGGGGCTCCTTTACTTGTCTCGTAGAAGGAGTATATCCAAAAGATTCTTGAGTGGTTTCATATACATGATGTTAAGCCTATTGGTTGTCCTTTACCTTCTCATATGAAGGTTAGTTAGCAGGCCGATTATCTGCAGTCTGATGAGTAGAAGGTTGAGATGGGCCAAGATCCGTTGTGCTTCCATAGTGGGTAATTTGATGTATGTCATGATAGCCACTCATCTTGACATAGTAATTGCAGTGGAAGTTGTGATGCTTACATGGTTACACCTAGTAGGTGGCATTGGAATGTTGTGAAGGGTCTCATGAGATACCTTAAGGACATTGTAGATATGTGCACCATCTGGTCTCACAGACCTTGGTATTACTAATGTGGTCCCTATTATATTCGAATTCTGAGTGCTATTATTTTGGCCAAGAATTCAGTCCTCCATGTGAAGACAAAGTACACATTGAGATGCATTACTACTTTATCAAGGAGGCCATCAAGGATAAGTCCATTGAGCTTGTCAAGATATCAACAGATCAAAATATTGCATATTTGCTCACTGAAAGTCTCTCAATGGAGTGTTTTGCCTTCCTTAGGTAGCCGATGGATGTTAGATGAGATGACGTCTTTCCTCATCCTATTGTATTTTCAGTACATTTGTGCTTTGTCATTGTTCTCTTGTTCTCCCCTCACTAGGGGCATATGCACTTTTAAGTAGAAGGTTGTTGGGGGTAAAAGCACCTGTGGCTACACCCCTATGTATTATTACATTGACAATATTTGCACACCTATGCACTGCAAGTGGTAGGTGCCCAATACTATCACTTCATTCTTTATTTTTTATAGTAACATTTGAATAAGGGAAGGTTGGTCACACATTATGACTATTGGAGTTTCCACATCTTTAGTCTTTCTCTATTGCTTTCTTGCTCCATTCGCCATAGCTTACTCCTCCATTGCTTCCACTTGCTCATGCTCTCACTTGGGCTTCTCTGTGTGTGTGTGTGAAGAAAACAAAAAGGGGGAGGCGGAGAGAGAAAAAATAGAGAGAGAGGAAAAAAGGAAAGAGAAGAAAAAGAGAAATAATAACAATAGGGGAAAGAGAGAGAGGAATTAGAGGAGAAAAAATAGGAGAGAGAGAGAGAGAAAAAAAAGGGGGGAAGGGAGAGAGTTATAATAACATCCCTGGAGGCCAAAGCTAGGGTAAAGGACAAAATGAGAGAGAGAGAGAGAGAGAGAGAGAGAGAGAGAGAGAGAGAGAGAGAGAGAGGGAGGGAGGGAGGGAGGGAGGGAGGGAGAGGTGCTAAACACCCCATTAGCACCTAAACACCTCTTGACATCTCAAAAATACTTATTGTCTAAACCATCACCCTCCCACAAACTAATTATCCCAAAAAGAAGAAGAAGAGCCTAACCTTTGCCTCCCAAAAAATGTGATATTTGATTCTTTACAAAAAGTTGTAACCTTAGTAGGGAGGCGGGAAAAAAAAGAGCGATTGCAAGGAGAGGGAGAGAGTTATAGTAACATCCTAGGAGGCCAAAGCTATCATAAAGGACGAGAGAGAGAGAGAGAGAGAGAGAGAGAGAGAGAGAGAGAGAGAGAGAGAGAGAGAGAGAGAGAGAGAGAGAGAGATGAACATGCTTGAAATCCTAAGCCCATGCCCCAAAAAGTCTAATGCTCTCATAGTGCTAGCCCCCTTTATTCAAACCTAAACCCCTAGGTCTTTATGCTACCCCTTTCTAGAAACTCTACTCATATGAGAGAGAGAGAGAGAGAGAGAGAGAGAGAGAGAGATGCAAAGTGGCATGGCAACTTGTTGCGAATCGGCCTAGCATTCTACGTGCACTTTGCATGAAGCACTAGCATATTACAATTTTGATTAAAATTAGAAAGTGAAAATTATTCAACATGAATCCAAGTTGTTATAGTAACCGATGTGAGATTAGGACTAGAAAATTAGACTTTAAAAACTCCTTATATAGTTTACAAGTAATGCTCAAAGGTAACAATTTATTATATAAATTAACATTTTCTAAAGTTTACCAAAAGTTCAACTCTACATAGATTAAAAGAAATTTGGGTCTAGCCCACCATGTATTCTCAATATATAGTAAGTAATTCTTGCCTAAGGTCATCCTCTTTATGAAAGAGACACACAACTTTCTAGTCATCCTATTCACATTGTGGATTGTTATAGATTACAAGATTATTGTGTCTATCCCAATCACTCACTAGAAGCCTAGAACTAGTGACCCAAGGGATAATACATAGAGCTACCCTCGCATTCATTCAAAACACATTCTTTATAGCTTTTCTATCAACATCGCATCTCTAATCCAAATTCTAGTTTGTTGTACTCTACAAGCTTGACATTGAGACCATTGGATACACCCTTGTCATTTCAAGGGCCCAACTCACAAAGTCTACAACTATCTCTCACCTAGTCTACTCACACATGGAAGCACAACAAACTAACCTACCAAAATGATATATTGTTTTGAGGCAAATGTATTGAGCGCACTATCAATACTTACCATATTGTAGTCATGATGTGTTTAGAAGCATCACTCCATGATCCACATGTATGGCCCTTTACTCACAATCTTGCTTTCATTGTTTCCCACATAAGAGAGGAGTTGTCGATAATGAGCTTGAGAAGATGAAGAGAAGGAGAGAAATTCACATTGCCACACCCTCACTTTCTCACACACTTGCACTCACCAAGGAAATGTGATGGAGAAGAATAGAAGAGAATACAAAGAGCTTCACAACACAATGTCCCTCGCTCCATACACTCTCTCACACTCCCTCTCCCTCATTCTCACCTCACTCTCGCAAATAAATAATAGAGTAGCAAGAAGATACTTGAGCAAATGTTTGCACATACACAAATAGTTTGTTCCATTCAATTTTATCCTTTATTTAGAAGTTTTCTAGGGTTAGAGTTTCCATGTTCCCCTTGGGCATCAAGCCCACTTTTTGTGGCCATATGATCGATCCTAATTTTCATGCACCTAAACCTTACTCCTAAGGGGAGAATCAAATTGTGCATATTCAATCCTCATAGTGCTATGAGAAAGTTGTGTACAATTTGCACAAGAGGAAGCTTGGTTCTCAATAAAATATCCAAGATGACTAGTACAATAGTTTCAAAATCTCTTCACAAAAATTTATGGATGCCTTTTGCACTTTAACAATTAACATTATACCTCCTAAAGAATTCACGTTGCTTAGCCATTATGTATCTATATGCTTTATTTAGACTTTGTGTTGACTCTTAGTGTACATTGCTACACCCAAATCAATGGATCTCTTCATTAGGGTTCCTTCGCATAGCCTCTAGGACTCATTCTCTACTAAGCCCATGGTGTTTGTTAGGGTAGTGGCTATGGTTTCATGTAGGCTTGAATGTGCAATCTTCCATTGACCTTGTATTTGCTGATGATCTCTTGTAATAAAGAGCCATTTTTGCCTTCTCTTGAGCTAGTTGGAGTGTGTTTTTTATCAATTGGTGATTGGTTTCTAATAGCTATTCCATAATTCTTCCACTTCTTCCTTTCTAGCCTTAAATACTTAGTCATGCTCTTAAGGTTGAGCCTAGAGCTCTTGGACTGGCTCGTCTATTTATAGAATAACTTCTTATAGGACTCCTAAGTCTCATCTAGCTTGTCCTAAAGTTTTGAATTGGTCTTAATTGCATCTACTTTGTCCCTTTTGAGCTCTTCACACACTTACTCTAGGGTTCCTAATCCTCTTGTTGTGCCTTGTCCTATAAGGCTCTCCTATGCACTATTGGAGGATTCAGCAAGGTGATATCTTTCCTTTTAGTTTATGTGATTTTGGTGTATGTTTTTCTTTGCTAAGCTCAATGATCTATGCTTGCATGCTCACTATTTGTGTCATTAGTTAATGGAGGTTTACTGATTAAGCTGGTTGTGATTCCTCTACCACTTTCTCCTCCCCTTATGAAAGTTACTCTCCCCTCTTTTGGTGAGAATTTTGGCTATCTATTGTGAGATAGATTGGTCCTTATTGTACACTACTTCTTTAATAGATCCCCTTATGGTTGTTTCATACTCCTCTTGGCTCTTCCTTATCCTAGCTTCCAACTTTCTCCTCTCCTTTTTAGACCCCTATTTAGCAACATGGATTATTAGTCTAATTACTCTTCGATTTCCCCTTCATTAGAGCCATCTAAGGTTAGCTCAACTCCTCCCATTCTCTTTGCTTCTTTTGTTGCTTGTTATGCCCCTCACCGGGGTTGGGATTCTCTATTTCTTCTCGTTTCCCTTTCTTGAGTACTTTGTTATATCTAAATTGATCTCTTGATGGTGCAGGTAGCAGGCCTATAAACTGTGACACCAAGATTTCTTGAAGAGAAACTCAAAAACTAACAACTACAATTTTGAGCGAGTGCATTGCTATAATTGATAATGTTGTTCCTTGTCTCTCTATAGTAGAGCTTCATCATTGGATCCTTTTGGAGAATGTTATGGACCTTAGCTAGGGATTCAATGGAACATTCCAACCAAAGGGATATTCAAGACTTACATGACCATATTCCCTATCATGATGTCTTCTGATAATCATTTTGGTACCTTGGCTGGAATGGTTGTGTCTTTGTTATAAGTAAGCAGGTGATGGAACACCTATGTTGTGACTCTTAACACTTCTTCTAGGTTCACTTTCAATAAGGCTCTTTTCATTGTTCACAATTGACTCATCCCACCTTTGTAATACTTGGGGTATTAAAGGGTCTCCTCTATCAGATTTGTGGTGAGTTTAGTGATTACCTCTTGAATTTCATAGCTTTGACCCGACTTTAGGGAATAAATGAATCTATTGGTCCTTATGTCTAGGTTATAGCCCCTAATGAGAGCCACACATATCATGAAATGGATGTGAGTTCCTATGGCCCTGATATAGTTGACTAACCCACAATTGGCTATAGGTTCCCAAGTAGTTTGGTATCTGCCTTCTGAGCTTTCAAGGTTGGATTTGAGATCACAAAGAACCCACACCCCACATGCTTACTTCCATATTAATCTCTTTCCTTTCCTGCATAGTGAACACTCGTTTATCTTCATTCAAGGGGTCTTTGATCAATACTAGGAGTGATGTGGGCATCAATGGAGGGGGTGATTGAGCTGCCATTAATAAATTAACAACAAGGACTACCCGTTTGAACTATCTAGCAAGAAGGATTAAAGTTAGTTCACTTACATTCTCATTACCTATGTACCCAATTACCACAAAAAACTGACTTCACGTATGGAGGAGTTGGAGGGTTTTGAAGATTTGGAGGGTGCCCAATATTTTTGAGCATTCCTCCCCCTATAGAAAAGAAGTCAAGCTTTTGAGCTTGGGATACTCAATTAGATTAGTATACGATTTTTATAATTTTGGTTAGGGTAAGGATGAGTGTTTTATTGATATTTACAAACAAGGGTTGGTTATTTATGTAAAATGATTGTTTTGGGGACCCACTAGTTATAAAATTTAGGATTGTACTTGAGCTTGGTGAGAGTGTCCAGGTTCTAAGAATGAGCCATGAATATGCATAAGCAAGAGGCAATATCAAAGAGCTATGAGAGGTTGTTCAAGTGATTGGTGATATGTAGATCCTCTTCAATCAATATTTTATCCAAGAGCCAGTGATGAAGAAACTCTTTAGGTGCATCAAGTCTACATGACTCAATAATGGATCTAGAGAAGTACTCTCACAGTATGTGCAATCACATTTCAACAAACTGACTGCACAATATTGTTTGCCAAGGTCAAGAGGGGGCTACATGTAGTAGCCATGTCATATTATAATTTGTACCAGCTCCTTGCCAAGTAGCTTGAGGATGTACATTTCTCCTTGAGTGTCTCTTTGGCCTTTAAGTTTAGAAGTGAACATACACATGGGAAGAATTCCGCACTTCTACAATTGCTTCTCACAAAGTTGACAACTGCTTTTAGACAAGAATGCTTTTTGGATACAAATGCTCTTGCTCTTCCCAAGTGGGGTGCCATTAGGAGGCAAGCATGATTGTGTTGTCTCATCATTTAAACCTAAATCGATCATTGCAAGTACTTCTATAAACGTATCAAAGGTGGGGTCCAACTATTAGAAGCATTTGGTTGGGGAATGTTTAGTTTATTGGGCAATCTCCTTCACCATTTTGTAAATTGAGTGATAGTGTCAAAATTTTTTTAACTTGGCCGATGGTAGTGGCCTATGATCACTAATCTTGAATGGAGACACATTAAGCTTTTCCTCAACAGACAGACTAGCTGCAACACTTGAGATTCATTGTGGTTGGTTTCCTAATGCTTTGGGAAAGTGGATCTGATTATGATAAGAGAAGTGTTTGGTAGTGATGTTTGGCCTTCTAGGCTTCTAGATTTCATCACGGTAGACACCCCACGAGGAACATAAGGTTTTGTAGTAGGGTGATTTGGTTTGTAAATCATCATAGGACTAGAGTTCATGTTAGGGGTAACTATTGTGGAGGCCTTGTGTAATGATTGGTTGGATTTTTTTTGTGGGTTTGGTGGTAGGGTCTGTTTTACTCGGTCTTCTTATTATTTTCTTGTAGAGAGGGTAGCATCATATGAATCTTCTAATGTTGTGGTACCCATTTTTTAGTGCTTATGCTAGTCTTTGTACGAGGGGGCAAGAACTCTTGGCTATGCAATTGCAAGGGTTGGGGGTGCTTAAGGAGTCAACGATGTCAAGAAACCTTGATAGTACCCTTGTGTGCATAATATGGCCTTGGATACTCATCTAGGTGTGTTGTATGCAACGTCTATTGAGTGTGTTTATGCTTTCAAGCTTTGTAGTGAAAATATGTGTTGGTCCTAATAGACCTTGGTCCCCATTGAAACTAGGTCTTTGGCATCAACTACAATTGAAGAGGTGGGCTATATTTGTTGTAAGTGCTTGATTCTGAGCTTGGGTGGTTAAGAGTTTATTTAGGAGAGAAGTTTTGGATGTTTTGACTAATTGTGGGGTTGGTAGAATGGGGGTAGTACTTGGATGTGCCATATAGTCAAATATTTTGGATTGAAGGCTAATATGACTTGCCCATCAATGAATTGCAAATGAATGCACTTGCCAATATAATTGACATACCAGTCCATGAAACATTTGAATGGGTCTCCCAATACTATTTCCTTTCTAACCCCTTCTTAGTTTAGTAAAACATAGAAGCAGATCAGAATGCTTTCAATCTCTATTATCAGCATTAGCCTTTGCATTTTCCTAGCACAAAACTCCATAGGGGTTCAACTTAGCATTAATTGGTTGTAGCTACAATTGACCCAGATCTCACCAATAACATTAGGGATTTATTTCTCCATTTTCTCATACCAAGTTTGTTTGGCTACCGTGATTGATTGACAAGAATGTCAAATTTCTTCATGGGTGCCTTGTGTAAATAATACCCTAGAAGTTAGTATCGTTTAATGTGGCTATCCTTAAAGTGTCCAATACTTTACTCTTCCAAGGTCTCTAACTCTACATTCCTTGTCTTGTTGATTACATGGATGCTATAGGATTTGAGGGCTTGAAATTTAAGCTTCTAGTTATGGCCTTTTATTGAGTACATAAGAACTAGATCAGCTTTTTTGAAGGGTTTGTTTAACGTTGTCAAACCATGCCTCTCGTCATGCCTTTTCACTAAAAATAAGTAGGGCACAAGTTGTTAGAAGTCGAGTTCTTATGAGGTGTTCAAGTTTTGAATGGCAATTAACCCAAGCCTTAGTGCCTTCTTTGTATTCTTGCACTGCAATAAAGAGACTAGGAATGAGGAACTTGACTAGCGTTATCATGTTGGTTCCATAAGCCAACTTAAAGGGGGCTTGCCACGTGGCCTATCTTGTAAATTGTTCAATAAGCCCATAGTGTTGCCATGAGCTGATGATCCCAATCTAATCTTAAGATTGAGACAATTTTGGTTAAGACACTAACAAGTACCTTATTGATTGGTAGACTCTACTTGACTATTTGCTTAATAGTAGTAAGGGCTAGACTTTTGATGCAAAACTAGGAATGTGGATAAGGGGCATTCAATGACTTCATTCAAAAAATGGGTTCCTTGGTCACACTGACTATTTCAATGGGGTAGCCAAATCATGAGATGACTTACTGTCATAAGAATTTTGCCATGGTGTGGGTATCATTCTTGCAAGAGTGGCCCTACTCTCTACCCACTTAGTCATGTAATGGATGGAGACAATAATATAGTGACCTTGTAGAATAGTGGGAAGCAAGGCTAATGGGACCCATGAAGTCTATATGCCACTTCTCGAAGGGTTGTTGGTATTATGAGGGAGAGTTTCATATTGTCTTTTTGAATCAATAGTTCAGTTTGTTGGCACTCCTCACAATGTTTGATGAAACAATCTACGTCCTTGAACAGGGTTGGCCACTACAACTAGGAGTGTAAAACCTTCCTGGCTATGGCATTTGCATCAAAATCACTACTTGCAATCCATTCATATTTTCTTGTAGCACATTCTCAATTTTATGCTTAGACACACATCTACGAAAAAGAAGACCACCTGGCCCTATAGATGATACACCTTCTTAATTGGTTGTTCTAGTAGTCCAATTTTTAGAATGTGAACAATATCATATGCTCAATGGGGTGTGAGGTCTTCCTTGAATAGTTGGGCCTCTTATTATATCTGAATAAACGAGCATTGAGGAGATTATGTAGGGTTGGGTCTTATCAATAGATGGGTGAGCTTCACCTTTTTAATTGGTTGTTCTACTAGTCCATTTTTTTAGATTGTGAACAATATCATATAGTTAATGGGTGCGAGGTCTTCCTTGAATAGTTGGGCCTCTTGTTATATTTTGAATAAATGAGTATTGAGGAGATTATCATCAACCCCAATCACTTTCTCTCCATTGGTGATGCGAGACATGTAACTGACAATGAAATGTCACTTTTCTTTGCACATGACCATACAAAAGTCAAATTGAGCAAGAGTAGAAGCCATCGAGTGATGTTGCCTATAGCACATTTATTTACCAAATATAAAAGTGCTTGACGGTCTACAAAAAAGGTGAATGGTGTGACAAACAAGTAGTGGTGAAACTTCTTAACAATGTAACCATTGATAATCCTTCCCTTTTTGTCATCAAATGATTCATTTCCACATCAATGAGTTGTGTATTGGCAAAATTCATATGAAAGTCCCTCATCAGGTTGGCATAGCATAGCTCCAATTGTTATTTTTGAAGCTCCACTATGCACATGAAATGTTATTAGCCAATCCAAGGATCATAAGACCGTGGTGATTAGCCTTCTTAAGTGCTTCATATGAAGCTTTGTAGTCCATTTCTAGATTATCAACATCTTATAAAGCCATCTTGCTATCATGGCATAGCTAAGCAAAAAGTATTGCTAATATCCAATATGTCCCAAGAAGCACTAAATGCCTTTTTGGTTGCTGGGTGGCAAGAGATCCATTATCACCTCCATCTTTGCAATGTCAATCACATAATGCCATTTTTAGATACTACATGGCCCAATATGATGCCATGCTTAAGCCAAAATTTGCATTTCAATGGGGTCAAGGAAAGTTGATACTGTTGACACCTTTCAAAGAACAAAGAAGCTTCTCAAGGTGCTTTTTCCCAATTTAATTGGACACAAAGGTCATCCATGAACACCTCAAGTCATTGTCTCAACATATCCTTTAAGATGGTGAACATGAGACATTTGAAAGCAACTCGTGCATTTGTCACACTAAAAGGCATGACAATGTAGGTGACCAATCCCCTCACATTAGTGGTGAATGTGGTCTTCTACCTATCATTTGAGTGAACTTGCACCTAATTGTAACTAGAAAACCCATTCAAGAAGTTGTAAGCTTCCTTGCTTTGCCACTCATTTGATCACATGATTAGTGTACAATAATGGATAATGATCTTGTTGTAGTGTTGGGCTTCTTGTAGTTATTGCATGATTGTATCTTTTCATTTTTCTTAAGTACCACAATGATAGGTGTTACCGAGTCCACATGCTCAATCTCACAAATGAATCATGCTTTCTGTAGCTCTTTTAGCTCTTCATGGATGTGATGCACATTGTGAAGATTCATGGGGTAGGGTCATTATTTCACTAGCAAGGCATTAAATTTAAGTGGTATTGTATGTGTTAGCACTTGAGGTGGTATGCCCTTGAAAAGTGAGTAGTTCCAAGCAAACATATCATGTTATTCCTTTAATAAATCAATGAGATGCTTTTCGTCTTTAACATTGAGATCCTTGATGATGTACACTAGTTCTAGAGATTCACCTGGCCATGAAAGATTTACCTCATTCACCTTCATTGAGCCTTCAATAGGTTCATTTGACTACCCCTCTCTCTTACTACCAAGTAGGGCAATGATTTGATCTCATTTCTTGTATTTTGTCAATCGATTCGGGAGATCTTGTGTTTTTTTCCAACCTCTTGGTTTCATATTCATTGCCTAGTGATATTCTTTGGGGTGCTTTTGCCTAAGACGGATTGAGAGTTTTGTTTTAGCTTTGTGAGTAGTGGAATTTTGAGGTTAGAATCATCACTCCCATCCATCTCAGGCATGGAGCACAACTTGGTTCACTATGCTTACTCGAGCTCCTATACTAATAATGTTGCATCTAATGTTGGGATGATGTATTGATGCTTGTGTCAAGATTATGGGAGAGAAGGAAGGAGTCTCACTTGAAGCTTTTTTGCTTGCACAATGGGGGAATACACACAAGGGTGGAGGCTGGAAACAGTTTTCCTCTTCTTAGTTGTGTAAGCCAAAAGAACTCTAGTACAAAGAAATAGAAGAACCTTATATATAGGTCTCAAACCAAACTCAACTAACTAAGGTGGCATACTAATTGAGCCACGAACTAGAGTAGATAAGGATAGCTATCATGTAGCTATTATTCATGGGCGGTGTACCAATCGTGTCTGCAACTGACAAGTCGGTGACATAAATACACAACGGTCACCCTAGCGTATCACAAGTGGAGCTCGATATCTCAACACTCCCCCTCGAGCTCAATCCCAATTCCTGCACACCAAGCAGGTCTCTGAACTTGCGCAGCTTCTCTGCGCCCAATGCCTTCGTGAATATGTCAGCTACCTTATCCTCTGTGCTGACATAAACTAGATCAATAAGACCTAGTAAAACCCTCTCTCGCACATAGTGATAATGCACCTCAATGTGCTTTGTTCTAGCATGATAGACTGGGTTATTTGCCAAGTGTATACTACTCATGTTGTCACAATAAATGACAACTGGCCCATTTGTAGACTGATGCATATCATAAAGTAGCTTATGCAACCAAGCTACCTCACATGCAGCCATTGCTGCACCCCTGTACTCAGCCTCTGTGCTCGACAAGGCAACTGTAGGCTGTTTCTTGCTGCTCCAAGTGACTGCAGCACTCCCAAAAGAGAACACAATATCCACTGGTAGATCGTCTATCAGAAATACTACCAGCCCAATCAGCATTAGTGTAACCATGCAACTGTATCTGAACCCCAGTCTCATAAAATAGTCCATATTGCAATGTGGACTTCACATACCTGAGTATGCGTCTAGCCGCATCCAAATGTGGTTTCCTTGGAGCCTGCATAAATTGACTTACCAATCCAACAGCATAGCTCAAATCTGGCCTGGTAATAGTCATATAAATCAAACTTCCTACTATGTGTCTGTACATAGTAGGGTCTTCTAGAAGCTCACTTGCATCTGTGCTCAGCTTCACATTCTGCTCCAAAGGAACTGAAATAGGCTTACAGCCTGTCATCCCATATTTGGACAGCATGTCCAATCCATACTGCCTCTGCAAGAGCTGTATCCCACTTGGTGATCTAATCACCTCAATGCCCAAGAAATAACGCAGCTCTCCCAAATCCTTCATCTCAAACTTCTGCTTCAATAGCATTTTCACATGAAGGATATCTTCATCACTGTCACCTGTCATAATCAAATCATCAACATAAATAACAAGTAGCATAATACCTTTCTCTGTTTTTCTCAAATAAAGTGAGAAATCTGCCTTGGAAATCTGAAAGCCAATAGTGACAAGATACTGTCCTACCTTGTTAGACCATGCTCTAGGTGCTTGCTTCAAGCCATACAAGGCTTTCTTCAACCTGCAAAAAAACTCAGGATGAACAGCATGCACATAACCTGGTGGCTGCTCCATATAGACCTCTTCTTGCAAATCACCATGCAAGAAGGCATTCTTTACATCCATCTGATGTAAACACCATCCCTTTGATGCAGCCATAGCAATGACTGCTCTTACGGTTGCCATCCTTGCAACCGGACTGAATGTTTCTTCAAAGTCAATGCCATATGTTTGTGCATACCCCTTGACTACTAATCTTGCCTTGTATCTGTTCACAGACTTATAAACCCACTTACAGCCAATTGCATTTTTACCTTTAGGCAAAGGTACCAATTCCCATGTAGCATTTGCTTCCAAGGCATCCATTTCTTCATCCATGGCTTTCTCCCATTTTTCTTTTTCCATGGCTTGCTCAAAAGAAGTGGGTTCTGGTTCCTGTATCACTTTGACCATATATGCATAGTGAATGGCTGTAAATCCATCATATTTCAGCCTATCCACAGGATACCTAGCTCTCGTAGACCTGCGCAAAGTAGGTTCACTCCCAGGTGCTCTCAAAACATCCCTGGTCTTTCTTACTCCAGGTGTAACAATAGAAGGAATACCCAACGCATCATCAATGCTCTGTTCTGAGCCACTGGATTCACCATCCACATAAGAGTGACCTGCATTCACATCAAACATGGGCTGATCAACCTTCTCTTTTTCTTTTCGTGATACCTGCATACCACTATCTACATTACTTTGAGAAGATTCTCCTGATCTCAATCTGCCTGTCCATGGTGAAGAATGTGAACCACTGTTAGAGGATGCTCCAGGTCCACTAATATTTTGTGACTGCTGCTGTGAATTCTGTGCAGCATTACCATTTTGTGCATCTACATCATCAATCACATTTACTGGTTTATACCAGTTACTCATCTCATAAAAAACAACATCTCTGCTCACTGTAAACTTATGAGTAGAAGGGTTATAGCATCTATACCCTTTTTGCTGCAGAGAGTAACCAATAAAGATGCACTTCTCAGCTTTTGGATCCAACTTGGATCTCAACTCATCTGGCACATGTACATAGGCAATGCAACAAAAAATTTTCAAATGAGAAATATTTGATTTTCTACCAATATACCTCTCCTCTGGAGTCATTCCATGTATTGCTGCAGTGGGAGTCCTGTTCATTATGTAGACTGCTGTAGCAACTGCTTCAGCCCAATAAAAATCTGGCAAGTCTTTTTCATTGAGCATGGCACGAGATACCTCTCCAATATGCCTGTTTTTCCTTTCTGCAATTCCATTTTGTTGTGGGGTATGACTGCATGAATATTGCTCCTTTATGCCATGCTCCTGCAGGAACCTTGCAAACTCATTTGAGAGGTACTCTCCCCCTCCATCTGACCTTAGGCATTTTATTTGTAGGCCTGTTTCTTTTTCAACCATAGCTTTAAGGGTTTTAAAATGCCCAAAACTTTCACTTTTCTTTTTCATAAAATACACCCAAACTTTTCTGCTATAGTCATCAATAAAAGTGACAAAATAATGACAGCCTCCAAGAGATGCAGCTTTAGTAGTCCACACATCAGAGTGGATTAATTCCAATGGCTTCTCACTCTCTTGAACATGTCTAGGAAATGGTTTCCTTGCCTGTTTTCCAAACTGACAGGCTTCACATACCTTATGCATTTCTACAACCTTGAATTTAGGCAAACCTGCAACAATATTTTGGGCTTGCATTGATTTAAGTCGTTGTACATAAACATGACCAATGTGTTTATGCCAGATATCAATATCTGCAACTACACCGGTCCCATGTGCAAACATTGCTGCACTCAATTCAAACATGTTTGCATCCAATGTAAACATTCTGCCCTTCTTCTTTCCTTTTGCTATCAAGCGACCTTTATTTTTCATATCCTCAACAAAGCAACCACGAGGATTAAATGTGACCTGCAAGCCCTGCTCAACCATTTGACCAACAGAAACCATATTCTTGGTGATATTCGGGACATGAAATACATCGGACATGTATTTCTTTTTCCCATCCTGCATAGACAAATGAATTTTTCCAATCTGCACAATAGGATGTGCAGTATCATCACCAGTCTCCACAAATCCTGGTTTTTCCATTTTTCTTGCATCCTCCAT
The DNA here is from genome assembly GCF_053477565.2 of Lygodium microphyllum. Lineage (NCBI taxonomy): Eukaryota > Viridiplantae > Streptophyta > Polypodiopsida > Schizaeales > Lygodiaceae > Lygodium > Lygodium microphyllum. The sequence continues at coordinate 103,642,702 of NC_141162.1, read as the reverse complement.
CCATTCTGCATGACCTGTCATGTGGTTTGATGCACCTGAGTCAACATACCATACATCATTGCTTTCTTCTACACTTGTCACAGAATTGTTCATGTGCTGCACCATAAACAAATGCTCATTTCTGTCATCACCCTGTCTACTAGAAGATGCATAATTCCCTTATTGCAGTTTTCCATTCATCATGTCATTCTGCTTTTTATGGCAGTCTTTAGCCATATGACCCATTTTACCACAGTAGTAGCATTCAACATTACTGTTTGCATTTTGGCCTCTTTGTCATCTACCACGACCTCTTTGGCTCCCCCTTCCTCTAGAGTTACCACGTCCTCCTCCACAGGACTGGTTTTCTTGAGTTTGCTGCATATTCTGATTTCTGCCCCACGGCCTCCAAATCGGCCTCCTCTACCTCTGCCTCTACCTCTTTCAGCATTTGAGTAGAAGACAGCTTCTTTTGAAGTTCCTCCTGAAGAAGATGCACCACCATTTCTCTGTTCCTCAGAAATTAGAAGAGCAATCAACTCCTCAAAATCAGGAAATCTTTCACGAACTGAAATGGATGTCCGAAACTGTGCATAATCCTTTCCTAGACCATTCAAGGTCACAGAAACTAAATCATCATCTTCCACTGGCGACCCAATGGAAGCAAGTGCATCTGTAATCTTCTTCACCTTCATGTGGTAGTCATTGATGCTCATACTTTCTCTTTGCACATTATGCAACTCTTGCTTGAGCTGCATTTTCCTGGCTTGCGTATTTGTGCTATACATTTTTGACAAAGTGTCCCATGCCTCCTTTGGCGTACTTGCATCCTGAATATGCACAATCATAGAGTCCGAAATGCTGATAGACAGCCAGTACATACCTTTCTTGGCTCTCTCATGCCATGCTTTAAATGCCTGCATTTGCTGTTGATTGGGAACATCAGGAAGAACTGGTTCTTCTTCATTTCCTGCAACAAATTCCCAATATCCTTTTCCCATAAGGAAATTCGTCATTCTAAACTTCCATGCTTGGAAGTTGTTCTTGTCAAGCTTTTCAGTGACAATCTGTGAAAGAGAATCAGATGCCATTACAGAACACTGCAAAAAATTCTGTCACTGCAAAAAACACAGCTTTACCCTCACAAGGGAAAATCTGCAAAACTGGCGAAAGTGGTATTTGACCACACAGTCACTTCCTAGTGACTATTTTGCATCAACAGGCAACAGGGATGATTCTGTAACTCCTTATGTCTCTGCGCACAAGCGTACGATGCAATTTCTACAGTAACTTTTCACCGACCTGTAGAACAGTGGCTGCACAGCATAAAACTGGGCCTTTTCCTGAGTGCATGCAGAAAACTTCCGCCTCCAAAACAGGCCCCGAAATGGCCTCAAATCAAAAAAACAAGGTCGCCAAGGGCTAAAGCCTATATCCCGCAACATATACTGCCCTCTTGCTTCACCGCGAAGGGCGTCTCAACTTGAGACAATGCACTCTTGCAATTTCCGGCTGTGCTACCTGCAGAGATCTGCTCCCAAAACAGAAATGAAAGCAACACTACTCCTCTTACCAGAACATTGCGAGCTTGGCTTGCTTCCTTGAGCTCCTTACCACGCACAAGGCTCTGATACCATGTCAAGATTATGGGAGAGAAGGAAGGAGTCTCACTTGAAGCTTTCTTGCTTGCACAATGGGGGAATACACACAAGGGTGGAGGCTGAAAACAGTTTTCCTCTTCTTAGTTGTGTAAGCCAAAAGAACTCTAGTACAAAAAAATAGAAGAACCCTATATATGGGTCTCAAACCAAACTCAACTAACTAAGGTGGCATACTAACTGAGCCACGAACTAGAGTAGATAAGGATAGCTATCATGTAGCTATTATTCATGGGCGGTGTACCAATCGCGTCTGCAACTGACAAGTCGGTGACATAAATACACAACGGTCACCCTGTCGTATCACGAGTGGAGCTCGATATCTCAATAGCTCGGGGATGCTCTATAGATTGATTAGAGCTCATTTTGCTTGGCCATTAGATCTTTGCTATGGTAAGTAGTAGACATTAACCATATGCTTTGAAAGTTAGTGCAATATATGCTTATATGCCATCTGGTAATGCTCTTTGATCATATTTTCTTTGCAATTACTAATCGATGTGGGCAAATTTTATTTAGTTTTTTTGGTTATCCAATACTTCCACTTGTCAGACAAGTTGTCAGTTAACGATACATGCTGAGCTTCACTGTTCGTGAGAGCATTGAGTTGGTTGCAACTTGGTAGATCTCTTTGTTGCTTGGAGATCTCTTATGCATAGTTAGCTTATGTACTTTGTTAGCCCTTGGTTTAAGATGCATCTATGTATCTAGCACTTCTTCGGTTCTTTGATAGTATTTGGTACTTGGAGTTGTATGCTCTTTATTGGTCATTTACTAATTGCATTGTAAGCCTAGTTGTTATCTTAACTTTCTTGGTAGTGGGAGCATTTTCCTTTGAACATTTTCCTATAATTCTCATTTATTGTAGTTTTACGGATAGCATTATTGTACTTCACCTTTGAGCTATTTTATTGAGGGTAGACACTTGTTTCGGGTACTTTCCTGCTTCTATTTTGTGGATAGTAGTACATTGCTTTGTACTCCTCCTGTTTCATATAGTTTTGGGGCTGAAATTATAGTAGCCCACACTCTCTTTATTTTGTATTCATTATGATGCAAGTGCTTCTAGTGATACTGCTATCTTTAACATCGACAAGTTGGATAGCAACAAATTTAACTACTAGAAGACACATATTTGGCAAGTTTTGGTCCAAAAGAAGTAGGTTAAGCCATTAAAATGCAAAGGCATAAAGTTAAAAGACCTTGAAAATGATACTTGGGAGGAACTTGATGAGCTATGTAAGTCCACGTTTATTTTGTTTTTGTCTTAATATCATTGAGACTACTTGTAGTCCATGGCACCTATGGGAAAATATATATTATCTTTATGATAAGTAGAGCCCAGCTTCACAATTGTACTAGCTCAAGAAGCTTTTGGAACTATGTGTAAAGGAAGGAACTTCTATGTCTACTCATTTGAATGAGTTCCGTCTATTTGTAGTAGCTAACTTACATCGCTAAAAATTGTATTTGGTGATAATGTTTAGTCTGTATTCTTGCTTGTTACTCTCCCCAAGTTATGAGACACATTTTGCACTGCCATAAGCACTAATGATGCTAAGGGTGGCTTGACATGCTCAGATATAGAGGGAGCTTTACTCACTGAAGAGGTTAATAGGAAGAATGCTGATGCATCCCATGCCTCTCATGCTCTCATTGTTTAAGGTAGGAATGATGCTAGAGGTAGTAAGACCATTGTGGTAGATCCACAGTAGAATAGGTCTAGGTCTAGATCTCATGGGTAGGCTTGTAGTAAATCTTGTGGTCCTAGGTCTTCACTTACATGTCATTATTTTGGGTAACAAGGTCACATATGGCCGCATTGCCATAAGACGTGCCAAGGTAGGCATGATAAAGGCAAAGGAAAAATGTGAGATAACACATTGGAGTATAGTTCAGATGACTACATATTGGTTGCTTCTTCACTTACTGCCACACAGCTGATTGATGGTTAATCATCATTCTGTCAATGTTGGTTACTTGATTTGAGGGCTTCCTTTCATGTGATGACCTTGCTCTTGATTGTTGTTGGTTCTACATTTGCCATTCCATTTCAAGTTCCGTTCAATTGGGGGATGATCATGTGTGTGATATTATTGGCATCGGTGATGTTCGCTTATAGTTTCCTACAAGTACTTGTTTTGTTTTGAATGATGTATGCCATGTATTGGCTTTGATGAAAATCCTTATTTATGATGGACAATTAAATGATCCTCATTATCATGTCTCTTTTGGTGATTCTTCTTGGGAGATTATTCGTGGCAACCTCATTTTTGCTAGAGGTGCCAAAGTTAATAGTCTTTATCCATTGCTTGTTTTTGGATCTATGGATCATCTATTGGACATCATTGATCTTTCTCGTGTATCTTTGTGGCATCATTACCTTGGACACATGTCAAAGGAATGAAATTTTTGACACATTTATAGTATCTCTTGTCCATCTACTATTCTTGTTTTGATCTTGTGATCATTGCTTAGATGGTAGGTAGACTCGTAATGCTCATAAAAAATCTAGCTCTACATGCATGAGTGAGCTATTGGCTCTTGTTCATTCTAATGTTTGTGGTCCCATGCTTTGTGAGTCTTTGGATGGCGCTAAGTATTTTGTTACATTCAATTCCCTGTGAGTCTTTGGATGGTGCTAAGTATTTTGATAAATTTTTGCATAAAGTCTAGGCCTATTCCATCAAGCAGAATCAAGATGTTTTAGATACATTTCAACGGTTACTTGCTTTGGTTGAGAACCAATCTAGGCATAGGCATCTAAGTTCAGATAATGGGGGTGAGTATGTATCCCATGATTTTGAGTAGTCCTGTGATGATCGCAGCATCAAGCATCAATTGGGCATGAGCATGAGCATCTAAGATCAAATAATGGGGGCAAGTATGTATCCCATGCTTTTGAGCAATTTTGTGATGATCGTAGCATTAAGCATTACTTGACCACTCCTTATACCCCACCCTAGAATGGTGTTTCCAAGCACATAAATAGAGCCATTCACAAGAGGGTCTATATGCTTAGTCATGTAGGCTTAGCCCATACGTTTTGGACTAAGATAGTTGCTACTATAGTTCATTTGATTAACACATCCCCATGCACTACTCTTAGTGATAGAGTTACAAAATAGGTATGGTCTTGTAAACCTCCTTCATATGCACACATGACAATATTTTAATATGAGAAATTCTACCATATTCCCAAAGACAAGTCCAAGAAGTTGTATCCAATGTTTATCAAATGCATCTTTCTTGGATATGGTGATGCATGTGAGATAACTTATTGCCTTTGGGATCTGCTAGCTAGGAAAGTCATATGCAGCCATGATGTTGTGTTCCATGAGGATAAGATGCAATAAGAAACATGAGTAGGTGATTGAGGTGTGCAAGGTGATCTTTTAGGATGAAACTTCTATCATTGTAGAACTGGCCCATGTTAGACATTTTGCAATTATTATTAATGCTCCAATGGTCCAGGATCTGCCCATTGTGCATGATCGTATTAATGTTGGATAAAGAGGACATTATGTACATGCTCTATAGCCAATTTTGTGACACTCTATTAGAGCCTCACATCCTCTTGATCATTGTGAGCCCTCTATGCATTATGTCATGGTGAACTTTACTGAGCCTCTTACTTTTGAGGAGGCTAGACGTAGAGGTGATGGTTGTTCTTGGGAGAGGGATACATAGTTTGAGTTTGACTCACTATAGAAAAACAATATGTGGGATTTGGTTTCTCTATCTAGTGGAAAACATGCATTGCCATACGAGTGGATGTATATGCCAAATAGCACCCCTCATCACCTTAAGCCAACATACATGGCTCATTTGGTTGCAAAAGATTGCCATACAAGTGGATGTATAAGCCAAATAGCACCCCTCATTGCCTTGAGCCAACATACATGGCTCATTTGGTTGCAAAAGATTGCCATACAAGTGGATGTATAAGCCAAATAGCACCCCTCATCACCTTAAGCCAACATACATGGCTCATTTGGTTGCAAAAGATTTCAAACAGGAAAAGGGAGTTGAGGTCGATGAGATATTCTTTCCCATGGTAAAAAAGACTATCCTTTGCTTGGTTTTGACCTTGGTTGCATAATTAGATTTGGACTTGTATTAGATGGAAATTAAGATGACTTTTCTACAAGGGAACCTAATCTTGAGGACATTTATATGTAGCGGCCTAAGGGCTTTGTGGAAAAGGGTAGAAAACACCTAGTGTGTAAGTAGGAAGAGTCTTTATGGACTTAAGTAAGAACCTAGGGAATTGTATCGTAAGTTTGATACCTTTATGCATTCAAAATATTATTCCCACAATGCTATGAATCCATGTCTTTATATGAAGAACCCTCATGATAGTAGCCTTATTATTTTGGCACTCCATGTTAATGATATGCTGATTGTTGGGAGTGCTCATGAGGAATTGGATGCTTTAAATACCTAGCTGAAGAGGAGCTTTGAGATGAAGGATATGGGGCATGCTTCTCATATACTTGGTATGCATATTATGTGCAATGGCTCTAAGGGACTCCTCTACTTATCATAGGAGTATATTCATTGAATACTTGAGCGGTTCCATATGAGTGGTAAACCCATCAGCACCCCTTTACCTTCTCATGTGAAGGTTATTAGAAAAATTGTTCCCAATTAAATGATGAGAAGGTCAAGACGGCCAAAATTTTATATGCATCCACAGTGGTGGGCAACTTGATGTACGTTATGATCACCACTAGACATGATATAGCATTTGTAGTGGGAGTTGTGGCTTGTTACACTGTGACACCTAGCCGATGATATTGGGATGATGTGAAGGGTATCATGAGAGCAATGTAGACTTGTGTCTTTGATATGGTAGTGAGGTTATTGGAGTCATGGGTTATACCGACTTTGAATTATGCAAGACATACAAATAGTAGGAAGTCCACCTCTGGTTATGTCTTTAACATTATTGGAGGTATTGTTTCTTGGATGTTTAGGGTGTAGAAATACATTGCCTTGTCTACCACCAAGGCTAAGCATATTGTAGCCACCGAGGCTTGTAAGGAGGCCCTATGGTTAGATCATTTGGTTGCAAACCTTGATATTATTTCCATGACTCTTACCTTGCATTTAGATTCTATAAGTTCCATTTGGTTAGCATGCAATTCGGTCTTTCATGCGAATATCAAGCGTATTGAGGTGATTATTGCTTCACCAAAGAGGCGAGTAAGAACAAGCATATAGAGCTTGTTAAGATCTTTATAAATGAGAACCTACTAATTTGCTCACTAAAAGTTTCCTAATGGAACATTATGCATTCCTTACAAAGTTGTGGGTGTAGGATGATATGATGTCTTTCCTCATCTAGTTGTACTCGTATATCAATATTGTAGTTTCCTCCTCACTCTAGACACAATTGCCTTTAAGTGGGAGGTTTTTGGGGTTGAAGGCTGCTTGTAGGTTAGCTGCCTTGTACTCAGTGCCCACACACATATGCACTACATGTGGCAACCACCTATCACTGTCATCTTTATTCCTTATTCCTTAATATGCTAGAATAATAAAGGGAAGACATGTCACATATTCCAAAATGGTAATCAAATCCCACTATGCCCCTCAGAGCATTAACTCTACCCCTTTGCAAAATAAACCCTAAAACTCTAATTCCCTTATCTCCAAAATGCTCTCCTCCTTTCCAAGAACCTTAAGGAAAGGGAAACAAAGGTCCCTCTCCTCTCCACAAAAATACTAACCCTCCCAAACCTTACTCAAATGTTTGGCTCTCCCTTTATCTCTCATATATTTGGCTTTGCTAAAAAAACCTAATACTTCTAATGCCTAAGATCTTATCCAATGCCCATGAAGAACTTGGGGCAGCATAAAATATGGTAATCAAAACCCATTATGTCTCTTGAAACCCTAAGCCTTAATGCTACTCGGCATGCAAAATCCTAGATCAACCTATCCCCAAAACAAACCCTCAAACTCTAATTCCTCCTTAAAAGGCTCATGTCCCTTCCAAAAGCCTTGGTGGGAGATATAGAAAGCACCTACTTCCTCCTTGAAAGTTTCTAGACACTCCCCCCAAATATATACTCTCTGTGTGTGTGTACACACACACACACACACACACACACACACACACACACACACACACACACACACACACACACACACACACACACACACACACACACACACACACACACACACACACACACACACACACACACACACACACACACACACACACACACACACACACACACACACACACACACACACACACACAAAGGTTCACTCTCTTTGTTGCCACAAGCTCTCTCTCTCTCTGTCTGTGTGTGTCTCTCTCTACCCAATATGTTGATGAGGTGATGTGACATTGTTGAAAAAACTGAGTCTGATCGTTACAGATCATTGGCAATTGTGCAAGGACCCTGAACAATATCATGAGGATTTTGTTTTATGGATCGAGTAGAGAGCCTTGGCATATACTGAGTATCTCGTGTACTATTATGTTAAATGTTATTTGTGTCAGCATCGACATCTTGTCAATGTTGATTGTGTCTATTTCTTTTATTACAATGATTTGCTCATTTGTCTCTTGCAATGATACATGATATTGTTGTGAATGCACCAATATCTTAATTTGGTAGTGGATTGTGGTGGAGAGGTGGGATAGTCTAGTTGCAGATGCTTCTGTGCTTGTTGTTAGCAGGACACTTTTTTTCCTGGCAATGAGATTGTAACCATAGTGGCATATGAGGAAGCTTTTCCCACTCCCTATTGTGTCACTAATAATGTGTAGGTTGGATGTTACATTGATGAGTTGGTTGTAGACCATTTGCTATTCTATTCTCCTAGGTATTGTTCTAAACTCTTTTGTTGGTTGCAACATCTTGGTTTGTGTTGATGCAACACTGTTCCGATGCTTAATTGATGCTAGAGCTAATGTGAAGATTATTAGGTTGTCTTTGATGAATGAGATTTTCTGGATGATCTTGTGGGTCTAGTTTGATGCGAGTAAATTCCTTTGTGTGTACTGGATGATGTACATTTTGAGGTCCTCCTCATTCATGAGACGAGATCACGAAGTTGGCACTCCACATAGTATGGTTGTGTTGTATTTTCATTGCTTATCAACTCATTCTCAGACTTGAATGTTACTCACTACAATAATGTATTGGAAAAAAAACCTTTAGTTTGGTGGCACAAATGAAAATCAATGAATTGTATTAGTCTTTTCTGACATTGGATGATGCTTCCATAAGCATTGCATAGAGTGGTTTTGAGATTAGAAGTAGATGTATGTTTGGTGATGATGTAGTTTTTGTGGTACTTGTAGAATGTCAAGTTGTCTAACCATGATGGTTGGTTGCAATATAGGTTGACGAGGTGCATGATAATATTCCTTGTCCTTGTGAGCTTTTGTTGTTGTATGCTAATAGGGGAGGTATCTATGTATTCAATAGCCTAGCAAGTACTGCTCATACTATTCGTAATCAACATAGCTTGTTTTAGTCGGTATAAGATTAGGATATAAGGCTTGTGCAAGGTATAGATAGAGAATAGCCTTGATATGCGCATCTTGATATATTCACTAAGAATCATATGCACCATGTCCAAGTGGAAAGAGGAGTAGGAATAATGTATTCTCCAAGGTGATATTTGGGCAGGATGAGCTTGTTGCAACTAAGCTATTTGTTTTGAACATTTTTGTTCTTTGTAGAAGCTGGGTATTGTCCGAAAGGATGATGTATGCAAACTCATGTTGATCGGTCCTTTCAAATGGTTGTTCGCTACAACATATAGGCCCCATACTAATGTTCAAAGCAACAGAATGATTCATCCAAAAAATTATCCTTGTCGTCATTGAAAACATCAGTATATGCATCTTTACAAATCTATCGCTAGTTGCATCACAAATAGTGATGGTTTGCAATGCAAATAGCGATGATTGAGTACAATATCAAATATAATATTTCATAGAACTACATGGACTCACATAGGGGGGAGAAACCAAAATAGAGAAATGTATCCATAAATATCGCAAAATACAAGTCCATACAAAGGATGAGAAATGTTTCTAAAGAAAGCTATGCAAAAAGACTCAGCATGAAGCATACAACCAAAAAAGGAAGGGATGGGTGCTATACCTCCTCATTGTTCCCTACGCAACAAATCATTGAGAACGGACTCTACAATATGAACAACCAAAAATTAATCTAGAGTACATAATGGATCACAAAAACATGAAAGAGGCATGGCTTATCGGACCATCGCATACATATGATTTTTCGATGATTGCAGTGAGATTGTGTCTCTTTGCATATTGAGTTTCTAATCCCGTGGGATTACATTTTGTGGTCATGTGTGTTGCAAGAGAGACAAATTAGCATAATTAGACTGTCATTCCCAAGATGGTGCACGACTCCTACCTCCAACCATGCCCTCATTGTCTCTCCTATTGCTACTGCCATCATCTTGGAGAGTTAGTAACCCCCTCTACTATCACGTAGTTCTTGCTTCTCTCTAGTATATTTTTTCAATGATCTAGAATGTTGTACTTAAATACTTGTTGGCACAACTCTCTCATGCATGTAAGCATCCTTCTCCCCTCATCATTCACGAGTTAGATAGTGATTTTCTCATCCACTAAGTACCATTACCTTGGTGGGGTGCATCTAAGGTGCACCCTCTCCCACTTGTGACTATGATTTTGGGCATAACCAAGAGACCCATGTATGTGTGGTGTACCTAAGGGATGGCATCTCTTGAAGTAGCACCCATAGGAGTGCCACTCGTGGATGGCTGAGCAAAACCTAGCATCAGGGGAGTGGATGTGCCTATAGGTGTAGCAAATCATGAAAGTGATAAGTGTCCACTCGATTGATAGGATGGGGATACTGTATCAATATCTCTGTAGGACATAGCTAAGTCATCCTCTCTAGAACTGACACGGGAGTGAGGAGTAGTAACCAGCCGTGCAACATTTGTATCTTTGTAGCACCCTTAGAACCACCCCTAGACCGAGGAGAAGAGGAAGTTTGTAGCTCCCTGAGGTATCCACCACAACCACCATCTCAACTAGTCAAGTGCGAGATGTCCATGAACCTCCCTTCCCAGTTTGCTTAGAGTATCGACTCCGTCTACTAGATATCGACATGTCAGAGTGTGCTGAGGTAAAACTCACAAAAATCTCACATGTCCTTGAAATGCGCCATCTGATCTGGAGACGTATGCATGAAGATCTCCTACATTCCCCCATCTATGTACTATTAGCTCATCTTGCTCTTTAGATTGTCTATAGTGACCCGCATAACCTAAAAACAATGTTAACACAATCAATATAATGGTGAAAGTGAAGTACAATAACATATATCTGTAAAGAAGTATGTAAGATAAAAAACATATCGTAAAGTACCAATATAAGCAAATAGTAAATAAATTTGACAACACACGGATGAAAATACAACTGCTCCATGACAAGCTCTTGGCATGGCTTTGGAAGGTCTATGCATAAGTCCCCACAAAAAGAAGAGTCGACTTCACTCTCAAAGAATTCTTGTACTCTTGTCTCTTCCCCTAGATTGCCTATGCTTGTCTCCTCCACATGCTACAAGCCCTCCTCATTCTCTATCCCTTGCAAGAGTGACTCCTCTACTTGCATACTCTCCATGTTCATGCTAGGGACATTGCTTTACCACAAAAGGAAAAAAAAAAGTAGTTGTGACTTTTTGGTGTTGTGGTGAAGTTTTTAAAAAAGGCCATGCACCTACTCATAGTGACCGAGTAAGATAAACATGTTGCATAAATCGTTCAATCTTTTCTTGCAATCTACCTCCAAAATCCGGACGGCCCTCATCAAACGATTGCCCCTACTCCTTCCAACACCACTTTAAACCACTGTACATAGAATATGATCATGGAGAAGCTACGATAACCTACTAAAATAATACTTTGAAGTTTGCCAAAATACTCCATCTCATCCACTATAACGTTTGGATCTGTGGCCCACCGTCAACTCTCTTGCTCAAACTTTGCCACCCATAACACCACAATTTCTCATGGAGCACAAATTGTTAATGTGCTTAACTCAAAAATGTCACCTGCGTGACCATGTTGTAATGTAGACTTTATACTATACATTGAAATGCCTAGATTGCTAGATATAACAACAAAGAAAGCACACATTTACCTTTAGATTGAATCCCTTTGAGAACTCCCACTCCTCCTTAGAGACTTCCTCCCCTTGGCGTAAAGTTGTTGTCAAGGCATCATGCAACCACCTTCATAGGCATGATGTGGCAACTCCTCCATGCCCTTAGGATATCAACCACACCATTGACATGTACTACACCAAAATTCTAATGGTAATATGTGACATTCTAGTAGCTTGAAAAAACCCAACACCTTGAAGAAATAAAAAATGTTTCTTGTTTATGGAGCAAAAACAAAAGAAGATAGTATATAACTGAACAACTTGGTCACACTTGCATCTCTCAATTCATACTTTGCTTGTATACTGATGAGCGCAACGAGCGTCTTTAAGTGAGATACTTGGCACCTATCATATAATGGTATGGACGTCTCCTCTCTCAATGGATCAAATGACTCGATATCCATGGGTAGTAATGCATTGATCATGACCTCCATCTTAGGCTCCAAGATTTGAGGAAGGTTAAGAAGGTCCCCAATATCTTTTATTGTCAAGGGTGCACTAGACAAAGTGCCCTCCGGTAGGTTTGTCGGCTCAGGTACTCCTTCCATTGTATGTCCACGAACTCTTCTACTCTCTCTTTTTTTAAACTTCTCTCTCCTTCTCCCTCCCTCCCTCTTTATTTCTCTCTCTCTCTCTCTCTCTCTCTCTCTCTATTTCTCTCTTTTCCTCTCCTTCTTTATTTCTCCATTTCTCCCTCTCTCTCTCTCTCTCTCTCTCTCTCTCTCTCTCTCCTTTTATCTCCTTTCACTCTCCCCTCCTCTCTTTATTTTTCTCTCCCCTCATACACACACACACACACAGAAAGAGAGAAGACAAGAGAAGAGAAAGAGAGAGAGATAGAGGAGATAATGCACTTATCTCACAGCTCGAAGAAAAATCCCTTTGCACTTTCCTCCTCCATTTTCTTCTTTGCAGCTTCCCTCCTCTTTCCCACCCATCTCCTTCTTCATGGATGGTGGTGGTAGCAGCGGTGGCCTCACACACACACGCACGCACGCACGCACGCACGCGCGCGCACACACACACACACACACTCCCTTGCTTTGAGCTTTTCCTCTCTCTTTCACTCTCTCGCTCTCTCTATCTTTACAAGATCCATGTAAAATGCCGCTCTCAGATTTTGGAGCCTTTTTTTCTCAATATGTTGTAGCTATTGGCATCGCAATATGCATGGTAGAGTGTCACTATATGCATCGCAAAGCGTCAGTATATAGGTATATAGCAATGCAAATAGTATAGTGACACATTTAGCAACATTGCTAAATCTCATCGAAAACTAACTATGCTTCCATTTTCTTGTAGTGGTTGTTGGCTAGGCTCAACTATGTTATCGAGCAAAGTATAACTTGCTTTATTTTCTGTTTCTTACATTGAATCAAACTAGGACTTTTCACGGTGGAGTTCTAAGATCCTTTCAATTGATTGCTTACTAAAGGATGCAAATACTATCTTTGGATGTGAATATTCTGCTATTGTGATGTATTTTAGGATAATTAGATTATGCATCATATTAAACACGAACGCATTAGCCAAAGTAGATGTTGTCAAGTCAAGTTTGGTGGATGGATGAGCAAGCAATGCATTGTTCCAAGAAACCAAAGGATTGTCAAGAATTGGTTGTCTATTCAATGTTCCATTTGTGATTGTTGCTGTCGTTTTGGAGGCTAAGATGGAGAAGTTATAGTTGTAACAATTCATCATGGAGAATTCTTTTTGTATAGCCTAGCAATACAGCTATTACATGCTTGTTTCAGCCTCTATTTACATGACATGGTGCACATCTTGTAATGATGATATCAACCATGTGTTGTTAGGATGTGAGAATGAGGATAGTGCTTAGCAAAGCTATCAAAACTTGCATTTGTTTTGTATATCTACTCCTTGTTTGTGAGGCAGTAGTTTGATGATGCATCATGACTACCCCACAAGTTGAAGTGCACTAGTGATGCTTGCACATTTTGTTGCCCAATATATTTGAAATTTGTGTATATTAGACCAACTTGTAGTATATGGTTTTAGTGATGCTTTTTTAGAAGCCATAGTTTTCCCTTTTCTAGAAGACCTTAATGAGGTTCTACATTTTGGCATCTATGTATGGAGTCCATTATTATTGTGGATCCTATTAGCATAAAAATGTATATTTATCCATTAGAATAGTATACTTCCATGATTGAATGTATTCTTATAGTTAATCCATATACTTGAAAATACAAGAAAATATGCTCAACTATGTCTAAGCAAAATGAAACATGATCTCTTTTAAATGATGCATTACATGAATAATACTTACGAGTTTTTTGAGTTAATTTGATTTGGTTAGAAGCTTGTCATATAGCTTAGCACATTTTGTTAATGAAGAGCACCTTGCAAAAATAAAAATGGAAAACCAAATATTTGTTTGATCAAAGTTTGAGATGTACCTTTTGTTTAGGACTGAACTTATAACTTTGTACAAGCAAACTAGTAAGAAAAAAGCACACATAATAAACATGTTATACAAGCAACATGCCAAAGAGCTTGCATAGGTGTACAACTTGGATATTGTCTAATTATGGATACTATGGTAGCTAACTTTGGGGATATATTCTTTTTAGATGGCCTAGGTGGATCTAGAAATAATTTTCTTTGTAAGTATTTGCTTGCTTAGTAGTAACGTAATCATCCTATGACAAGGCTACATCATCAACTTGCAGTGCTGCCTTACATCTACTAGATGATCATATTGATCACTCAAGGTTTATAATCCCATCACAAGTAGATAGTTGATTAACATGTAATGCTCTTGTTTGGATTGACTGTGCCCAGTTGTTAGGACAACCAAGCCTTATTTTACAAGATGAGGTTAGATTAGCAAGGAATAGTAGGTTGCTTTAGTATTGTTGCTTTGCTATATTTTTCAATATTGTTGCTTTGGTGTATCCTTTGCATTGGAGTATGTTACATGGTTAGATTTGGGTTAAAATACACATACATATAATAGTAAACATACGTGCACACATATATTTACAATAAGAGTCAATAGCTGAGCACATGTGATGGACGATTGATCATCAAAGAGTGGAGGCCAACATGAGCAAGGTAGCAATCAAAGCTCGCAATGCCATGGAAGCTCACATTACACCAACATGGGTTTATGCATGTGCATGTGTACATGCACACTCTCTCTACATAAGCTATGGAGGGTCGGGAGATGGAAGTTGCAAGGAAGGAGCATGGAAGGTGCAAATGGAAGGTAGGATGGATGAGAGAGAGAGAGAGAGAGAGAGAGAGAGAGAGAGAGAGAGAGAGAGAGAGAGAGAGAGAGAGAGAGAGAGAGAGAGAGAGAGAGAGAGAGAGAGAGAGAGAGAGAGAGAGAGAGATGTGCACGGCAAAGAAGTGAGGCAAGCAACTTCACTTCTATCACAATGCTGCTTCATGGAGCAACCTACTCCTCATTGCATGCTACACACAATGCTAGTATAATATTCATGTAGCTTTGCAGACTACAAATTCATAAAGTAATATTTTTTCCCCATTTTATTCTCCAAGCAATCTAATTTGACAATTGCTTGTTTGATAGCAATACCATTTATAACGAAAAAGTATTGACATCACAACAATTCGTACATCAAGTAAGTATTGTAACTTGCAACATACGATACTGCATTATTGATAAGTGTCCATAGCCATTTACATTGCATGAAACCATTGATTTTCTATTTAGAGATTAAGGATTACAACTAGTTTGACAACATTGTAACCAAATCTAACTCGTTTGTAATCATTCATGGATGTGAAATATGTCTATGTATGGAAAACATATTACTGCTTTCTCATAATGTGACATTGATAGTATTTTATCATCAATCTTGTTACCCTCATAAGAAAAGTGCCAAGAAGAGGCTATAATCATGTAAGGCAAGTTAGGGCCGGGTTGCACCCAACATCTATAGGGGGAGGGGGGTTGAGATATACTTGTAGGAGCCTAGTTGTAGTTAGAGCTTGTGCGATTAGTGGCTCTATACAACATTTTCATTACCCTCCCTCGCATTTTGGAAAAGGGGAGCTTTAGCACTATGTTAGTAGTGCTCAAATTGTAGCTCTATTGCTTTTCTTGAAAAGACTATAGGCCATTAAAGAATGCTGAGCTAGCAACATTTATGTTGCAGTAGGATTGATGGAAAGTTCTTCACGATTTTGCTCTTACCCAAACTTGGTATGACCACAAGGCTATGAAACCTTTTTTGTTTTCCATATGGAGTTGTTCTTGTGAGAGTTTTCCTATGAGAACAATTTTTAGGAAGGAAAAAGGTTTCTCAACAGAAAAGCAGGCAAGATGGGGGATCTAATAAAAAAATTAAAATAGACTCTAGTCAAAAGTGCAAATCCTATTTTTAGGCATGTTGAGGACGGGTCCACTTGTCCCACTCCATTTTAGGAAATGGTTTTTGGGAGATACACCCACCCCTTGGTGTTCCTTAAAAAACCAATGTTTTTTGAGAAATTTCGAAACCTCCCATGTGGCTAGAGGGGTTTCCGGTTTTCTCAAAAAACCTTAAGAAAACCCCCTCCCAAAACCCCTACGAGAACAACTCCCATTTTCTCCCCCCTCACCCTTGAGCAACGTGGCTTATCGAAATAATAATATTTTGCGCTTTCTAAAATGCCTATTGAGAGAGAGAGAGAGAGAGAGAGACAGAGAGGAGTTCCCACGGGAAAAACCTCTGTTGCGGCTGCCTCTGGTTGGCCCTCGAATCGATCGAAACCAGCTTTTGGTTGCCCCTCGCGAGAACAGCTCCTTGCTTCCCAACAGATTCAGCTAACACAGTCGTTAAAGAGCGATCAAGCACAATCGCGAATGCCAAATCTGACAGACGACTGTGGGTGTTCGAGCATGTTCATCGGCCGACGGGCAGCGTACGGACAGACATGAACAACCCGCAGATGTCTTCCAGCGCCGGACCAAAGAGGAAAGGCTTCATCTCAGAAGGAGATGTCGCTCTTCTTCTCCGCAGGTACTTGTGCGTCCTGCCTTTTCTGGTACAGTGCAGCCTTTATTTCCTCGCTTTGTCTTCCTTTTTATTGAATAACGTTAACATAACAGAAACCGCATTCTAATGTTGCAGCTCGATAGCTGCCATGTATGTTGAAATCTGTAGCATTTTGAGTATTATGAATGGAAGTTCATATGCGTGTTGCCTGGAGCACTGATCTTAAACAAAGTAGATCTAAATTAAGGGCACCATTAAGTGCAACATCTACGAGGCCACCTTTTGGACTCCCCTTCACCATTTCGAGTTTCTAGTGATGCCACTTGGGTTAACCAATCCCCCAGCCAGAGTAATTTTCAGCCCATTGAGTGTTATTATGTTTATAGATGACCTTTTGGTGTATAGCTTTTGGATGCCAACAAGTTCCAGAGTATCAGATAGAATTGGAGACTAGCTTTCAGTTATCAACAGGCTGTATCCGATTGGTTAGTGTGTCTTAGATGGATCCCTCACCCCACCAAAGGGAAGGCTATTTTGGAGTAGCATCTTTCTTAGTATCCATAGAGCTTGACTCTTTTTTGAGTATGATAGTGTTCCATCACATATCTGCGTAACAATATGTCTAAATGCTCAGCCCCTTTTAATATCAATTGAAACCTTGATCATGAGCTCTATCATCAAGGTAGGGGATGGCCAGAAAGTCACGGTTGTTGACTATTGCTCGTTACTCACCAAATTTGACACCATTGGACCTCCTAAAACCAATGATGAGTAGTTTATTTTATTTCTAAGCAAGCTGCCATCAAATATTTCAATCTCATGTAGTGGATAATCTCTTATCCTTGTTGTCATTTTAACAATTTGAGTGTCATCCATTGCAGCATGACACATATGCATACTCTAGCCTGTATGTTTGTGACTCCCACCGCTGCTACCTAGTAAGTGTGACTCTGGCCTAGCAATAACTTCTTGTAGCATTGGGTTATCCTCTTTGTCGAGAGATGGTGCTCTTGCAATTTGAGAAAATCAATCGATCCTTCCACTAATTCTCCATGCGGATCTTGTCCTTTGCATGTATGCAAAGTATGGATGGGGCTTAACTACCTCACCTCTACCACCTTTTCACTCCCTCTCTGGCACTAGAGAGTTGTGAGGTATAACCATATCACCAATCACTAGAAGGTACTAGAAAAGGTTGGGATGGGTGCCCTTAACGTCTCCCACCTGTTGCTGGGTATCAGGTGTCTGAGATGGGATTAACTTTGGGATCTTTGTTTGATGAGCAAGGAGTCTAGGAGGCAGTGGTGTGCTTGTGGCATGTTGCATCTCGTTGGGGGCTATTGGTGTCAATACCTCTATGGGCTGTGTCACATCTATCTGCGGCACTACTTCAATCAAGGGCACCTTTGGCTCTTGAGTAACCAGAGGAAAGGGGTGCTTGTGGTAGTTGTAGGAGGTTGAGGTAGTGTCGTGCAGTCTGGTAGTCTGAGGTCCTTGACTACTGTCTATCATCCCTTTGCGTATCTTGGCAGCATTGGCCACCCTACTCATGTCCCTATTTCTTGTTTGCATGCTCTTGCTATAACTGGCCCTATCTCCTCCTCTGTCTAGCATTACGCTATCTTTGGTGCTTTGCATCACTTCTTTGCGGTCTTGGTCTACTGCCTCCCTCATCCGTGAAGGAGGTTTGATGCTGTTGTGTCCTAGGGCATTCTATTGCAAGATGTTTGATCATTTTGTAGGGAAGCACTTGCCAGGAAAATGCTTTCAAATCGGAGGCATTGATTGATCAAGCCTCTCAGAAGAAGGGGAAGGACCAAAAGAAGAAGAAGGAGGACAACAAATCTAAGAAGGATAAAGAGAAAGAATTGACTTGCCATATTTGTGGTAAGACCTCGGCCATTGGAAGAAGGATTGTCTTGACAAGGACAAGGACACCAAGGACACGAAGGATTCTGTAGCGGTGGTTGCACCCTCATCAGCTGCTTTTCTATACTTAGCGGTCATTGAGGACTCTACACCGAAGACTTCTGATGCTGCGATGACAGCTCCCCAGGCTCGAGAGTGGATCGTGGACAGTGGTGCCTCACGACACATGACTACTTCGATAGTTGGTATTGCCCATTTGCAACCCTCGCGTGGGTAGATTCTCATAGGAGACAACTCTTCTGTATCTATTGTTGCATGGGGCGAGATGTTGCTGATTCTAGATGGACGTGGTGGTACCCACACTTTCGAGGTGTTGCATGTGCCAGGGTTAGGGTATAGAATGACATCTTTTGAGGCTTACTTTGGGACTAAGCCCGATGTCTCTTATTTCAGGATCCTATGTGCATATCCTGAAGCCACAGCGTGGCAAATTTGAGTCGGCTTCCTGACAGCAGGTGTTTGTATAGCTCTTGGTTCCAAGGTTATCGCTTGTATGATCCTGTAAAACGGGATGCCTACACGAGCCAAGATGTGCGGTTCATGGAAGTTCCGGCCACAGAGGGGGGTGAGGAGTACCCCGCACTTGGAGATCCTGGGGAGAGTTGGGCTCCCAAGACAGTTCCTTTGGAGCCAAAGCCTCTTGATGGAGATTCTTCTTTAGATTCTGAGTCTACTTTTGCCCCAACTACCCCAGTGGAGATCCCGCCGGTGGATGTACTTGAGTCTTTAGTGGATGGAGAGTGCCGAGGAGAAATCCGGCCTTCTCCGCATTGGGCCTGTGACACCCTTTGAGATTCAGGAATTGAGGGAGTCCCTGAGGAGTGGGAACTGCTGGATGGACTGTGGAGGTCACGGAGGCACTAGGCACATACTACAAAGCTTGTTTGCTCTAACTACTGTTTGATGTCCCGTGTTATGCAAGTTAGAGAGCCTACGTCAGTGAAGGAGGCTTTACAGTCTGATCAATGGCGGATGGCGATGAAAGCCGAGTTGGAGGCTATTGAGCGGAATGACACTTGGTTCCTTATGCCTCGTCCCTCTCATAGGAAGGTGATTGGTGTCAAATGGGTCTTCAAGACCAAGTACCATAGTGATGGCTCTTTGGACAAGCACAAGGCTCGCCTTGTTGCTAAAGGTTTTGCACAACGCCCAGGTGTTGACTTCCATAATACTTTTGCCCCTATAGCTCGCATGGCGAATATTCGTGCTGTTCTTGCCTTGGTTAGCCATAGGAGATGGCGTGTTTTTTAGTTAGATGTGAAGTCGACCTTCTTGAATGGTGATTTGAAGGAGGAGATCTATGTAGAGCAGCCTCCTGGATTTGGTTCTTCAGATGGGCAAGGTTTACAGGTTAAAGAAGACCTTGTATGGCCTGAAGCAGGCTCCGCATGGTTGGAAGGAGAAGATTGATTCGTTCCTCCAGGCCAAGTTGGGATATTGGCACTCTAGGGCCGATCCGTAGCTTTATGTTCATACTTCCGAGGGAGGTTGTGTGTTATTTGTTTTGTATGTTGATGACTTGATTATTGGAGGTGCTCATACCCAAATTGTCGAAGAGACAAAGGCAGCCCTACACCAAAAGTTCGAGATGACGGATTTAGGACTTCTCCATTTCTTTTTGGGCCATGAGATTTATTAGTCTCCGAGGGGGATTTTCATCTCTTAGCAAAGATGTGTATAGGAGCTTTTGGTGACTTTTGAGATGTTGGAGGATTGTCGGTCCATTTCTACTCCTATGGATCCGAATTGGAAGGCCACTTCACAGGTAGATTCTCCTTTGGCAGATGCTACTCGCTATCGTCAGCTGATTGGATCATTGATTTGGCTCCTCAACACACGGGTTGATCTATGTTTTGTTGTAGGTCTCTTGGCTGGGTTCATGAGTGCGCCTCAGCAGGTGCATTGGCAGGCTGCTCAGCGGATACTACGGTATTTGAGGGGGACCTCTGACTTAGGGATTCATTATCCAGCAAGTACAGGTGCTTTTGATCTTGTTCTTGCAGGTTGGAGTGATTCAGATTGGGTTGGCGATGTGGATCAAAGGCGGTCTACTACACATTATTGTTTTACCTTGGGTGTTGGTGCTATCTCTTGGAGTAGCAAGAAGTAGCCCATGGTAGCCCTATTTTCGATTGAGACAGAGTATCGGGCTGTGTCTTCTACCACATGTGAGACTGTGTGGCTTTGGCGGTTGTTGGAGGAGCTTGAATGCCTCTAGACTCGTCCTACTATCTTGTGGTACGACAATGAGAGTTGCATTGCCTTGGCGCACAGAATCCCGTATTTCATGCCCAGACAAAGCACATGGAGATCCAGTATCACTTCATCAGGGAGAAGCTTCTGGATGCGACTATCGATGTGGAGTACTGCAAGATGGAGGACAATCTTGCAGATTTGTTCATGAAGGCGCTTCCCCAAGCTCTTCTTCGGAGACATGCCAGATCCCTTAGTCTTATCATTTATGACCTATCCAGGATCTCAGAGGGGGTGTTAGAGATTGTCATTCCCTGGACAGCCAAGAGTGTTATAGTGTGCAGAGCAGGACAGAGCAGCAGCCATGTCAGCAGCCATGCCATCGCTGCCAGGGCAGATGCCACGTGGCAGTCTGCAGTCTGGCAGGTGCAGTCGGGCAGCTGCAGTCGAACAGTTCTGCACCTTAAATGCAGCCGACCTGGTCATTATTTGGCATTTCTTTCTGCTATTTATTACAGCCCCTCAGCACATTGTCCATTACTGGTATCTGACAGATTGCAGCCTGCTGGTGACAGAGACAGCACTCTGGCTGATGGAGATCGAGGTCCTCAAGGCGGAGACATACGCAAATATTCTCTTTGCACCTGTGTATAATTTTGCATTCTTATACAGCATTCTTCACTGCAGATTTTTTACGTTTCACTGTCTCGTTCTCTCTCTCTTTTCTCTCTTCGTTCACTCTTTGTCACGGTCTTTGGCTTCCGCATTGCTTCACTCTAACACTACCAATCTCAGAAAGGTATGATATGAAGTACTCAAGGTTGGGAAAAGGGATGGTGATGGTAGTGCCATCTCTGAGTGATGAGCACCTCCCTCATCCTTGAAGGAGGTCTTGCACTACTGTGTCCTAGGGCATTTTGTTGCAAGATGTCCAGTCATCTTGTAGGGGAAACACTCGTCAGGAAGTCGTGTATGTGACTGAACAGGTGTGAAAACCCTGTGGATGGAGTAGATCTTGATGGTCAGGGCAAGGGAATGTATGGACTCTTGTGGGCATGATGACTTGGACGTATGGGTACTTGTGTGGGCCTTTCAAGATTGCATTAGCAAAAGTCCTATCTACTTGTATGACATGTTTGAAGGCGCTACTAATCTTTGAAAGATATGGCTTGAAGTATTCATCAAGGAAGGAAAAAGCGATGGTGATGGGAATGCCATCTTTGAGCAACGAGTAGTCTTGACCCTCCATCCATCTGTCAATAAAGATAAAGAAATACCGAAAGGGGCGCTGGTTTTAGGGCTGACAGTGTGTCCAATGTCCAAGATGGATTGGTAAATGTTTGTGTTTCAACATTTAATTAATTATAGCTTTTTTGCAATTAAGTTATAATGAGGTTATTACCACTCTTCCATGGAAGAAAGGTTGGTTTCATTTATCAATGAGCCAAGGCAAAGATGAGAGAGTCGAAAAAGGCTTCTCTAGCTAGTGGATGTGAAGCAACATTGACTTGGTAGTAATAGTGGGTGCAGAAATAGAGGTAGAGGGAGGCTTGGATGTAACTCCTTTCTTCACTCTTGAATGAAGGTGAGGGTATTTCTTCCATCACTTCTCCTTGGGGTGTGAGGTCTTTCTATAGTGCGGCCACTTGGATATGTTTTGTGCTTCCCCTTGTCAAGATATGCTAGATTTTGCACTGAGGAAACATGGCATATATGGCTAAGATTGAAATACAAAGACTCAGACAGTGACAAGCCAAACTCAAACCCTAAATGCAAAATGCAAAACGCAAAACTCAAAACTCAAACACAGAGAGAAGAAACTCTGAAGTGGATGAATGCTGTAAATGAATGTAAGAGTGTACAGAATATCCAAGGGTAGAACAATGGAGTGTCGGAGAGTGACATCCACGAGAGATGGATCCGAAGTGCTATGACCACCAATCGGAGTGCGGATGAAGAGGAAAACACCAGCGGCAATAGGAAGCTACAAACGCAGCTATAGGATGGCCATCGGCAAGGAGAGGAAGGTCGCCAATAGGTAGATGATGGTTGCCAGCTGCTACCTAGGGGAGAAAAGGCTAAACATAGACTGTAAGGCTGACACTTGATTACGAGGAAGGGCTGCCACCTATCGCCTAGTTGATGGGCAGTTTATGGATTGGTGATGGCAGATGGCCCAAACATAGCAGAGGAGTGAGAGCTTGCACTGAAGGGATGAGATTGAATGGTGGGCAGTGTGTCTATTCATAGATGTTGAAGGGTGCCTCAAAAAATTAGGGTTTTGGGAAACCATTGAAACTCTCTTGAATCGTGCACCAAATTTGCGTTCTTTATTAATTGAGCATGTTTTAGAGCTGTTTAAAGATGCTAATCAGCGGTAAAATGTGTTTAAGATCAACATCCCCTCTCAGCCTAAAACTAAGGCTCAAAAAGAAGGCTTGCAAGGTTTATCCCAAGGCGTCCCACCCCATAACAGCTAGGGTATTGGACAAAGGGTGCACGTCGACTGCCCAATGGCCTACCAAGACTATAGAGGCGATGATTTATCTTACCAAGGAGTCTAAGCAGTCACCCAATAGAGGACAAGGCATTAGACAAAGGGTGCTCTGCCATTTGCCCAATGGGCTACCAAGCCCTACAAAGGCAGATGGAATCACATTGAAATTTTTTTTTGGTAGGTTGGAAAGTTAATTTTATGGGTGGTGGCTGATTAAGTAATAGTGACCCAGAAGATGGGAGTAGGGATGGTATATTCAACACATCACAAAACAGTACAAGCTTACCCATCCACTCGTGGATGTCGATGACGAGGGAAAGGCCAAGTATCAGGTGAAGAAGGTTAGTGGTGTAATCTGCCAGTGAAAATAGCTTAGGTGTTAAGAAGACTGCTAGGGTTTGCACTGAGGACACATAGAGTGTACGACCACAACAGAAACACAAAGACAGACACAGACACAGAGGGCAAAACTCAAAGCTCAAACCCTAAACGCAAAACTCAAAACTCAAACACAAAAACTCAAACACAAATAGAAGAAGGGAGAGAGAGAACACAACTTTGAAGTGAATGAATGCTGTAAATGAATGTAAGAGTGTACAGTGTGCTCAAGGGCAGAGCAATGTCGGAGTGTGACGTCCACTGAAGACGGGGATCCCAAGTCTGTGACCACCAGTCGGAGTGTAGGAGCGCTGAATAGTGAATGGCAGCTGGCTGGTCACCAAAACGCAGTAGTCTGGAGGTTGGAAACTGGTAAATGCAGCAGTTTACCACCGATCGGGGGTTGAAAACTGTGCACAGTTTGCTGTAAACAGCAGGCTGAAACAGTGTCTAAGAGTGTCAAGGCTGCAATGCTGAAAACGCAGGCTGGCTGACCCTGGAGATGATTGACAGCAGGCTGAACAGCAGCCTAGGACAGTTTGGAGCAGTTGCCAGCAGCTGAGAGTTGTCGCCTACAGCAATGGATAGGCTGAAGATGATGTGGCTGCAGTTGATGATGGCTGGACAGCAGATGGAGGCGGGCTGCAGGCTGGAAACTGGGCGCCAACAGCAGCAGAGGGTGTGTGGGCTGTTGTAACCTGCAAACAAGGATGATCGTTGAATGGGGGCAGCCTGTCTATTTATAGATGTGGAAGGGCGCCCCGAAAATTAGGGTTTCCACTAAACTTTCTCGAACCGCTCCCCGTTTTAGGGTTTCCACTGAACTCTCTCAAACCGCTCCTTGTTTTTAGGATTTTACTCTAAAAGAGCATTTTTAGTGTGTTTTGGGGCTGTTTAAGAGGCTAATCAGCAAGTAATGTATATTTTAGCTCAACATTAGGATCTGTCAAGTGGTTCTCTATACAATCGGATGCATAGTATACTACATCCTGAAGAATGCTCATGTAATAGGTGCCACTTGGACAATGTCCCTCGTGGAAAAATTGTTAACTTGCCCAAATGCCCTAGTACGAAGATGATGAAACTATGCAATGCATAGGGAAAGGTACAACGGGGGGGAAGGGGGGGGGGGGGGAAAGGGGAGGAAAGCTGATGTTGAAGGAAAGTGCTGATAACCTGTAGAATACCAAGAAAGGTAGGAACCTATTCTCAACTTGGATGTCGATACCGAAGAAGGAAGAGGAGCTTGATGATGTCGGTTTTTGTGTGGTGTTGAGAACAAGGACTGGTGCAAATCTTGCAAAAGAAATCAAAATCTGCAAGTACAGAGGTGAGTAGTAAGATGCTCCAAAAAACAAAACTGAAAATAAAGGAAAGCACAGCTAAGTGCAATGCAATGAGTATAAGTATGCAGCGGAAGTCTAAAAAGGGAAAGGCTAAGTGTGTGGCCACTATTGCGTACGGCGAGGTGGGGAAGTGGTCCTAGAAGATGCAATAGATGCCCTTGGAATGGATGCGTAAAGTGCAATACATGAGCCACTAGCAAACCAATCAGCTAAGCCTTCAAGAGTATTGAAGAAGATAGGTTGTTAAGATTGTCTGCGTGTCACATGCCCAGTGGTGACTAGAACAGATGGAGTAGATGGTATAGTAGCGGGAGGCATAGCCCCACTGAATTGGCTGGCCAGAGTGGAGGCAGTTGCAGCATTTTGTTGTAGTTTTCTAGGTGGAAGACTGTGGGCCTTGGTACGACACTCCTCGTCCACATGGCCCAATCTTTGGTAGTGTGTGCAGAATGTGTTTTTCTTAGGAATTTGTTGCTATAGGGGTTGTGTTTCTTTGGTTCCATTGGAGGAAGGGAAGTCACCCTTGTTTTGGCTTTGCTTGCCCTTGCATCTTGCGAGTTCTTACCATTGATGGTTTTCCCTCGAAGAAGAAGCAACTAACCCTTGCCCCTCTGAATGGACGTGTGTGGAGAACTTCATGTGGACTTGATCATGTAGCCATGCGTAATGCAAGAACTAGTACTCAAACTCGTAGAAGGTTGGCAATCTAGGTAGGGAGATAATGTGCTTGATAAAATGGAAATATTTGTCAGGCAGCTTGTTCAAGAAGAACTCGACTTGACCAATGTTTGACTTTGGGGAGCCAGTAGTGGCAAACTCGGCGAGCAACCATTGACATTTGGTCAACTTGACTTTTAGATCATCCCCGTTTTTAATGGAAAACTCTTGAAGCTCAAAATCGAGATTAATATGTTAAGTGCGATCTTGTGCCACATAGTGGTCAATGAGATGACTCCAATCTTAGATGCAAGGGAAAAATATTGTAATTGAGAGTGGAACTCAGGAAGCAACCCTTGCATTAACTCAACATTGGCCATGGCATTGCGGTCTCTCCATTGATAGATATGATCATCGGTGAGCTACTCGAGGGTCCTTGACATAGGCTCGGTACCAACGATGAGGTCCCAAAGACCCTAAGATTCAAGCACTTGTTACATGAATTCAACCAAGTGGTGAAATTTGACCCCTTAAAACGAGTCTTATCTGTGAAGACATTCTTGGCTGTTGCAACAGGAGTGGTAGTGCTAGGAGATAGAGGTGTGTAATGGAGATAGGGTGGGGAAGTGGAGTACATTGGTAAAGTAATCCTAGAGTGTCCACCATGCATATGAGAAGTGTGTATAGTAATTCCAAAGGTATGTCAGATGGGAGAGGATCGAGGTGCAGCTGAAGTGCAGTAGACAGTGTGAGAGTGAGAGACAGAGTTGAGCACGATACCCAATGCAATAGTACTGAATAGAGTGTTAGCTGAAAGTACAAATGATAACCCTTATACCTTAGAGTTATAAGGGGCTATTCACACCCGAACACAGTAAGTGCCCGTAAGTGTGCACCACAAGCACATACAAAATAGTACACATAATCTGGGGGAAAAACCTCTCCTACCGAGAGTAAAAAGTGCCCCAGTGTCCTAGTGATCACCCGCACACTCCCATATGAGCGTAGGCGTAAGTAAGGCGTGTGAGATACCCAACAAACCCCCCTGGAGTGAAGAGTGATCAAGTGTACAAGGATCATCCGCCACCAAAGGACGTCAAATTCAAAGCATCGCGAAATGCTTCAAATTTGTCTCGTGGAAGAGCTTTGGTGAAGATGTCTGCCACATTGCTGGTGGTAGGACAGTAGACAAGGCTGATATCACCTGCATGTAGCCTCTCTCTGACAAAGTGGTAGTGAATCTCTATGTGTTTCGTGCGAGCATGAAACACAGGGTTCCGTGCCACTGCAATGGCACTCTGACTGTCAGTATATAAAGGAGTAGGCTCCGTAACAGATACATCCAAATCAGCAAGTAAGCGTCTAAGCCATACGCACTCAACTGCAGTAGTGAAGGCTGCCTTGTACTCAGCTTCACATGACGACGTGGCAACAGTGGATTGTTTCTTGCTAAGCCAAGAAATGCATGACGAGCCAAGAAAGAAACAATTGCCACTAGTGGAGTGACGAGTATCAAAATCACCAGCCCAATCAGAGTCACTGTAAGCATGTAACTGCAGTGGTCCCCCCTTGGCATAAAGCAATCCAAGAGCTCTAGTACCCTGCAAGTAACGAAACACACGCTTCACAGCTTGCCAATGCGACATACGAGGCTGATGCATGTACCTGCTCAAAACTGAAACGGCAAACTGTATGTCTGGCCGAGTGTGGCATAGATAGATGAGACATCCCACTGCTGGAGCATAAGTATGGATATCAAACAAATCACTGTCATCATGTAATGACAGTTTGAGCCCAGGTTCCATGGGTGTACAAACTGGCTTGCAATCCTGTAAGCCAAACTTCTCAAGAAGTTGCCCAATGTACCTTGACTGACATAATCCAATGCCTCTAGCATCATGTACAAACTGGATGCCCAAGTAATAGTGCAAAATACCCAAGTCAGACATGTCAAAAGTTTGCTGTAAATTATTTTTGAATGCTGAAATCTGATCAGCACGTGTTCCAGTGAGCAAAAGGTCGTCTACATATAGACACAAAATCAGCATGGATCCCCCCTCTTTATGTACATAAAGGGTAGACTCAGATGGGCTGTTTACAAACCCCTGACTAAGCAAGAAGGCATCTATCTTTGCGTACCAAGCTCGTGGAGCTTGTTTCAAACCATATAGAGCTTTTTTCAGCTTGCATACTAAATTTTCTGAGCCTTCAACTGCAAAACCAATGGGCTGCTGTACATACACTATTTCCTGAAGTTCCCCATGTAAGAATGCAGTCTTTATATCCAGCTGATGCACTTTCCAACCAAAATGTGCAGCCAAGGCAATCATAGACCGAATGGTCGTCATACGGGAGGTAGGAGCAAAGGTCTCCTCATAGTCAATGCCCTTTTTCTGTGCGTAGCCTTTAGCTACCAGCCGTGCCTTGTACTTATCTATGGATCCATCTGCATTCCTTTTCAATTTGTAGACCCATTTCGTACCAATGGCACGCTTGCCAACTGGCAAAGACACCAAATCCCAAGTATGATTCTTATGAATAGAATCCAATTCAGCTTGCATGGCTGCCATCCAATGCACACTATGTCGTGCATCCTCAAAACATTCAGGCTCCTCATTATCATGAGTACATGCTGCCATAACAAACTCCATGGAATGTGCTGAATCATGCAGTCGAGTTTGTCTTCGAGTATGACCAGCCAAGGGTGTTTCCAAATGACTATCTCTCATAGTCTGCGTGTACCATCTAGGCACCTGTCTTGCTTCCTGACTGTGTACAAGTTCCTGCTGAATTTCAGTGTCAGCAATGTGCTGATTTACTGCATGTTCCATAGGAGCAGCTGGCTGAACATTAGGTTCATTTGCTGAAGTACCAGCTGAATCACCAAATGTGATGGGCAGCAGCCCTTCAAAGACATCACGGGCAGCCTGATATGTATCAAAACCAGCCAAGGATAATTCTGATTTTTCATCAAATACAACATCCCTGTTGACAAAAACCTTCTTGGTCACGGGATCATAGAGTCTGTAGCCTTTGCTTTCGCTGCTATATCCCATAAAGATGCATTTTACAGCCTTGTTGTCCAACTTCTTTCGAAGTACCTGTGGAATATGGGCATATGCAAGACACCCAAAAGTACGGAAGTGGCCAACAGAAGGTTTGCGGCTGTGCCAAGCCTCAAAAGGTGTGACGGTTTTCAAGGCCTTGGTAGGGCATCTGTTCAAAATGTGGCAAGCGCACATGACGGCTTCCATCCAAAAACTATGAGGCAAACTCTTTGCCTTCAGCATACATCTGGCCATCTCCATGAGTGACCGATTTTTCCTCTCTGCTACCCCATTCTGCTGTGGAGTATATGCAGTAGTGTACTGATGGATAATGCCCTTCTGCTGCAAATAAGAATTCAGCATAGAGGACATGTATTCCCCCCCTCGGTCCGAACGGAGAGTCTTAATCTTGCAACCAGACTGAGTTTCCACAAGTGCACTGAAAGCCAAAAATGCATCATACACTTCTGACTTCTTTTTCAAGCAGTAGACCCAGCACAAACGTGTAAAGTCATCAATAAATGTTACAAAATAGTAACAACCACCCAATGACTGTGTCTGCATGGGCCCAGAAACATCCGAATGCACAAGCTGCAATCTGGCTGTTGCTCTAAAAGCAACATCACGGGGAAAAGAGAAACGATGCATTTTCCCCAAAATGCAACCCTCGCATAAATGCTCAGGAGGTCTCTCCAAGAGAGGTAATCCATCCAACATCTGAGTACGCTGTAATAGCATCAAGCTGCCATAGTTTACATGCCCCAAACGAGCATGCCATAACTCTGCCTCTAACATAGCAGGAGTAAGAGTGGATGTCAAATATGCAGACTGATCTACCGAAAGAGCATCCAACTCATATAACCCATGACACAGAGAACCTGTCAAGACCAATGTCATGTGTTCCTTGTCACGGACCATGCAACGGTCATCATCAAAGGTTACCTGCAAACCACAACGTGCCATAGAAGAAATGGAAAGCAGATTCTTCTTAATGCCAGGCACATACAAAGCATCCTGTAGGCGGAGAATAGAGCCATCAATGGCTGTAAGCTGAATCTCCCCAATACCACGAACAGGGTATGATGCATTATTAGCACACTGAACAGACTTCCCAACGGGAGGTGCACCAAGAGAAGCAAACAAATCTCTACGAGATGTGATATGCCGTGAAGCACCACTGTCAAAGAACCAAGTGTCAGCATCTTCTGTAGAGCTAAATGCTCTATCAGCCCAAGAGACATCATAACTGCAAGTGTAAAAACAATAGTCCCTGTCTGCAACAAAGGACGCGGACTCACTAGCAGTGGAAGGAGCTACAGAAACAGACATCCCTGACTCCTTCTTCTTCTCTTTGGCGATGCGCTTCCTGCACTCAGTGATGTAGTGGCCTGGCTTCTTGCAGTAATGGCATTTTCCTTTCTTGGCTTGCGTGCCCCCCTGTTTCTGACTTGTCTGTGAAGTGTTACTACTACCAGAACTCTGCGAAGCATTTTTCCCTTGGCTGTTTTTACCCTTCTGCCTTGACATAAAAGCCTGCTCAGAGGCTATACCATCCACACCACTGTTCCGTCTAGTTTGCTCCTCCTCTAGAAGCAAACTGACAAGCTAAATGAAAGTGATGGGCTCTTTCGAAATCCTCATAGTGAGGTTCAAGGCAGTATGAAAAGCCAAGTAAGAGGGAGGCAGTGAATTCAATGTCGTAGAAATCAGCTGCGCATCTGAGTAGTACTCATCCACATTCATGAGTTGCTCCCGCAAGTCCTGAATTTTGTTGAGATGATCCTGCATAGAATCACCCTCATTCATCTTTAGAGTCTCTAGCTCTTTCTTCAAGAAAGAGATGCGAGTCTCATTCTTTCCTGCAAACATCTGCTCCAATATCAACCAAGCTTCTTGTGAAGAAGCTGCTGAACGAATATGAGGAATGATAGAACGCTGAACTGCCAATGCAATCAGCGACATAGCCTGTGCATCCCGTGTATCCCAAGTTTTCTGAGCTGCAGTTCTTGGGGGAAGTGGCTGAGCGGGCTGAGGTGGAGGAGGCTGAGGTTGCCCTCTTGCACGTCCTCCTGGAGGAGGAGTAGCGGGAGCCACAACTCCCGGTCGTGCTTCCTCTCCACTGACATAATCCCACAAGTTTTTTGCCACTAATACATTCTTCATCATGAAAGACCAAAGGGAATAATTGTTCCCATCCAATCGGTCTTCCTTGGACACATAGGTGAATACATCTCCTCCCTGATTTGCCATTATTTCCCAAAAGGCAATAGAGCAATGTCAATGCAGTACGAGCTGGAAATCTGCAAATTTCCAGAAATTGCAGCAAACACAAGTCTGCAATTAATGTGTAAAGGGTACTCTGTCAAAAAAACTGTCACTGATGCACGCTTCCCAAGGTGCAATTAGTGCTCAGCAGCACTAAAACATCAAAAGCCCCAAAATTTTCTGCCCAAAATTTCTGTCACAAATGTCTGTTACAAAAGCCCCAAAATGTGCATTCAATGTGTCATAGACAGACACAGCACGTTTCCCAATGTGCAAACAGTGCAGTGCAACACTGTTATGAATAAATCCCCAAAATTTTGCCAAAATCTCTGTCAAAAACAGTCGGTCTGTGACTGTATCAGCAGTTTAAATGCATCTGTCCTCCAAATACACAAAAGCCCCAAAATTTCTGACCATTCAGTCAGAAATTTGCATGAAATTTACTTTTCCAGTAAATCTGTGCCAACCGCGTGTGAACCGCCGCTTCCAGAATTTTATTCTGGGCTGGAATGACAATAATTTTGAAAATTTTACCTGGGCGTGCAGCACGTCGCGAGCTGCTGACGTGACAAAGGCAGGCGGGCAGGCGGGAGCAGGTCGTCAGACTGGCTGACCAGTCGCGATGGGCAGGCGGGCTGCACGTGGTCAAAAACGGCGGGCAGGACTGTCGAAGACTGCGTTGACGAACAGCGCGCGTGCTGACGTGAACTTTTCAAAACGGCGGGCTGACGGGCTGCGCATAATAGGTCGTCTGGCGGGTGTCGTTTGACTTAGTGCTGCTGACGTGGACTACAAACGACTCAGGGCAGTCGAATCGTGTGGCGGGCGAACTGCAGGCGGACACTCGAGTAAAGGCGACGCACAGAGGAACAGCGCCTGGGCAGGGCGAGTGCAGGTACAGGTGGCGTCTGGGCAGGGCAGTGTTGCGCGCCGACTGTTGGAGCTGCGCGCAGGGCAGATGCAGAACAGAGGTGGCTCGAGTGCGGTCAGGACTGCACGTTGCAAGCAGAAGCTAAGCTTAGAACTGAGCTCTGATACCAAATGTCAGATGGGAGAGGATCGAGGTGCAGCTGAAGTGCAGTAGACAGTGTGAGAGTGAGAGACAGAGTTGAGCACGATACCCAATGCAATAGTACTGAATAGAGTGTTAGCTGAAAGTACAAATGATAACCCTTATACCTTAGAGTTATAAGGGGCTGTTCACACCCGAACACAGTAAGTGCCCGTAAGTGTGCACCACAAGCACATACAAAATAGTACACATAATCTGGGGGAAAAACCTCTCCTACCGAGAGTAAAAAGTGCCCCAGTGTCCTAGTGATCACCCGCACACTCCCATATGAGCGTAGGCGTAAGTAAGGCGTGTGAGATACCCAACAAGGTGGGCATGGTTGGACTGGGTATGGGCATGGTAACCGCATGAGGAGCCCAAGGTGGAGGGATAGAGACACGTGGAGCAGAGGATGAAAATCCTTGCATAGGAGTAACCCAAGGGATATGTGATGACTGTCCATAAGCAGAGGATGGATATCCCTACGTCTGAAAGGTTGTGTGAGGGGGTTGTGAGTGTTTGGGGGTAGGGAGGGGATGCCCATCATAGTTGTCCCAGAGTGTGAGAATGTGGGAAAGTGGGGGTATGTGGAAGGTACAATGTTAAAGGGTGGCATTCCCCTTAAATCGTGAGGTGTAGTGAATGGAGGATAGGTAGATGGTGGGATGGGAAATGACAAAGTGCTAGGAGTGGAGATGGAAGATCCACCCCCTAGTGTGCTGTGAGTGGAAGTGGAGTGTAATCCTAGGTTTTGGAATGAAGATGTGAGGAGATTAGAATGTGGAGAAGCTAGTGGTGGGATGGGAGGGAGTTGAGAAGTGTGGTTTACTTGCTCAAATGAAACAAATGATAGAGATATATGTGATGAAGGGTATTTGCTTCAAGAGCCTCCTCTATTAAAAGTTAACATATTGAAATTCATTTGGATCCTACATAACAAAAGAAGAAATAGGAGAGGGTTTTGGCTCATACGACTCAAAAGGGTTATACGAACATTACGTAAGGTCTAGCTATGATGAATAAGATAGATCACCAGATGCGCCAAATGTCATGGTCCCTCCACGATCAGAGAGGTGGCCAGTCTTACCACTCGATCGAGATAGAGTGGCACTCGTTGGAGGGGTGTAAAGTGAATTGTATGTGATGGGGCAAGTGCTCTTCAACTCCTCTGTAAGATGACCAAAACATGAAGAAGAAGATGGTAAAGGTGAAGGTGTGTCTATCTCCTCCTCGAGACCATAATGTCTTCTTAGAGTCTCCATGATGGAGAAGCTTGATAGGGGGTTATACGATCGGAAGAAGAAGGTGCTTGAGACATTGAGTCGGAATCGAGTTACGTGTTAGTCTTGCACAAAGACTAGCGTGCACAATCACTGTAGGATACACGTTAGAAGAGTACCGGCTCTAATGCCATGTGAAGATATGCTAGGGTTTGCATTGAGGAAACATAGCATGTATGACCAAGACTGAAGCACAAAGACTTAGATAGTGACAAGCAAAACAAAAACCCTAAACCCAAAACACAAAACACAAAACTTAACACTGATAAGAAGCTTTGAAGTAAATGAATGTTGTAAATGAATGTAAGAGTATATAGAGTGCCCAAGGGCGGAGCAATGGAGTGTCGGAGAGTGATGTCCATCGGAGATAGATCCCACAAGTGCTGTGACCATTGGTTAGAGTGCGGAAGACGAGGAAAACACCAAATATTGATCATCAGGCAGTTAGAATACAAAGGTGACAGTATAAGTGTTGGCCTAAGCATGGAGTAATTGTGCGATTAATTTAATGAAAATGAAAGAATTAACTAGTGCACAATAATACTCGACCACAAATGAGGAGTAATGAAATAATGAGAGAGAGAGTACAACGCTCTAGGTAATCACATTGGATAATGCCACACTTGTGCAAAATGATGCACAAAGTGTCTTTGAATAATAAAACATGAAACCCTAACGCTTAACCGTCATAGGAAACCATAAAATAAACCCCGACCCTAGTGTCACTTTGAAACCAGCCTTCCTTCTCGGATAGGGTGGTTTAACCTGATTAAGCACTTAATTACAGCAATAAATAAATGCACATAAAATGAAATACACACTTTACCATAACATTCTTGGACAGTAGACACCCTGTTGGCCCCAAAATTGGTGCCCCTTGCGGTATTTCTTTAGCTTTCATTCAATCGGAAGGAGTACAACTTGAGATTCTTCAATCTCCTCCTGCTAACCAATTGCTCTTGCTATCATAAATGACCAGCAAGCCTTTTGGGTCATTTGCCCCTTGATTCACCCAGGACTTCTTCTCCAATTTGACCCTTGGCTGGCCAAATGCTGTTCCAAATCAATTTGGGATGGGCCGGCTCCTGAAATCCCTTGATAATCTTCAATCATCAGCTGCTGATTTCAGTCCCTTGAGCTTTCAATCTTTGGCACGGATCCCAAGGTGACTGCTAAACCCTAATTTCTGCTGTAAATTAGGGTTTATTGCAGAAATTACAGATCAGCCCATCAAAAATGGTTGAAATCTCCTCCAAATGGCTGAGCATAGGTTGAAGGAGATGAGAGAATGTTGTAGAGAGAAAATTCTGAGATTTGTCACGAAGAACTGATCATACTAGCCCCAAACGGATGCACCAACAACAATAGGAGCATCAGAGACTATGATCTTCAGGAGAAAGTGCATCAGCAGCAATTGCCAGCTTCCCAAGGTCAAGAATATGCAATCTCCATCACCAAAATGGTCTCCAATGTCTAGGAAATGGCCCCAAAAGCTGGCAAGAACAGTCCAACACCTCTTCCCAACAGCTCCAAAATGAAAAAAAACGAGATTTACCTCTCCCTTCAGCCCTATTCCTCCACTTGCATGGGAAAGTTTTGCCAAGTGGTAGCTTTCTTAATCCATTTTCAGCAATTTCCAGCCATTTGATTAATTAATTCAGCCCTTAATCCATGTCCAGAAAATTGACCTTGCCCATCCAAAAATTAATTGGCTAGGCCATTTGCAACCCAAAGTGGTCCCATGCATTAATTGACCCTTGGACAAGCATTAATCCATTAATTAATGCTAGTTCCTAGTGTCACTACTGACACTTAATGGCCAATTAATGGTCCTAGGGGCAAACTGACACCTAGATTCACCTAGAATCTAACAAGTGTAACTTGTTACAACTTTTGCCTTTGACACCCATCTTTTTCACAGGGTCCTTCGGCCTTCAACTGTGAAAAAGTAGCTTGCACGTCACATGTGCATCTTTTAATTGCACATTTGATTAATCCTTTAATCAAATGTCAATTAAACATAAGTAAAGCTTCAAATTTTCACATCCTCGTGACACACTTGGTGCTAGGGCAATGGAAAAAACAACTGCATTTAATGATAGTTTGAATGCCTAGGAAGCCCGGATCATGGATCAAAGGACATCAACATGTAGCCCATGGGATGGCCTACAAACTTGCGTCCATGAAATGGGCAAACTAATCTAGGAAAAATATCAAATCCTAGAGAATGAAAGAAAATATAAGGTCACGGTTGCACAAGTTCATCCAAGTGGATATAGCAACCTATGACAATACAAAGTATGACAGATCATGGAACAAATGAAATCAAGTTTAAGGCTTGCCAAAATCTTGGAACTTTGGTTGAGGAAAAGCCTTCGCGAAAAGATTTGCCAACTTGTATTTAGTGGGTACATAAGAGAACTCTATTTCTCCAGTTGACATTCGCTCACGAACATAATGATAATGAACTTCTATATGCTTTGTGCAGGCATGGAACATTGGGTTCCTTGCAATGGCCAAAGCACTTTGGTTGTTAGTGTAGGTAAGTGTGGGAGCTGTCTGGTGCACATGAAGATTTGCAAGTAACTTACGGAGCCAAACACACTCCATTGTGGCTGTGAATGCTGCTTTGTATTTAGCTTCACAACTGGAAGTAGCAAGTGTAGTTTGTTTCTTACTGAACCAAGAAACAAAAGATGTACCCAAGAAGAAGCAGTTGCTACTATGAGAGATGTAGTTTGTTTCTTGCTGAACCAAGAAACAAGAGATGTACCCAATGTTGAGCTAAAATATGCATTACTTGCTGATTAGCCTCTTAAACAGTCCCAAAACACACTAAAAATGCTCTTTTAGAGTAAAACCCTAAAAACGAGAAGCGGTTCGAGAGAGTTCAGTGGAAACCCTAATTTTTGGGGCACCCTTCCACATCTATAAATAGACAGGCTGCCCCCATTCAACCATCATCCTTGTCTGCAGGTTACACCAGCCCACACACCCTCTGTTGCTATTGGCGCCCAGTTTCCAGCTTGCAGCCCACCTCCATTTGCTGTCCAGCCATCATCGACTGCAACCACATTATCTTCAGCCTGTCCATTGCTGTAGGCGATAGCTCTCAGCTGCTGGCAACTATTCCAGACTGTCCTGGACTGCTGTTCAGCCTGCTGTCCATTATCTCCAAGGTCAGCCAGCTTGCGTTTTCAGCATTGTAGGCCCTGACACTCTCAGACACTGTTTCGGCCCGCTGTTTACAGCAGACTGTGCACAGTTTCCAGCTTCTGATCGGTGGTACACTGCTGCGTTTACTAGTTTCCAGCCTCAGCCTACTGCGTTTTGGTGACCAGCCTGCTGCCATTCACCATTCAACACTCCTACACTCTGACTGGTGGTCACAGACTTGGGATCCTTCTTTGGTGGACGTCACACTCCGACATTGCTCTGCCCTTGAGCACACTGTACACTCTTACGTTCATTTACAGCATTCATTCACTTCAGAGTTGTGTTTTCTCTCCCCCTTCTTCTGTTTGTGTTTGAGTTTTTGTGTTTGAGTTTTGAGTTTTACATTTAGGGTTTGAGTTTTTGAGTTTTGCGTTTAGGGTTTGAGTTTTGCCCTCTATGTTTGTGTTTGTCTCTTTGTGTTTCTATTGTGGTCGTACACTTCATGTGTCCTCAGTGCAAACCCTAGCAATTTCCTTCACATGGTATCAGAGACGGTGCTCTTGTAAAGAGTATCCTACGTGTATTATGGAGAGCTAGTCTTTGTGCGAGGCACACAATACGACTCGTAACCGAATCACAATGTCCCAGACACCTCCTTCTCCAGTTCCTATGATGTCTTATCAGGCTTCTCCATCATTGGAGGCCGTGAGACGGCATTATGGAATCGATGAGGAGGACGACACTCCACCTTCACCAAATTTCACTAACATGACACAGGAGGACTTTGAGGAGTACTATCGCAACAAGTATGGTGAT
Source organism: Lygodium microphyllum (assembly GCF_053477565.2). Classification (NCBI taxonomy): domain Eukaryota; kingdom Viridiplantae; phylum Streptophyta; class Polypodiopsida; order Schizaeales; family Lygodiaceae; genus Lygodium; species Lygodium microphyllum. Next base: position 103,605,276 of record NC_141162.1, on the reverse strand, counting down.
GTTTACACCCCTCCTACCAGTTTTGCTATCACATCCGGACCGGTTGGTAAGGCTGGTCACCTCTCCGATCATGGAGGACATATGGCATTCAGAACGTCTGGTGATCCATCTTCATCATCTCAGCCAGGTCCAGTGTCAGGTTTGTACAATCCTTTTGTGTTACATGAATCAAAACTCTCGCTTGTTTCTTCTTTTGAGGTACAAGATCCAGATGGCTTTGCATATGTGAACTTCAATAGAGGGGGATCACGAAGTAGACGAAATTCAGGTACATCTACAGCTTCTGTTTCATTTGAGCATATCACACACACTTCTCACTTTCCTCCCATCCCACCCTCTTCTATATCACACCTCTCATTATCTTTCCAAAACCTTGGATTACACTCCACATCTGCATCACATACCCTAGGGGTTGGATCTTCCATCTCCGCTCCTAGCACCTTTTTCTTCTCCACCTCATTCTCTACCTCTTTGCACCATGGTACTTCGTTAGGGGGGTTAGGGGGAATGCCACCCTTTCACACAGTGCCTCTCACCTTTTAGCAAATGAGCACACCCATAACTCCTGGGACAACTGTGATGGGCATCCCTCTCACTATCCCTAGCTTCACATCTCCCATGACCACTCATACACAGGGGTTTCCATCCTTAGCTTATGGTGCGTCTTCACACTCTCCTTGGGTTACACCTATGCAGGGATTCCCATCTTCTGCTCACCATGTTCCCGTCCCACCTCCTTGGGTTCCTCATGTGGCTACCATGCCCATGCCTAGTCAACCCATCCCTACCTATGGATCCACCTTGCACACTACCCGCATGTTGGTACGATATGGTAAAATACGGTACTTAATGGTACCTTAAGATTTTATAAGGTACGGTACAATATTAGTACGAAAAAAAAAATAACTCCATTATTTTGAACTATAGATGATAGAACAGATGTTTAAAGTCTAAATAGCAATGCAATTGGAGTATATAAGATGAATACTTGAGGGTAACACACCAAAACCTCTATGGCATATGCCGCATGTACAACATGCGCTACAACTTACAAGTACATACATAGGAGTGGATACATCATACATGAATAATCATACAAATAAGAGGCATGTATGAGAGAGAGAGGGAGAGGGAGAGGGAGAGGGAGAGGGAGAGGGAGAGGGAGAGAGAGATGAAATGACATGAGATGCTTTATTAACGTCTATAAGAGGCCAAAATGACCTATGAGACCAACAGTTATTAAACAAACCACCAAAGGTTTTGGTAAAAGATTTATAAATTTTGTTATGGTTTTGTTTGTCATTTCTAAGGCTAACGTAGCTATCGATGGCACATTCACTAATTCGTGTACTCTCAGAAGGTACATTAGGCCAAGCTATCCTTTGGCCTAGTTTTATTAGCAATGTGTACTAATGCTTTGGGTTGGGTGGTGCAAAATGAGCTGTGAACAAAGGTAAAATCAATAGGATTGAGCTACTTGATGATTCTCAAATGGTGCTGAATTTATTTATTGATGACACTAACATATTGTGAAAAATGATGGGACATAATTAGAAACGTTTGGAACTGCTTGAATACCTTATGTATGGCCTTTGGCTCTAGGATAAATCATAACAAAACATGTATGAGGAGTCTAATCAAGCTTCCACCCCCTTTCTTGGTTGATCGATCAAGGCTACAAAACCACCACCACCACCACCACCACAACAACAATAGTCAACAACCCAAACCACCACCACCAACAACAACCATGCAAAAAAAAAAAAAAAAAGGTGCTTGTTTTTTGGTACGAATTCGTACAGTACGGTACGGTATGAACGGTATAGTACGAACCAGTTCGTACTACGTACGAGTGCAACTATGGATGAGATTGAATGGTGGGCTGCCCATCTATTTATAGATGTTGAAGGGTGCCCAAAAAAATCAGGGTTTTGGGAGACCACTGAAACTGTCTCGAACAGGGCACCAAATTTTTGTTTTTCATAAAATTAAGTGTGTTTTGGGACTGTTTAAAGATGCTAATCAGCTGTAAAGTGTGTTTTAGCTCAGCACCCCTTTGTATTTGTCTCAGAGTGAAAAGATGACTCCAATTTCTTTTTTTGTTTGACTTGTCCTTTACCCGAAGATGCTGTTGCAAAAGTACAGCTCTAGGCTCTAGCTCCATGAGAATATGTCTCCTTGTCGATGCACATCTTGCTCTAGCACCATTGGAACTAGCTTCTCCCAAGTGATAGTATTCCTTGTAAAGTGACAAGAGATGTGTAGTACGTCATAGCAAGGTCTTCCAAAGCCACAATCTTACCAAGGGATTTAAACTCATTATGAATCTCCTCCATCTTGCTTATGAGATCCTTCATTGTAGGGGAATCTATGGCAGAGAGATTTCGAACCTTCAACTAGAGGATTATTTGATGCCGGAATGTCCAGACCTAGTAAAGAGATGCCACTTTGGTCTAAACTTTTGCTACAATATGGATATGTCATACATGCATAAGCATAGAAATGTACAATTCAGGAAAGAAAAGAGCGGGTTTTGGGGTCAAGCCAATACCATAAAGCTGTTGAGTCCAAGGTCACTCCAACATGGGGATCTATGCTAGTGATGAGGGACAATAATTGAATCCCAGAGGTCAAAGGTGTCGAGGATGCACTTGACTTTGCATGACTATAGAGAATAGTTTGTTCTATCCAGCTTTTCAGAAGCAGGAAGAGAGTAGGATGGGCACTTTTGCAAGTGGTGCCATAAAGGCCAATCGTGGATTGATGACCATGGATGATGGAGCAGGAATAGAGTGATATGAAGCTAGTCAAGAAGGAATTGTGTCAGTCTTTTTGTCCATTTGTGTCACGATCTGAGTCTTGATCTCAGTGATCTTCACAAGATGATCCTCACGGTCATGGCTGTGTGAACACCAATCTTCTAGGTCTCGATCATCATTTCAACAGTACTTCTGGTCCATTCATGATTCACTCAATCCTACCTATCGTACTGTTGGTCTGCCATCTATATCCTTGAAGAAGATCTGCAAGAAATAAGAAAAGTGGTTGCTGAGGTGGAAGATGACTTGCTCCTGATGAAAATGGCCTGGAGGATGATAATGTTAGCCTTCGTAGGGTCTGCCTGGTTGCTCTGCGGCAGTATGCTGATGACATCAGCAGGAAGGACGGGGAGTATCCGAGGCAGATCATATCAAACAGCTGCTGGTTGAAGACACCTGGCTGCAAAAACGCAAACACGAGTGCTGTGACAGAAAACACAGCCTTCTGCAAGGCTGGTCTTGGCAAATACAGCAAGAGGAGTCCCTGCTGATACAAAATGCAGCCTTTTTGGAGGTTGCCTGCAGTATAGGATGGCTGCTCAGCACTTGGAAAGTTTGCAGCCTGGTCAAAATCCAGCAAGAAGAGGATGCAGCAGTGTAAAATGTAGCGGGAGATGAAGGCTGGAACAGAAAACACAGGTTGTGGACAGCCTGGATCTGATCAAAACAGCTGGAAAATGGGCCGCCCTGTTTTGAAAGCTAACTGATTGGCACTTGGATGATGTTGCCCAACAATCTTGCTCACGAACATGTGCTTCTCTTTGATCAACTCTGGCTCCCACCAATGTGAATGATACCATATGAGTGCAATGGAAGAGTGAATAGAGAAGGAGACCGAAAGAAATGCAGTAGACTGAAGGAACATGACAAAATATTGAATGATACAAGGTTGCAACAGTCAGCCTTAATATACGGTATAGGTATGAACACCTTCTGTACCACCAAGCATTTAAGAAGGGTTAAAGGTTTGGATGTGTACCTTGGCCTATACATATTTGTCATGCTACTCTTGCGAGACTTGTAGATATCAAAACGTAGGCCTTTTGTCTTCTAAGGAGAAGGGAATAGGTAATTTTGCTTTGATGTCCTGACTGATTACTTTCATTCTAGGTCTTAAGGGAAGACATGAGACTTGATAATGTACGCAGAGAGAGAGAGTTTAGGGGAGAGTAGAAGTTTGAGATTCCTTCAAACTCATGATGAAACATGATATTGCACATTTTTGTGCAGGTACTCGGCAAGTACAATACTGGCCTTGTTGCAAGAAGTTGCTAATTCTGCAGAGACTAAACTGAACTGGAGTTGTCTAGTGAAGAATACCAACACTGGCATTAAGAATGCAAAGGAATATCAAGCTCTCTGGCGCCATCTTGCTTATCGCACAAATATAGCAGAGAGCTTTGAAGATGATGCAGAGCCATTGGTATGCTACTTTAGATGTGTACTTATGATCTTTCTCATTTGGTGTGCATAGTTTTTCATAGTTAAATACAGCAATGTGTATTTACTGTTGTTGTCATTTGATGTCCATACCTTTTCATTTGGGATTTTGTGTCTTTTGTTAGGATGATGACAGTGACCTTGAATTTGAAGTTGAGCCCTTGCCAGGTGTTAGTCCTGAGGTGGCGGCTGATGTAGCTGCTTGTGTAAAAGTAAGATTTATTACTCATTTTGGAAAGATTAAGGATGTAATTCACCAATTACAAATGTCCATTCTTGTGTTTGAAAAGAGCACAAGTTATCCTGTTTTGCAGTATGCCAGGGGGTCTTGTTAATTGTATGCTGCACTTTCAAGTTAATTTTTTCTAGTATGCTAGGGCTTAACTGTATAATGCACTTGAGGTCTTGCATCTGTGCCATTTTCCCATGACAATGACTATTTAGTTTGTGAGTAGTGCCAAGTATAGAAGGCCATTGGGATTGTTGGGAGCTGTACATTTAGTTCTGCTGAGTAGTTTGAAGAGACACCTAGAAAACGAGGCAGGTGCACTAATTAGAGGTTCATTTCTCTAATTTGTGCGGATCCATACCAATCAACATGTAGAATTTCTAGATAAGGATCCATATCAATCAAAGTGTAGAATTTTCTATATAAGGAGCTTTGTTTCTCTTTGTATTTATTGTTTCTATAGACCTTCCTTTTTGTTCATAAGCCTTTCCATAATTCTCTTCCATGAAAAAACACACTAAGCAAATCTAGGAAAATAGAAAAACCCGAATTGGTCCAAACAAGTCTTGGTAAATCCATTAGATTCACAACTCTTGCTGCCCTAGAGAGACAACTTGACTAGATCTAATCCGAACTTGCCAAGACAGGGCTATAGCTCTTTGACATACTCATGATGACTCACCCTAGTCTTGATATATGGAACAGCTTTTTGGGGCTCATGACCTTTCATAGTGACATGGGATGGCCATTTTCAAGCTTCTGTCCTAGTTCTAGTGATCCTCAAAAACTGCTGTCCCCTTGTTAGAGCCCTCTCTGATGGTGATAGGGGATGGCAAGTCTAGTCCCTGTTCTTGTTCCCATTCCCAAAATCCATCCCATGTCACTATGTGACCTTTAAAATGGATGGTGGAGGATTGAGAGACTATTAGTTATGATGCTTTGTTAGGATTCAAAGCCACACAAGATCATGAGTGGAGCTAGTTGTCTCCCTATGATGGTTGAGGCTCTCTTCTAGGTTAAGTACAACCAACAATAATTAGTTGACTCAAATATGTATTCTCAGTCGGCACTACGCTTCTGAAAGTAGCTTTGTTGTAGGAGGAGACACAAGATGTTAGTTTGCATGGACTAGTGCATGGTTGAGGGATCATTGTTTCCAAATGGATGCACTATCCCTTTTAGAGTACACCTAGAGGCACCAACAATGCGCCTAAGCCATGCTGAGCTGAATCAACTTATTAAGGTGGACATCACCAATTTAGACATCGACAGGATAGATTTCACTAGTATTATCGCTTCGCACAAGCATGGACTTTGGCAAGAACCATGTCCATTTTTTTGAGGATGGCTTCATTATAGATCGCAATACATGGACATGCATTTGGGATGAGATGTGCCGTGAGCCATATGCAGATCTCCTCACACCAGCTTTGAGTTGAGACAGGAGATACTTCAGAGAGGCACCAAAGGATAGGTTGTTAGAGATGCCAAGTGTGGGGCTGGAGCTAGAGCTGTCATTGCCCTTTCCAAGAGGGAACTATGCCACCTTTTGACACCCTTGATTAGATTTGTACGTGTCATTAAATCTCGTGCCAAAGAGGAGTGTCAACTTGCATTGATACGAATTTAGCATTCCCCTAGGATCCAATCTGTGACGAGCAAGACACAAGACGTGCGCACCCATGATGTAGAAACCATAAGGGACACCTTCCATCCATAGGTCAAACAAGCTCACCACCAAGCCTAGGTCCAACAATCTACTGGGTCACACTTGCATCCCAAGAGCTCGCACCCCATACCACCTATCCACATTCCCCTAGTATACAGATGCAACAATTTTTGGGCCTAGAGTCAAAGCGTAGTGATCACACAATGAATGTGCACACATGGGCCTCAAAGTCCTATTTATAGAACTTAGCCGACCTAACCCTAGTGCCCTTAGTACATGCACTATGTTACTCCTGACCCAAGGCTGTGACCAAAAGTTGTGGGTGCTTGTCATGGATGTTCAAGGATGTAACATATCCCATATGACTAAGGGAACTTTAGGGTTAGGGCAGTTGAGTCTTGCTTATAGGAATTAAGTCCCATTTGTGTATAATATATATTCATTGTGTGATCACCATGCTTGGAATCTAGGTCTAATGGTCATCACCTTTGTACACTGGAACAATGTGAGTTGGTAGTATGGGACACCTACACTTGGAATGCTGTTATGTTGCTAGCCCTAAGCTCGGGGGTGAGCTTGTCTAGCTTTATGGTTGGGAGGTGAGTTTGATGTCCTTATGGTTTCTATGTCATGGGTATGGCTTGTGTTGTGTCTTGTGCGCATTTCACATGCAGCAGCTGTGATGATGTTAATGGCTGATGTAGCAAGGCGACAAAAGTTCGAGGGGGTGTAGACAGGTCTAGAGGTTTGTGGATGATGTCTTGCTGAAGAGGGAAGATGTGGAATGATCAAGGATGGAGAGGGATGCCTAGAACATGCTCTTTTATAGAGGACTCTTAGGCATGTATTTTTGGTAATTCTTTTTAATGTTTTTTTGGGATGTTTTTAAGGAGATTAAATTAGGTATTAATAGATGTCAATTAAAGATTAATTCATGCCTTATTTTGGTGGCTTAATCCATTGTTGCTCTTTCTTCTATAGAGGCAGAGTTGGAGTTGTGTAGCCACCTAGATGTTGGTTGAGATTGGATTTCAATAGCCATAGCCTACAGTTTCTTGTGGTGATAGTTAGAGCTGCACGGCCATAGCCAAGGATCTTATGTTTCATGCTCACAGAAAGACTAAAGCACATTAGATTCAATATCATTATGTTTGGAGTAGATCTAAGATGGAGAGTTGGAGCTGGTGTACTCTCCCATAGAGGACCATTTGATGGGACATCTTCATGAAAGCTCTTTCATTGCCTTCACTTCTTCCTCATTTGTGCTCCTTCGGAGTTTAAGCCACCCAAGGTCCGAGAGGAGATGTTAGCGGTCATGGTCATCTCTTGGTTGTAAGCTCTATGCTAACTCAGTGAGGGACATTAAGAGCTTTGTCCAGCGTTATCACATTGGTCAGTTTAGTCTTGTTTTGTTCTTTTTGTTCAGTGTCCTATATTTGGGCCTGAGTGCTGTCAAAATGACTAAGTGGACCATTTGATGGGACATTTTCATGAAAGCTCTTTCATTGCCTTCACTTCTTCCTCATTTGTGCTCCTTTGAAGTTCAAGCCACCCAAGGTCCAAGAGGGGATGTTAGCGGCCATGGTCATCTCTTGGTTGTAAGCCCTACGCTAACTCAGTGAGGGACATTAAGAGCTTTGTCCAGCTTTATCACATTGGTCAGTTTAGTCTTGTTTTGTTCTTTTTGTTCAGTGTCCTATATTTGGGCTTGACAGTAGGGTTTGTGAGGGAAAATACAGTGTATATGGCAAACACTAAGAGAGAAAAGTAACACAGAAGATGATGAAAGATGAATCATGCTGATGAAGTGAATTTGATACAAGGGTGCCCTAGCACAAAGGAAGCCCTGGAGTGTAGGAAGACTGACGAAGAAGTCCCTGAGTATGCAAACGCAGGATGAGGAGGTGTCGCTTGGAGCAAGGAGACTATTGTCGAAGGGTGAGGAGCCTCGGGATTTGCAAACGCAAGGATGAAGAGTGGTACCTACGAGTGGGGAGACAACCGATGAAGCCTTCATCTGCAAACGAAAGCTTGATGAGGTGACGCCAGTTGGTGAGGATGAGCCAGATGCTTAAAGCGTAGATGAAGACAATCTCTGAGTGAAACGCCAATTGTGGAGTGACGTCAGAAGGGTGGGAAGCAGCCAGGAACCAAATGCAAGGTGCAACTGCCTTTGATGAAGGTGATGCTTGTTGGGGAGAGACGCCAAATGGTGAGGAACCTCCTTGGCAGCCAAACGTAAGAAGGTAGAGCCGCCAGAAGGGTGGAGGATGATGCTAGATAGGGTGGATGCTGATGCCAAGAGTGCGTGGACTCCAAATGCAAGGTGTAGGAGCACAGAAGATGGTGTTGCCAACAATGGAGGATAGACGCTAGTTGAAGAGTACACTGCCACCATAAACACAGCCAATTGGAGATGAAGGCTGGCGCTGGGAGAGTGTGGAGATGGTGGTAGGAGAGGAGAGAGAGTCAAAAGACTGACGAAGAGAGAGTAGGAGTGACGGACTGAAGGATTAGCCGTAAGGAATGAATGAGAGAGTGGCCTATAAATAGGCACAGCCAGTCTAGGGTGATGCCCCTTTTTTTGGGGGCTGCAAACCCTAAACACAAAACGCAGAAACACAAACTGCGGGTGAAGGGTTTCTTAACACGTGCCTTTCTAGAGTTTTTCTAGACCCAAACAGCATCTCCTTCCAATTTTCCCACTACAAATTTTGGACATTAAGAGCTTTGTCCAGCTTTATCACATTGGTCAGTTTAGTCTTGTTTTGTTCTTTTTGTTCAGTGTCCTCTATTTAGGCCTGGGTGCCTTTCTAGAGTTTTTCTAGACCCAAACAGCATTTCCTTCCAATTCTCCCACTACAAATTGCTTCCCACCAAATCTAAAAAAGTGAAAACCAAGTGCACACAACTTAACCTATCATGTTAGACCTCTTTCATCTTAATGAAGCATTGGTTGAGGTTGGGATACAATAACCTTTTGCAACATCTGCTTGTAATGTGTTTGGTAAGTTGTAACTGAAGCTATATGTGTATGTATGACCTAAATTCTCCACGAAGAAATTGTGCTCTTGGCTAATGTTAGTTAGTTAGTTAGTTTTTTTTTTCAAAAGAAAAGAAAATTCTGTTGGTAATACCTTGAAGAAATCCACCTGAGGCAATTGTAAATGTGTGCTCTCATGTCTTGAAAGGAATAGAAGGCTACTCACATGTCTGTGAATAAGGTTATTTTGAATGTAGAATGTAGAATGTAAAACTGCTACTCAGATCAGCCATAAAGGAATGTTAATAATGTTTACTAGGGTTTTATGTATGCTGAGCAGAAAATTTGGACACATTGCCATGATAGAAAGGTACTTTGGCGTTCAGCCTTGGATATGTGCTCCTTTTTGCAGGTTTTGGCTGCAACAGGAGCTCCTGGAAATACTCCCATGCAAAATTCTGAAACTTGTTTTACGATTGATATACCAAATTCTTCCAGTGGATGGGAGGTCAAAGGAAATGGACAGATTTCAAATGTTGTTGTTCCAGGGGCCCCGTCATCTGAGGCACAGCCAGCCCGGAAAAAGAGAAAGCGTTGGACCCTTGAGGAAGATCAAGAACTTGTTGCTGCAGTTGAGAAGTGTGGGGAGGGAAACTGGGCAGTCATTCTTAAAGGGGCATTCAAGCATGATCGTACAGCTGCGCAACTATCACAGGTGCGATGCACTGCATTTAATATCAGTATTTTGAAACTCAGAATTTCTATGCTGTTTTTGTTTAGTTTCCTGCCCAGCTTCGCCCTTGTGCGTAGATTTTAGCATTGGTGTTCTGTGCATAAAATTTTACATTTATACTGTTCCCTTCTGTTCTGTTTTTTGTTTCCTATCTTATTGCATTCCTGTTCTCCAGCCCATTCATTCCCTTTCCGTTTTGTATTCTCTGTTCAGTGCAACTGTGCTCGCATGTTGGTTTACATCTAGGAACTTTTTGAGACATAGACATTTGATATTATGCTAATGGTGTGTTTATGAATTTGTCATTGTTGGTGTAGAGATGGGCTTTAATAAGAAAACGTAGGGAAAATCAAGCAGGGAGCAGTCACAACATGGTGGCAGAGGGTCAGACTCAGGCTACTGGAAATGCCACTGGGGGAACTGCAACAGTTCCTTTGCTTACTCCAGCAGAGGGACAAAAGACATCTATACCTGCACTTGGAACAACAGCTTCAGCAGCAGGTACGACACACTGAATTCTTGGAGTGAGCTGTATTCATGCCAAAAGAATGCAAAATATTTAGTCATAAACTTCAGTTTTTGGTTCTTAAGTCTACACAGATTCTCATATTTGTCCTCAAATTTAATTGGTTCTGCCTTTGGTTGCAGCCATGAATATCTCATTGATACCAGCGACGGGGTCAAGTACTGCACCATTTGAGCAGAACAGCAGTCCTGCCCGAAATATTTCTAACACATCTGCTCTTCCACCATTGGCTGGAAAGGCTCGGCCACCGGCAAAAAAAGTTGGGAACGCGGCATTACAAGTACGACCTGCTGGTATTTTGACAAGTTCTGTGGCCGCACAAGCAGCTTCTACTATTGGAGGACAACCCAAAGCAAACCCAGGATCTACTGTTCCTGTAGGGCCAGTTGTTAATCAGGTACCTGGACGGTATAATGTCTCATCAGGCCTGAGGAACAGCCCAATCAGTTTCAGTGCACGTGGAAACCCAAAGGTGTCTACAGGGCCAGATCCCATGGTACAGGCGGCTGCTGTAGCAGCAGGTGCTCGTATAGCTCCTGCCTCAGCAGCAGCCTCACTACTGAAAGCTGCACAATCTGGAAATATTGTCCACATTGGACCGAGTGGAGTATCGATGGCCAAGCCTGGAATGCAGAACCAGATGGGCAGTAGCACAGGAAGTAGTGGGCTGAAAGTTGCTGCAGGTGCTGGGACACGCAATCCAAGTGGCACTTTAGTGCACTACATCCGAACAGGAACTGGTTCACCTCAATCGGTTGTTCTGAATGGTCAAAGGGCAAGTCAAATGAAAAGCCAGCCAACCAGGACAGGCTCTGCACCACCAGAAGCTATTACCACGCAGCCAGCTGCTGTTGTTGGACTTTCTGGATCAGCAGCTTGTGGACCTCCTGGGCCCTCTTTACCAGTACAGAAACCTCTTCCTTCATCTCCCACAATGCTGCTTGCTACGAGACCGAAGGTGAAAGGAAGTCACATACCTGGGGACAGCAGTGCCAATGCAGTCTTGAATTCCCCAGTCAAGCCCACAGATTCTGGGGAAGGGTCTATTGTTAACAATCATACAGCTGAATCCCATAGGCACATTGTGGGCCCTTCAAGCCAGCGTCAATTGCCAGTATCCAGCTTGGAAAACAGTAAACCAGCTGCAGTGGTTGAAACTGTGATTCCTTTATCAGCTGTTGAAAAGGCGACAGCTTCTCCAGTGGCTATGAGTTGCCCTATGCAGTCGGAGGAAGGAAAAAGCATTTCAGAAATAACAAAACGAAGGTTATCAGAGGAGTTGAAGCCTGTTGGAGCAAGCTCTCATGGGTGCTTGTTAGAAAAGGAAAACTTGAGCTCAACCTCAAAGGATTTACATAATCTTTCTGCAGCAAAATCTGAAAACTCATGATCTTTTTGCAGTTGCTTTTCCAGAGGACCCTTTTCCTGTGGCAAACTTCTTGATGGATATTGTCAGGTGATCTGCTCTGCAACTTTTGATTTTCAATACTGAGAGCTTAAATCTACACTACTCAATTCCATGGTAGTTCTCATGTTGTGTTCTTGTTAAAGCAATCAAGTTTCATGGCATTGTGGGTGCAGGGGGAGTGTTATGCCATCTTGGGTTGGGTGATTTCAGATGATGGGGAGGCTCTCTGGACATCCAATCGATTCACTGAACATTAGTGCACAATTTGATCCATTGCTTCCACCATAGTCTAGCCATGCAGTTGAATCAACTTCTTGGCATGCTAAAGCTATGCCTGTACATTTCTAAGAAGTGTTGACAGTTGAAGCATTAAGGCTTCACATGTCAGTCAGAGTGATGGGTTGCTTGGATGATCTATTAGTGGGCAACCCTGTCCATAAAAAATGTCCATATGCTCAATATGCTCATGAGAATTGAAGATTCGGAAAGCTATTCAAGCTGTCATTGTTTAATGTTCATTGCCTGCAGATGCGCATACGTGCATCCATGTCCTCTGTGTATGTGTGTGTGTGGTGTGAGGATTTCAGCGTTTGTTATTGTTGAGACTTCCAAACTTTTGCCAATTGTTTCATAGTTTTAGAGAAGGCAATCTCAAAGAGATATGGGCTGGCGCTCCCCTTGGTTTCAACGTGTTGCATCCTAACCAATGAGTTCCCCTTGTTACATATTTTTTTGATATGGAAGTCCCAGATAAGGCTGCTCTGTATTCTGCATTTTTCCTTGGGATATTTGTTCCGAGGAGTTTTAGAAGTTTTTCTCCTCTCCGGAAAAAAAGCAAAAAACTAAGGAGTCTTTGCTCAAGCACATGATGTGGTCATGTATTGGACATCATGTTTCATGTCATGGTCCAAGATAGTTCTAGAATGCTCATTCACATGTCAAAGGGGCACTTGTACATTGAACCTATTTGCAATCTTGTGGTCCAAGATAGTTCCACAATGCTCATTCACATGTGAAAGGGGCACTTGTTCATCGAACCTATTCAATTGTGTATGTACACCATGCTCTCCTTTCTTGTGCAAGGGCTTCACCAGATTGAGATTAGTATGTATGGTTTTTAGCAACTTGAATGGACTAACACAAATGCCATGAGCAACATGGGGTGGAACCTTCCAAGAGAGGTTTGTAACCATCACTTTTAGGTTGTACTATCAAGCCTTCACCATTTAAGGTACCACTTTAGAGACATTCTAACATATAGTCTTGGTTATGTAATGGAGTGTGCTTGCTAGATGCTATGTACATTGCCAAGAAGTGTAGCTACCATGTCTTGTACATTTAGGAAGTTAAAGCATTGTCAATGCGTTCTAACGCGCCTCAATCATCGACAAAAAGTTACTTTATATAAGTTCATTATGGTGAAACATGATATTGTAGTAGGTTCTCCATAAATTGACATTGAATTTTTATACTAAATAATGGTTGTGAAAGGTATTGGAGAAATCTCACCCAAGGTGGAGAAACTTGAAGGTTTGGTTGAGTGACCATAAACTTACTAGAAAGCCTTTGTTAAGGGTCAAAAGATTTGGATTGACAATAAAAAAGCTATTTACAAATGATAGAGGTCTATGGTCTAAGATAGACCTCATGAAAGCCTCTTATGTTCCCTTAGGTTTCTTCAGATAGAATGATCACAAGTCTATGGTCTAAGATAGACCTCATGAAAGCCTCTTGTGTTTCCTTAGGTTACTTCAGATAGAATGATCACAATCCAAGTCAATGATTACATGGAGGACATACAATTAGAATTGAAGTATGATGTAGCATATAAGGGGACTTATTAATGGATTATCTTAACCTAAGCGAGTGTGTCTCTACAAGAATTTTGTTTGTTGTTTTACTATCAATCCCATTGCCATCTAGTGGAAAATGTAAGGTCATGCATTGGACACGATTATTCCTAAGAGAGACTTGAGAGGTATATGTATTCATGGTAATATAATATATAGTACACACCAAAAGGATTCAAAACAATTATTGTACTTGCCTCAAGCATGATGTTAAGACTTTGGCCATACAGTTCATGAAGAACTAAATCTAGTGGATGGTTCAATTATGATCGACTTCTAATCCTTGATTATGTTATTCACCAGTTATAAGTGCTACATAGATGGAGTACTACTTTTTTTCTTTAGAAGAGATTATAAGCTAATATTTGAGCTAAAGATACTTAACCCAAGTTTAAACATTGGTAAGATGCACATTATGAGCTTTACTTTGTAGCTTTTTGAACATTTAACTTCTACAAACCTTTGTGCAAGAACGAACAAGAAATGGACTTACGGAAATTCCAAAAGGGGATGTAGTATATTACCTTGAAGGGTGGAGCCAATGTATTGTTTTTAAGGATCATGTTTACAATTGATGAAGTATTTTCAAGTCAATTGAAGAAGAAAAAGTTATAAAGGTAGAAGCACATGTATTATTTCTTTTCTTGTGCAGTTCACCTTAAAAGGAGAGCACAAAGACGCAAGTTAAAGAAGCAATTGACCATATGGGAATACATAAAGCTTTGAGAGATAGGAGGCCAATACATCATTAGGAGAGTTTTGAGGTCTTGAAAGTGCCTTTTAGGATGGAGAGAGTGCTTTAGACTAAAAGGAGCAAAATCTCCATAACGGAATTTTTATTTTTGAAAAATTGAAAAATCATTTCTAAAAACATTAATATATATAATTACAATTTTGTTATAAATATCTACTTTTAACATCGTGTAATTGTAATTATGACAGCCTTTGGCATTGATGGCATAGGGTCTCAACACTTTACATTATTGACACAACTATAATTGTATGATAATTATGATTGAGTTAAATTCAAATTATAAACAAAGAAGCTTGGTGCTTGCCTTTTCCTCTCTTTCTTTGTATTGTTCTTCTTCTTTTTTCCTTCTTCTTTGGCTTGTTTCTCTCCCTTCCTTTCTCTTAGTCATGCATATAGAAATTTGACCTTCAACAAGGTGCCCAAGCTCTCAAATCATATCCATGTTAGTGTTTATTTCATTCCAAAATTATGAAAGATAGATTCCTACAATGATTAACAAAGATAGATGAATCATTATACATTGAGTAAGATGCAAGAAAATACAAAGGTGTGAGAGCTCATTCATCTTTTCTTGGAAGGGTAGAATCACATATGTCAGACTTGGAGCAAACAACAAATGTGTAAAATGGGTACTAGTAAAAATTGTGTTTATGCATTGAGAGTTATGTTTGGAACCTCAAACCTTCCAATGTACTAATCTAATTGTAAGTATTTGAATCTTCATGTCTATGTTTTCTAAAACTTACTATTAGATCTTATTATGATATATATACACATACATACATACATACATACATACATATATATATATATATATATATATATATATGATAGATGTTTACTTATCTAATCTTGAGGAATGATACCCTGTTGAGTCTATTCTTGATGTTATGATGTTGTGTGTGGTTTTATTGGAGAAGAAATGTATAAAGGAAGGAAAAAGCCACAACTTGTAGAGAACGGGGTATTCTTTTATAATCATTCTTACATTGTCCCCACACAACATTGACAATGGGGTGCAATTTCTCCCCTTCATTTACTCGATTTTCAAGCTTTGAATGGCATTTACTAAGCCCACCCACAAGTGAAAGCTATAGATACAATTTGTTTTTTGAATATAGAGAGCATTGAAACCTAATATTTCAAGTATGCTAAGCAAGATCACATTGCTTATGCGTATTGATGTGTTTGCATACCTTTTTTTCCAATGTTGAGATAATAAGAAAATTAAAGGCCATGCACTTAGTGAAATTGAACTAGCATATGATCATATCTTATAGTTTGTTAATGAAGAATGGGATACAAGAAATGCGAGTTTAGTGTTGTGCTCTCTACAACCTTCTTAGGCAAATTTCGTGTTTCTTGAAACAATTTACATCATGCTTCAATTTTATCTTTTGCTAAAGAAAACAAATTCACATGGTATCATTTTTTAAATTGTCACACAAATATAATGGTATGGATTTTATCTCTTGTAAAGAGAAATAATATATTAAAAATATTTTTTATCAAAATATGATAAAAAATAGACTTTCTTGGGAGGGGATTAAGGAGGAAGCTATAGAGGATATAGTTTATAAAACGCTTTTTGATTTTCTTCACAAAAAAGGAAAGTCCATGTTAAACTACATCAAGGCAATGTTTCTTTTAACCTTCAAGAGCTTTTGGAGGATCTCTTTTGAGAAGCTTTAGGTTATAAGGAAGATTATATCAAGTATGCAAAGACCCTTGAAATTGATAGTTATGCTCATTACAGTGATATAATTTAAGTAACCAATACTCCTGGGACAACTCTTATTACTAGGTGAAACCTTATTGATGAAGAGTTCAAGAAGAATGAAGTAAACTTCCCTTACCACTTAAGGGAGAAGCTTGAGTGGAAGCACTAGCAAGTGGAAGCAAGAGAGATGTGAGCTATTGCAGGTGGAGCAAGAGAGTAAGAGAGAGATATATATGATGTGGGAACTCCAACAGTCACAATGTGTGACTGGCCTTGCCTTATTCAATAGTCACTAAAAGAATAAAGAAGAAATTGAATGATGGATGAAGGGAGAAGCACGAGTGGAAGCACATGCAATAGAGATGCAAGCTATGATGGATGGAGTAAGAGAACAAGAGAGAGAGAGAAAGGATGTGAGAACTCCGATAGTCACATTGTGTGACCGACCTCCTCTTATTCAATAGTCACTAAAAGCATAAAGAATAAAGTGACAATGATGGGTGCCTACCACCTGCAATGTACAGGTGTGTGGTCATAGTGTGTGAAGTAAATACATGGCGACATAGGCACGTGTCTTTATCCCCAACAACCTCCCACTTAAAGGTGAATGTGCCTCTAGTGAGGAGAGAAAAAGAACATGTTATTTCTTGGATGTCCAAGGTGTAAAAATTCACAGCCTTATCTACCACTAGGGCAGAGTATGTTGTAGCAACTAAGGCTTGCAAAAAGGCCATATGGTTAGGTCGTCTGGTGGTAGACCTTGGTATTATTGTTACTTCTATTTTGCATTTAGATTCTATGAGTATTATCCAATTGGCCAAGGATTTAGTCTTCCATGCGAAGACAAAGCATGTTGAGATACACTATCACTTCATCAAGGAGGTGATAGAGAACAAATCGATTGAGCTTCGACTGACAAGAATCCTGTAGATCTGCTCACTAAAAGTCTCTCAACAAAACATTTTTCCTTCCTTAGGAAGATGATAGGCATGAGATGAGATGACTTCTTTTCTCATCATGTTGTACTTTCTGTATATATCTTCTGTGAATAACCAATAAAGACACACTTATGTGCTTTCGGATCCAGCTTCTTCCTCTTCTCATAAGGGATATGCACATAAGAAAGATAGCCAAATACCTTCATGTGACTGATATCATGCTTGTAGTCATATAGCTTTTTGAATGGTGTCATATCATGAATGCCTGTAGTGGGAGTCATGTTCAAGATATACATGGCTGTCATAACAGCCTCAGCCCAATAATAGAGCAGCATCTACTTCTCATTCATCATTGCACGTGTAGCTTCCATTAAGACTATGTTTTTCCATTCAGCTATCCCATTCTGCTGTGGAGTGTACCTGCATGTAAGCTGGCTATGTATGCCATTTTCAACCAGAAAGTTGTCAAACTCATTTGACACATACTCCCGACCACTGTTAGATCTCAAAGAAGAGATATAGCAATCAAATTCCTTTTCAACCTACTGGAATTGCTGAAAAACAACAAACACTTCATCCTTTGTTTTCAATATATAAACCCAAGTATAGCGATTGAAGTCATCAATGAATGTCACATAATACTTAGAGCTTCCCATAGATGCATTATGGGATGGCCCCCACACATCAGAGTGAACCAACTGCAACAATCACTTACTATTTCTTACATGCTTGACAAATGGTAACCTTTGTTGTTTCCCAAACTAACGAGCATCGCAGACGTGACCAATATCTGTGTAGGTAAACTTGGGTAGACATGTAACAAGCTATTTTTTATGCATCATTTGTAGCTACTGAAGATTAACATGCCCCACTCTTTTATGCCATATTTCTAAGTCTCTAACTGTGCCAGAGCCATGGGCAAACATGGCTAATTTCAGCTGTGGAAAAGTGGCACCAAGAGTAAACATCCTACCATTCCTATGACCTCCAACTATCAGTTTGCAACCATTACCAAACTCATCAATGAAGAAACTATGCTTATTAAACCTAACTTGCAAATTTTGCTCGGTCATCTAGCCCACATACAATAGATTTGTAGTATTTGATGGGACATGCAGTATATTATGTAAGTTTTTTTTCTTGCCATCATGGATTTCCAAAGGCACTTTGCCTTTATGTTCAATGCTATGCTGCGTGTCATCCCCTGTGCATACATAGCCATTCTTCTCAGGCACCATGCCAATAAACCAATCACCATGAGGCGTCATATGATTCGGTCTCCTCGAATCAATATACCAAACAACATCCTCAGTAGACTTCTCAATAGCCCTATCTTTGACATATGTCATGGCAAATAGTCTATCCCTAGAAGCATCATCTGTCTGACTAGATGATGCATAATGTCCATGTTGCTTGCCCTTTTGATTGCCCTGCTTCTTCCAACAATCCTTGGCAATATGACTGTACTTTCCATAGTAGTGACAATCCTTATCCTTATTACTATTGTCAGATGGGCGTTGCTGCTGCCAAGAGCCTCTGCCTCTAGGGCTAGATCTCCCCCTGCCTTTGAAATTTCCACCTCCTCTTGCATTTGAACCCTGCTAGTTATTATGATTATAAGATACATTTTTTTGGCCTCCTCTACCATGGCTGCCATGGCCACGTTGATTCAAATAGAAGACATCATCCTTGCTCTTAGAACTGTTAGAGTAGCTTGTAGCCAAGCCATGTTTAACTTCCTCATGAATAAGCAATCCAACCAACTTATTGAAATCCGACATTTTAGCCCGCACAGAGATGGACGTATCAAATGACTTATATTCAGATCCCAAACCATTTAATGTCACTGCAACCATGTCCATCCTCAACCTATGTGCCAATGGATGCCAGCTGATCTGTAATAGTCTTAATCTCTGTGACATAGTCCTGTATAGATCTGCCTTTTCTTTCCATGTTGTTGAATTTCTACTTTAACTGTATCTTCATGGCACTGGTAGTTATACCATAATACATGATGAATATGTTCCATGCATCTGCTGGTGACTTGCAGTGCATGATCTGCATTACCATAGCATCTCAGATAGACAAAGATAACTAGTGTAGCACCCTACGAGCTCTTTCCAACCAAGCTTGGTGCGCTCGTCTTTCATCAATGATGTAGGATTCCTCTTTGGGATTTCAAGTTCAGCTTCAACACCTGTCACCAAGTCCCAATATCCTTTTCTTATCAGGAAATTCTCCATGCAAAACTTCCATATGGCATAGTTATTGCTATCAAGAATTTCCCCCACTATCTAGGTTATATTGTCGGTTCTGTTTGCATTTGCCATGTTGCAAACAATGCATGAATACTTGCAAACCAAGGCTTCTTAATTGATCAGTTTCAACCTGCCAATGCAATGACAATTTTTCAGCATCAAACTCTCTTCAAATCAGTGTATTTTAGTCCATAAACTTGTCAAAGACATTCACAACTAAGTGCTATAGGATGCAGGTACATTGGTCAATACATAGATCATCTAGCTGCTGTAAACTCTATGACATTCAACCTCATTGCCAATAGATATACATGGAGTTTGAAATTTGCAAGCTGTAAACAACCAATAGTTCTTTCACAACCAAAACATGAATGTATACATGTCATACATGCTTCAAAATATCCAAAACATCTACTATTTCATGCAGGAGTCCATACATAATCATACGGGAATAATTCAATTCATGTACATCAAGTACAAGTGTCAAATGTCCTACTTGCAAATTGTAGTTAGTCAATACTCAGTGAAACCAAGTTTATCCAGCTCCAAAATATCCTCAAAATAATTCATACATGTGCCATCAAATGTAGGGGTCAATACATGACCATACAGACAACCATAGACACTTTGTCTTCAACGGACAATGTCATAGAATGCATTCCCAATTTGTAACCAACCAAAACAATATCAATGCATTTATTTCTAGCTCCAAACTTTAGCTTTCATGAGCATTCAATGCTCATCTCAGTCCTCCAGACATTCAGTAGACATATGCCATGTCATGCACTTGACAGAATCTAACGAGTGTTATGCAATGCTTTAATACCAATGAGTGCTTGTTGTCCATAGTTTTATGATAGTTTTTAGCTTGTCATATACTTCCAGATCTGAGTATTTTCTTCAAGAATTTGCAACTCAAATGCATAAGCCACAATATATATTTCTTCCAGGATGTATCTACACTTTAATGGAGCCAAGAATGCATGCTAGATAGCTTCAATGCTTTAACCAAGATCTAGTGTATGCTATATATTCATTGTTTACAACCGTTAATTCTTTGTTCTAGGTCTATGTACCTATGCATAACCTTCAAACTGAGCTTCCATCAATGCATTGCCATATCAGGACCTTCAAGTACCTTCCAAAGTGTGTATGCAAGTTGTAGATCACTTGATCAGTGATTACTTTATTGATTTGTAGTCATGGGGAATAGTTTGGATAGCAGGCGCAATCATGTGATGTAGCCTAGAGGCATTATCAACAAATCTTCATCACACTATTGATCAGTGCTCTCTCTAGTATGCTCAATGAAACCTCCAAATGCTCCAAATAGGACCAGAAAACCTCTCCTTCAAGCAATATAAAATACCTTGAACACATACCTTGTAAAACAACAATGGTAGGCAGCTTGCTATTCGCAAAAATCCTTGGCCTTCAGTCTTCAACTCGTCTAGGTGGTCTAGGTATGCCTGTAGGATTGATGTCCATTCTAGGGACAATTAGCTTGGCATCATTAGGCACTAGGAGCACTAATGGAGCTCCCCTTCCAAATTGCGGCAATGTATTCCCCAAGTAGTATGGTTGATTGTAAAGCTACGAATACAGTAATTGCCTCGGTAATCATCAACACATAGCATTGTGTCCGAACCTACCGTAGTTGGCACAAGGTCTGGATCTAGGATACATGCACTTTGTCAGGAGATGGTATTGGATGTGAGGGTCTTCTAATAATTTCCTAGAGCTTGGCTAGCTCTAGCTTCACCTCCACCAATTCTTGCCTACTAGTGTCAGCGTTCTTCCCTTTCTCTTGGTTATTTTGGTTGGATCTCTCGCTAGTGGCGGTGGCTCTCTGTAAGGTTCTAAAGGCTACACTATCTCAGCTCGTGGCTCTAGAGCTCCTCTCCTTACGCAGGTCTCCTGATCCTAGCTAGCATATCCCTTTGCAGGTTCGAGTTGCCTACCAAGGTCTTGTGGAGCTCTTTGCTCCTCATTTCGCTTATGAAGATGGTAGAGATTTCTTGCTCACTAGGTCACTCTTCTCTGCAGGGCTAGGATTCTCTTAAAGAGACTCCTCACCAGGGTGGTGTAATCCCTAATGTCCTCCTTGTTCTTTTGACTAATATTCATTAGTTAAACAATAAGGTTGTTTGAAAACCCCACCTTAGAGAATTTCTTAACGAAGAGAACCTTGAGAGTACTAAAAGTGTTGCGCTTGGCATCATCTAGACTGGTGTACCACGTTCATCCTTTATCTCTGAGACAAAGACTGAAGGCTTGTGCATGTTAAGCGGGTTTGTTAGGCTGTTCGCCTCATACACCTACTCAAACTTCTCTATGAAGCTACACATGTCATTATCAGCGGACTGGTACTTGTCGAGTTGCTTGGCAACTATAGGTATCTTCGGTTAGCTCCTCGAATTTGGCTTGATTCCTAATGTCGCTAGCAACAAATTTGCTAGGGTTGCTCTATTCTGCTATGCAGCGGTGTTGTCTATGAGTCGCTTAGTGAGAAGCTCGCTCAATGTGAGATCGACTTCTAGCGCACTTTCCCTCTTGGCATCGAGTCTTGTCCTATTCTGATTAGCAAGTGCTAAACCCACTGGACCTCTTGCATTTCTATTTCCTACCTCAACTATTGAGCTTGCTACTCCTAGTTGTAAGCACTTATGCCCTGCAGTGCTCTCTTGGTCAAATCTTCACTCTTCCTCAAGGTCAGCTATAATATCCTCTGTTGGTCTACCATGATGCTCCATTTTGGTTTGTATGTCGTAACGATTGATCATTTGTTGGATGTCAACTGGGAATTCTCTCAAGTTGAGTTGGTCACTATCATGGTTGGAGCTTGGTTGTGACATCTTATTAGCCTCTCGGTCCTATAGATTGTTGATCAAACTAATCGATAGGCAAGATCAAATCCCTAATCATGCTAGTCTTCTTGCTCTTTTGTGATTTGAGGGTTTACTCCTATTAGTGGGTCAGATCACTTATCTTTCGTGTGAGTTCCTTATTAGTTCAGCCAATCCTCAAATTTAAGGGCGCTCAAGTGTTCGTGGGGTGCTTCTCTTCGTGCGCAGTGTAAAATTAGGCTTTCTACTTTCTGAGTGCACTTCAAGTGATTGTCAAGGCAATGCATGATCATGACAAAAACAATGTGATGCAATGTATGTTTCTAGTTTGCTCCCTCAAGTGATCACTCTAACAGGTTTGATTGGGTCCTTTGAAGCTTTTCAAATGGGTGGTTTGGGGGGCCTTGTTCGAGGCCACTTCCTAGACAGTTGAGTCGTGATCTTAACGTTTGGAGGCTCTATGAGCCATTCGACATGTCTGATGCACATATACAGGGGTGTTGCCTTGCCTTGGGCTGAGCTCCACCTGGCCACCTAGGGGAGTGCTAGATTAGTCATTTTTTAGGTTTTGGTTAGTGAGTCTGATTCTTAGAGGTTCGAGTCCCAAAATTGGACTATTCGATTATAGGCCTATCTGAGTGCAGAAATCAGATGGTCCTTGTCTTATGAGCTACGATGAGGTGTCTGAATTGGCTATCTAGCTCGGACAATCCGATCTTGGCTATCCGAGTCTAAGCCTGAGTTTGAGTCTGAGTCAATCGATCAATGATTTCCAATCGAATGTAATATTATGGGTGTCCGAGTGGTGGACTAACTCGAACTATCCGAGTCTGACTGTTCGACTTTAGGAATCAGACTCCGCACGATGGGTGTTCGATTCCTGTGCCAAAAACGGCTCACAAGGAAAAATTTCAATTTGCCTGGCTCCAATGGTTGCTACCAAATGCTAAAAAATTCTAGAATCAATGCTTAGATGTAGAGGAAGGTTTATATATACATGGAATAGACGAAAACCTCTAAATTAGTGTGCTCGATCTCTTCTTTTCCTTGGAACTCAAACATACACACATACTCTCTCTCTCTCTCTCTCTCTCTCTCTCTCTCTCTCTCTCTCTCTCTCTCTCTCTCTCTCTCTCTCTCTCTCTCAAAGCTTAGAAATTGAAAATGAGCTCACTTTCCCCTTTCTCAAGGTTTTAGACCCCTCTCCAACACTCCTTGGATGTCTTTTCCTCTTTTTTTCTAGATTACAACCATGCTTTTCTTTGATTTAGGCTTGTTGTTACACAAAACCCTACTGTGGTTTTATTCATTTTTCCTTATTTTTTCCTACATAAATGTTTATTAATCCCTACAAATCACAAGCAAATGCTAATGCTAATCAAACCAACTCATTCAAACTTCAAAAATCCAAAACACTTACTTGCATTGACGAAGATCAAATGCCATTTCTTCCTACCTATCTATCTTAAGCGTATTGAGTTGGAGGAAAACCCTCCAATGCTTGATTTGAAGCATGTATCGACACAACATCCCCCCCTCCTCCTTGGTGATCACAGTGCCCTGCCCGCCCTCGTGGCCTACTGTAGTGTAGCCCCCCAGCTTCGCGGAAGGCAATAGCACCCCCCTGGGGCTTTCGTCAGAAATCTCCCCCCTCCTCGTCGTTAGGTGGACCCCCCCCTCCCCCCCCCAAGGAGAGAGAGAGAGAGAGAGAGAGAGAGAGAGAGAGAGAGAGAGAGAGAGAGAGAGAGAGAGAGAGAGAGAGAGAGAGAGAGAGAGAGAGAGAGAGAGAGAGAGAGAGAGAGAGAAGAGGGAGAGAGAGAGGAGAAGAAGAGAAGAAAAAGGAGGAGAAGGAGAGGGAGAGAGAGGAGGAGAAGAAGGGAAGAAGAAGAGGAAGAGAGAGAAGGAGAAGAAGAGAAGAAGAAGAAGAAGAGGGAGAGAGAGAGTAGGAGAAGGAGAGAAGAAAAGAAGAAGAAGAGGGAGAGAGAGAGAAGAGAATCCGTTGGCCCGACAATGGAAGCAAAATGTGAGAGCTTTCGCTCGATAGCCAAGCCCATGGACCGCTTATTGCTCAAGCGTTCAAGCCGAATGCTAATGGCTATCTCTCACATAGCCGTACGCGCTCTCAAGCTTACAAATATAGTGAGCTTACCTCAATGCCTGATCAAGCACCCTCCTCTCTCAAGCACACTGGTAGCTCCACGATCCAAGATGCAAGCTCAATCCCCCACCTTCAAGCTCCATCCTCCATAGGCACATGTAAGACAAGAGAAGAGAAGAGGAGTGACGAAGAAGAGAAGAGAAGATGGAGAGCTTCTCCACCACGATCCCTCACCCTCACACACTCACTCCCTCGCACCCTCACACTCCTTCTCTCAAAGCTCAAAGCTTGAGCACAAGAAATCAAGAAGCAAGAATAAGAATAATAATAATAACAATAATAAGAAGAAGAAGAAGAAGAAGAAGAAGAAGAAGAAGAAGAAGAAGAAGAAGAAGAAGAAGAGCCACTTTTGCCACACACCAAGAATGAGCTTCTCTATTCACTTTTTTGCTTTTATACATGCCCTCACCCCCTTGGGCACCCATCCCCTTTTTTACATGATTGGTCCTCTTTTCCTATTCCCCTCTACTTACATTACGCGTTCATATCTGCCCATCTACTCTTTACAACTTGCACAGGAGGGAGCCTAGCGCTTTTTTACAAAAATTTGGGGCTGCTTTTACATTTCAAAATGTGCCTTTGCCTTTACCTTGATTTTCAAGGCTGCCCTTGCGCTTTTGAACTCATCTTCTCTTATTCTTTAGTTAGGCCACCTTTTTATGCCTTGCTTTGCATCTTTCAGTTTTCTTGAATTTTCTTTTTCTTCCTTTTTCTTTGTCTTGTGTTGGGGTTAACACTGTCCTCTATGTGTGTACCTCTCCCTTCACTTCTATGCCTCACATGTGCCTGATTGTGGCTAAGAAAAAGCATTAGCTTTTGACCTCTTGTACACTTGACCACCCTATTAGGAAGGAAGGATTGGTAGGAGTCGGAACATAGGGAGGGTTTGATACAGTACTGCCACACCCAGTGCACAAGAGCACACATGCACCACATCCTTGTGTATACTCACCTTGTAAGCACCGTTGTACCATGTGCACACATGATTATATCACATGCACTCATGATAGCACCACACTACTCTCTTGCATACATAGAGAAGCACAAACTTCACACACATTGACACGTGTAGATACATGATCACAAGTGCACACCAAGACCTCCTACTCTCTCTCACAACTGACATCCTCCTGGCTAGGGAGGATCATAGTGTAGTAAGAGAGATAGAAGTGCTTGGGTTACACGTGTGACCACCCCATACATATATATGACACACTTATACACACAATGCATTCATTGACACATACACCATGCATCCATAATTACATAGTGCATCCACTTATGCACATAGACACACATCACACATCTACACCCTTAGATTTGCACACACTACACAAGTATAGAAAATTGTATATAAGTCCAACCATGCACATGCATACAAAGACCCCTCCTCCATCTCGACCACCAACATACTCCTTATTTTAGGAAGGGGGATTTTAGGGAAGTGCAAGAAGTAAAAGGTATATTAGTGTTGTACATGTGTGCATCCATCTACATACCCCATGCATCTACCTACACACACTCAGTGCACCCATAGTGCACGCACAAACCCACTACACGGAACTAGCACACATGAACAAATAGCACAATCATCTAATAGTCTTGCATTATTACACATCTACACATAATATAATAAGAGACCAAAATGGGGACACCGGACTACCAAGTCTACATCCAAGAGAAACATGCCTAGGGACAGAACATAGAAAAAAAATTCTTAGTACTATAGACCAAGAACCAAAACTTGAAGTAGAGCTTACAAGGGAGGTGCATGCATTTACGGAGTGGACATGAGCTTCAAACTCACATCACTAGTAGAGACACTAGTCCTGTTTGAACTCTCAACCTTAAAAGTTGACAAATACTAAGCTAATGGTGATCCCTATAGTTTCATAGAATAGCTTGAGCAAGTCTATGAGGCAAACAATCTTCTGAGTGATGTCAAGCAAGCGCAAGCATTTGAAATATTGCTTAGGCAAAAAAGGGTGAACTTGGTTTACAAGGTTGGATGCTACTGAGAAGGCCTCTTTTCTACTCTTGAAAATTTTGTTCATCAATCGATTTGCTAAAGTATCCTATGGTAATACCCTCATCATATGGTTGATTAACATAGATTAGTTAGAAGGAGAAAGCATGAGGAAGTATGTCTCTAATGTCGTCCGGGGCATATTCAAACACATCCCTCTTGTAGAGAGACCCACTGCCAAGGCAATCACCAAGGCCTTCATCAAAGGCATCTTTAATGAAAGGATATACAAGACCTTAGCTGGGAAATTTGAGCTAAATCATCCTATCATCAATGGTATCTTTGACGAGGCTATTTGCATACATGACCTCCATAGAGGATGAAGTAGAGAAAAATGCATGATGGAGCCTCACCAAGAAAATTGTGCAAGATAACCTCCAATAGAGAATGAAGAGACACTAGATTTGATTACTAATGTCAAGAAGCAACATCAAGAGTTGTTGTAGATGGCTAAGGTACTAAAAATCTAATGTGGCTATATCACCAAAACATGTAGTGTATACATTGTGGTGGAGATCAACTCTCTTTGAAGTGCAAATATTTTGGCCATGAAGCCACATACTACAAAGCTATATGAAGGTTCCATGGCCCTAATTTTTCTTATTGGCAGTATAGTTGAGGTTGTAACTATCCCACACAACCCACTTGCCCCACCATTGTTGTTGCTAGTCCCTCTAGAGTATCAAGTGGCCATAAAAGGGTAGAAATTAATCCTTTAGGAATACCTAGATCCCCCATGCCAATAATCATCCATCTACCTACTGATGCCCTTGTCCATTTCATTAAGGAACCAATGGAGGAGGAAGAATAAATGAATCCTTTTATCGGTTATGATGATGGACACCCAATTTTCATGGATTACACACTTGTGCCAATTATGATGTTGGGATGAGGAGGTCATGGGTGAGGTATGCCTTTAATTAGAGACCCCATATCTTGTTGGACTTGTGGATGATTGGGACATGTTTTCTCGAGGTGTCCACAAAAACACGAGCAAGCTAAGGCAAACCAAGTTGGCCAACATTGTCTAGAACATAGAGTCACCCATGTATATTGATTGCCCACTATGCAAGGCAAGTGGTGGTAAGGGTATTGTGCCTTCAGTACCCTTAATTCTATTCATAGTGGAAATGATCAATGATGAAGCAAGTATTCTTATTCCAGTGCACATTATCACCCATGTGCAAAGCAAGGTGGGGAGAGAAAGCATCAAAGGCCTACGACAATGAATGGCTTAGTAATTAGTAAAAACAATGCCAAGAAATGGAGGAAGAGAACTAACCTCAAACTTAAGGGAAATGGCCTGTCCTGACAATACCACAAATTGATCCTATCTCTAGTGCAGAGACTACTACAATGGCACCTTAGATTGTGAAGGAAAATATTGCAAAGGATAACTCATATCCTAACTTAGTTCAATAGTTAGTTGCTATTGACAAAGTCAAGGAATGGATAAAGGTAACACTTGAAGAGTTGTGAACAGAGAAAACTGATGAGACACTTAGCATCCCCAACTTATCTCACATACTTAATACATCTCTCCAAGCAAGGCCACAACTAGCAAATGCAATCACAATTGAGCCACGAAACAATTTATGCCCCATGCAGTATGAGTTTTCTCTAGTTTAGGATGCAATCCATTCACAATATATCTATGAAAACATTGAACCTTCCATAATTGTAGCACTTCCATGAACTAAAGTTACCATCCCACTCAAAATTCTACTCAAAGGTAGTCCATTGGTTTGGCAAGGACTAAAAGCATGGCTAGAATGCACAAACCCTGACGGATCCCACCTCACTTCACAATTTGGCTTTAATGCACCTCCAACCCTCAATGCCTTAGGGGTCAACATATTCTAGGAAGGATTTGAGTAACATGTGGTTCTGCCCATGGAAACTCTTAGAGACACTACACAACAAGAAATTGTGGACATTAGAGCTAGGATGAGTATAGTTAACCATGATGCTTCAAGCTTAAGGAAATCCACTGATTGAACTAGTGTACTTTAATCAGACTACAGCTGATGGATTCAAAGTTAGATCACTAGGAGTCTTGAGGGATTGGCTGCCAATCAAGATTGTGGGAGTCCTTTGTGGTTTTATGAAATAAGTTGACTGTGACCTATTTCACGATCAATCTTGGATGCATAATGCACGCCTCATTAAAGATTGGAGCAATGGTCTAGTCATTCTAGGTAATTGAAGTGAGGAAATCCACATTGAGATGTAGTCTAGGAAAACATCCCTCATTGACTTGGATGCTATCTCTATACTATTAAAAGGAGACACTAACGATCCTCCGACTACTCAACCTTTGGCTAAATATATTCCCTCTATTGAGAGAGTATTGAGGATGAGCCAACTGGATGTGTTTTCTTGCAACCTTAGAATAGGCATTCATTGAGGAGTTGGAGTATCATTTAGCCCATGAACGTGTGAGTCAATTAGATGCACTTAGCACTATAGCTCTCATCCTCAAACCTCCTATTGAATCCATTTGAGTGTCTCTATTCATGATGATCCCTAACTTGGCCACCATAAAATTCTAGGGCTATCCAACACAAAAAGATGGTCTTGAGCTGCATAAGATCCTTAACTAGTGGAGACCATGTTTTTGCAACTGCTCATGAGATATTAATCTGACCATCTTTGAAGAACTCTTGAATAACCCCACATAGAAATGGACATGCCTATACCAAGTCCTCTTTTATTTTCACTCTTCACTCTACTAATACATTAGCAATGCATAGACATAGAGGAAATGAGTGAATTGAAAGGCTACTTGTCCATTTAGGACAATGAGGACTCCAAGTCAAACACACCATCGAGAAAATCAACCTAGATCCAAAAGCCTCTCTACTTGAGAGACCACTCATTGATGCTAGAATTGTTTGAGTGATTATGAAATTGGAATGGATTGATTATCTCAAGGTTCTTGACTATGCATAAATAAGGCATCAAATCAGTGATGTATATCCAAACCCTAAGATATTCCTAGTCAAGAACAACCAAGACAAATTGTAGGAGGATATTGTGATAGTTTTTTACTTGAATATAGATGGAGATAGAAATTTTGATCATGAAATCCCTTATCCCAATTTGTGAAAAATAAGATGAAACTTCCTATCCATCTATGGAGAAAACGCCTAAAAAATGATGCACATAACAATGATTTTGAAATTTCAAAGTCAAAAGAAACCATGTGTCTTACCCCCACACTTCACAAAGTTCAAGAAGAGTGATCGAATAGTTATATTCCTTTAGGCAAAGTGTGAAGGCACATCCAATGAACCCAATTGAGGGTCCTATAAAGGTCAAAGAGGTGAACACTATAGAGCATGGGGAAATCCCTAAGCTTGTATACATTGCTAAACCTCATTGATCGAAGAGGATGAAGCATAGCTTATGGACTTGTTAAAGGAATACCAAGACCTCTTTGCTTGGAACTACTCAAACCTTAAGGAAGTACCCCCACAATTTCTTACACACACAATTCACTCAACCTTGATCCTAAGATTGTAAAGTAGAGACCATATTCCACGAATCCTTGCTATGCTCACCATGTTAAGGAAGAGATTGAAGAGTTGTAGAAGGTAGGATTCATATACAAAATGGAGTACATTGACTGGGTATCACCTATTGTTGTGGTGCTCAAGAAGAATGGCAAAGTCCAAATTTGCATCAACTACAAGAAATTGAATACTATAACTAAAAGAGACAATTATCCTTTGCCTTATACTGATCATATGATTGAAAGAGTAGTAGAGGAGGAAGCTTAGAACTTCTTGGATGGATTCTCAGGGTACAATCAGGTACAAGTCCATCCAGATGATAGACCAAGAATTACTTTTGTCACTGAATGGGGAGACTTTGTATACATTCTTATGCCATTTGGAGTGACGAATGCTCCCGTAACCTTGCAAAGTCTCATGTGTACCATATTTAAGCTACAAAAGTGTCTCGAGGTATTTATAGGTAGTATATGCATCCATTCAAACAAAATAACTTATCTTTAAATCCTGTGAAATGCTAATTTTGGGTAGAGCATGTCATCATCTTGGGCCATGTTGAATCCAATTGTGATTGACATATCTAAGATTAAATTCATTATGAATCTCTCTTCACACCACCAACCTGAGGGGATGCAGTGAATCCTTGGCCATACTGTGTACTATCATCACTTTGTGCTTAACTATGCAATTATTGCTTGACCACTTTATAAGCCACTAATCACCTAGGCATGGATCCAAGAATGCCAAGCCTCCTATGAAGCTTTGGAAAATACTCTAATGGCTACACCCATGTTAAGATCCCTAGAATAGACAATCATATTTCATGTACAGATACCATGAAAATAAATAAGAGGGGAGAGACGTGAAGCTCAAGACCACACACATGCAAAAGCAATGGAGACTTGAGCACACATAGAGATAGGGGTAAAATCTTTTTCTTTTTATTTCTTCTTCTTCCATACAAAAGAACTAATTCTATAACATGATAAAAAGACTAATATGAAAGTACCACAAAATATGGATATGCATTCACTAAGTATGAACCAACTAGGAAAGAAGATATGGCACAATAATTGTGCCATAACCAAGGATAGACTATGTGGGTGTAGTCCAGCTATAGAATCATTAGCATGTCCTCACGCGAGTCATCTAACATGCTAATGAATAATATCATGCCACATCACTAAGGTACATAGTAGATGGGAGCTCATGTAGAGCTTGACATCTCAACAGCATCCAGGGGTCCTCTTCAACTTATACATCCACTTGTATACCAAAGCACCTTTTTTACTATGTGTAAATGAGCCAAATCCCACATATGATTTTTTTGAGTGAGACATACTCGGACTACATAGTCCTCTTTTAAGAGTGACTATCACCTCTGTGCATGGCCTCATCACAAGTAGGAGTCTCACCAGCAGTAGTAGTAGACTACCCCAAAATAGGATGTGGAGTCTATACATCCTATCTATCATTAGGGTCATGGGCCATTGGAGCATAACTGTTGTAGGTTGTCTAACTAGTTGTATAGTAACAAGAGACTCCTCATGAATTATCACCATGTGTATTTCAATGACCTGCTTAGGCTACTTATGCCTTTTCTCCTTATGGAAAACAACATCATGGCTACATTGGGAATTACCTTCTGAGCTTGGAGATTCCATAAGCAATAGCCTGTCTCACCTACATCTCCGTAAGTAATAAAGATGAATTTCAGAGACTTAGGATCTAGCTTATTGCACTTGTTCTTGGGAACACGTAGAAAGTGGATTTGGTTATGAAGATATCCAATTTTTCAATAGTAGAAGGAATTCTACAATCTTCCATTGCTTTTCTTTCTCTTCAACAATGCCACTTCTTCCAGTTTTAGCCGTGGTTGGTACCTATTCATGGTAGTTTTTCCCACTTGCATACCAAAAACATAAAACCCTAAGAGGAACACTAAGAAAAACAAGGAATCTACTATAGGAAAATCTATCTTATCACATAAAATAATCATGTTTTTCATATTTTAATCAATCACATGAAAAAAAACACAAATCTTCACGCAGCATCATACAATAAATCTCCCATGGATCTATCACAATAAATCTTTAATGTATCCTTCATATTCTTCATGAAAACCATCAAAGAATCACAATGACACAAAAAAATATCAACTTTGAATAAAATTCATCACATAGTATTCATATTTCATCATCTCCATAGTCTTCATAGTCTTTCTCTCATGTAGATACAATGTTTCTTCATAAAATTTTTAGCTATCTCTTATACTCTATCTCTCTCACATATGCTCTCTCTCAATAATACATTGGAATTGCAATGAATTACTCTCAATAATCCTCTCTTGGTCATGGATACCCCTCCCAAGAGGTATGCTTGATATGAAGAGTCACCAGAGCCACTATAGTGTCCCTTGAGAGCTCATTACTATCACTATCATTGTAGTCTTCAATTCAGGTCTTCTTCAACTAATTCTTCTACTTTTTCAAGCTATTTTGAGCTTGTATTCTTCCTCTTCCAATATTGAAAGGCATTCCCTAAGCCAAACATCCATCCATTAGAACAAATACAAAAGCAAACAAAGGCTTATAGAACAAAAACAAAATTTCTATAGAACACTACTATATAGGGTCAACAGAAGGCATAAAAATCATACAACTCAAACCAAACCCACTTCAAACCATCAAAAACCATCCAAAAAACTCTCAATAATTCCTCAAAATACTCATTCACTATCCCAACCTGACAAGCAGAAAGAAAAAATATCAAAATAAGAGGCAAAAAAAATCATATTAGAACCAAACATACACATTATAGAACCTATCAAAAAATCATATCTCAATAAAAAACCATCATGAGCCTCTATAAACCTACTCAACCCATCCCAACACACTCCAAAACACTTCCAACATATCCAAAATCAATGAATAAACCTTGAAAATCAATCATTCCTCTCACAAAAAAAAATTGACCCAAAAAACAAGTCAATTCAGCCCTCAACAACACAATAAGGCTCAATGCATCAAGCACATAACATCTGAGAAGCCCAACACATTAGTTATGCATCTGGAAGTATATACATTCCCAACTCACAAGTGAAGAATTATTGAAGCAAATGGCCAATGCCCAAGTACATCCAATAGAGCTCAAAGCACATCATAAGCATATCTATGCATGTAGATTAACACCAAGCATCTATATATCATATACCATGCCCAAAATAGCTTGTAGACATTCAAAGCATAAAGCTTCATTGTTGTATGCTTGTTGTCCAAACCTTATTAAAGCACTAAACCTTGCTAAAATTAAGATAAATAAGCTCAAAGAAATCCAAAATGTATCTCAAAGCATCCATATAACATCTATGCATCGAGATAGCGTCCTAGAAGCATTGCATACATACCCTGCCCAACCAATCCCACCTCACCCTCCCATGACATGGCATACCCCCCTAAAAAAACTCTACTCCACCCAACCCCCTGCGCACCCCACGACATGGCACAATCCCCCCCTCAAAAAACCCACTCCACCCAAGTCCCCCCCACGACAAAAAAACCCTGCTCAACCCACCCCACTTCACCCCCCACGACACGGCGTACCCCCCCAAAAAAACCTCGCTCCACCCAACCCCCCATCCCCCCACAACATGGCACAATCTTATGGAGTCTAGTGGATGGTGTCCACCATAGTATATAGCAAGCTATTTTAAATAGTAGGTTTATGCTTAACCAACGCCACTCCAAATGATGTTGTAAAACAAGTCTTTGATACTAGCTAGCAGTGCCAAGAGGTTTTTAAGTGTCCAAGAGCCCAAGTAGGAGTTGGGAGTGATGATCTAGCTCAAGAAAAGGAATAGTGGATTGGTGTTGAGAATAGTAAATGATGCTTGCCCATAAGTGGATTTGTATGAGAAATATGACAAAGATCTATGCTCTAAAAGCTCTAGGAAGAGATGTCCAAAATCCCATAAGCACAGAGAAGAAAAGTGGTACCATCCAAAAAGCTATAAAGGCATGTACTTGGCACTCATTTCAATACAATAGAACAATCATTTTGTGTCACTCAATATTGTGTTTATGAGTTCAAGTTAATCTATCTTGGAACCTAATTCACTTGAGTTATAATTCTTTATCTCAATCATGTTTTATGTTTATAACTTCCGTCGACCATGGCTAGCATAGCTTTAGATCCATGTTTCTTAACATGCTATTAGAGCCATGGTTGAGCTAAGCTAGTAGTGTGATTTCTCTTCTTTACAAGTTCTACAATTTGTCACTCTTTCACTCTTCTCCTTGTATAAGTCCACATCCTATTTCCATCTCAATTTCTTTAAGCCATCCACACATCCATTCTCTTGTACGAGGTGAAGGAGAGAGAAGGGGATAGATAGATCCCAATTAGGAAAGCGTAAAGAAAGGAAAGCACGATTGGATCTACATCAATTGTTCTCTTTCTCAAATCAATCCATGCCTGCAACAAGTCTTCCTTCTTCTCGATTACTTTTGGAGTCATTTCTAAAGATTGCAGATAGCAGCACCTTATATACCATTCTAGAGAAAAGAGGGAAAGGAAAGAGAAATTTATAACTGATTCAGAGGCATATGCAGAGATAGATCAAAGGATAGTTAGAGAGAGACAGAGATAGGGCCCGCAACAAGGATCGGCAATCTTGCAGCAGAAGTCATGACTATCATATGGATAGAGACAAAGGCTCTAATAGCACATGTAGCTACAGAACTGAACTACCTCGTTGATGACTATACAAGAACAATAATTTAGAAAAGGAGGTGAAGTATTTCTCGAGGAGCTACTACCTTCTCTGATAGAGATCATTGTATATTGGAGATTGTATTTGTACTGGGTAATGTAGGTTGAAAATTTTCAAAGGAAAGAAGAAGTGCAAGAGTACAAAAACTCTGAAATTGGCGACATCGGAGGTCCAAAAGGACCAAAGCCAACATGGTACGGTGATTGGGAGAAAGGCGACCTCACCAAGGGCAAGACGGCTATCTTCTTTGCTATGCTCAGAGCCTTCATCCCCACTTGCTCCCAAAAGCACCTACTCGGGTTCGTGGGGAAGGCTAATGAACTCCGTGCCAAGGGTGTAGACACCATCACGTATATTTCAGTCAATGATACCTTTGTCATGCGAGCATGGGGGGAAAGCATTGGGTTGGGTAACAAGGTTCTGCTACTGCCAGACGAAAACCTTGGCTTCACCAAAGCCATGGGAGCAACCCTGGATTTGAGTGCCAAGCCTATGGGACTTGATGTGCAGTCAGTTCGTCTTGCTGAAGGAGGAGGAGAAGAAGATTAAATGTTCACATGCTAGAAGATTCGAAGTAAAGCCTCCTCTTGCAAACCCTTCTTCACGCCATCTCCTTCAAACCAGTCCAAATTTATATTTGTTTAAAAAAAACTAAATCCTTGTTCACCTTGTCTTGTCCATAAACCCTTTCTTACATTGTAAAAAGGCTAGACACTGCCCGAGCTACTCGTGGTAAGACCTCCTTGAATTAATGGTAGACCTTCCCAAAGAAGAGATTATCTATTTGCACTATTCATAAAATCACCAAGCCATGTATGTCAGAAAGAATCTACTAAGCCAAAACAATGCATTCATGTGTATCCATCTCAAGTTCACTAAGCAGAAAGAATATGTCAAGAAGATTGAAGTAAAAAAAAGCACGTACCACACATCGACAAAAGGGATAAGGAGCACAAAAAAAGACAAGGAGCATGAAGATAAAGAAGTCCAAAAAGACAAAGAAGATCGAAGGTTGCCAAAGAAGCAACAAAACAAAAAGAATGAAGAAAATATTTTCTGCTGCTACAAACCAACAAAATGTTTTGCAAAAATTTCCCATAGAGGATCTTGAATTCCCTGAGTGGATCCACTTCCCATAGTGGATGTAAAAACCCTATCAAGATGTAAAGTTTCAAGCCTTAACTTGACTAGGCTACCAAAGAGCTAGTCTCCTGGTCCATGTTCACATGAAGGGGGGGCAAAAGTCAGCAAGGGTAGAGACTCATCATTTGAGGGGGGATGTTGAGAATAGCAAATGATGCTTTCCCATAAGATGCTTTGTATGAGAAATATGACAAAGATATATACTCTAGAAGCTCTAGGAAGAGATGTCCAAAATCCTATAAGCAAAAAGAAGAAAAGTGGTACTATCCAAAAAGCTATAAAGGCATGTACTTGGCACTCATTTCAATACAATAGAACAATCATTTTGTGTCACTCAAGATTGTGTTTATGAGTCCAAGATAATCTATCTTGGAACCTAATTCACTTGAGTTATAATTCTTTGTCTCAATCATGTTTTATATTTATAACCTCCGTCCGCCATAGCTAGCATAGCTCTAGATCCGTGTTTCTTAACAATTGGGTGTAGTTCACATAGCCTACTACTTGTCACTCACAAATGTGATTGGAGTTAGAGTTCGCTTAGAGAGGCTCACAAGGTCTTAGGAAAGTTCCTTGACAAGTTGGAAAGCAAGCCAATGAATGGAAAAGGTCAATACAAATCTTGGGACTATGAAGGGTGGGTTGCCATAAAAATAGGAAATGAAGCTTCTTCATGGGATGAATGTAATGATCGATGATGCTCCTCAAATGCCTACTTTGATACTAGTTGAAAGGTGGAGTGAAAGTGGAAGCACGAGCTTGATGGGCATTGTTAACTCTCAAATGAACAAGGTGAAAAATCCAAAAAATCTAAAGCAAAAGACAAGGCCAAGGCAAAAGTGAAACGAAAGACGAAGGTGCGCCAAGAAAAATATGAAAACACAAGAAGTGCAGAAAAGTCCTAAATCAAGGAGAAAGGCACACAAGAAAAAGTGCAAGTTAATACCTTTGTAAAAGAGCGCAAGGTGCACCATGATTTATTTTAAGAGCATCGGGTGCAAATTGCAAAGGTAGATTGGCAGTAGGAAGGAAGCTAGGGAGATAGGAGGGCAATGGGAAAAAGGACCTAGTAGGCCATGGCCGACCATATAAAAAGGGGAATAAGGGGATGATTGCCCAAAATGGATTTTTAGGGTTTGGTATATAAAGTTGAAAATTGAATGAGAAGCTCATTCTTGTGTGTGGCCAAAAGTAGCTCTCTTCTTCTTCTTCTTCTTCTTGCTTGCTTGAGCTTGTGCTTGAGAGAGGGAGTGTGAGAGTGTGAGGGAGTGAGTGTGTGAGGGTTAGGGACCATGGTGGAGAAGCTCTCCATCTTCTCCTCTCTTCTTTTCTTCTTTTCTCTTCTCTTCTCTTGGTCACGGCAATGGAGCTTGGAGCATGGAGCTTGAGAATTCGATCTCTTGGTCACGGCAATGGAGCTTGGAGCATGGAGCTTGGAGCATGGAGCATGGAGCATGGAGCTTGGAGCATGGATCCAAATCGAGCATTGAAGTAGGGTTTTCCTCGAACTAGTGCTTGAGGTAGATAGGTAGGAAGAAAGGGAGTTTGAAGAGGTATTCGATCTCCTTAGCAAGTAAGTTTTTGGTTTCTTGGATTTTGAAAGGTAAGTTGGAGTAGTGTAGGTGTTTGCTTTGTGATTTGGATGCATTCGGATAGGGAAAAACAAAGAAAAAAAAGAGAGAAAACATGCATTAGGGTTTATGTTGTCATAACAGAGCAAGAGGATTTGATTTGTTTGTCGATTTGTATTTG
Source organism: Lygodium microphyllum (assembly GCF_053477565.2). Taxonomy (NCBI): domain Eukaryota; kingdom Viridiplantae; phylum Streptophyta; class Polypodiopsida; order Schizaeales; family Lygodiaceae; genus Lygodium; species Lygodium microphyllum. Next base: position 103,567,738 of record NC_141162.1, on the reverse strand, counting down.
GAGTTTATTTGATATTCCAGGTATACACAATCCTTCATTAGGGTCTATTCTTACATTTTGAAAGTTTGTGCGACCCTCATAACCAAAATTGTTAGAATCAAGTTGATTTTTGTCATCCCTGAAACTCGTCTGCAAGAATAGGACACTCTTCCCAGAGTCCGATTCCTAGATTCGGACTCGAATGGTTCGATTTGTAGAATCAGATGGTCTAATTTTTGGACTTCGACTAACCCACCCTGTCCAATTTAGAAAATTGAACACCCGGTAATCAGACGTCCAATTCCTAGAATCAGACACAAAAATTGGACCAACCCATAATCAGACCATCAGAATCGGACCAACCAAAATTGCTGACCACTTGGACTCGGACCAATTGATTGGCTGATTGGACCAACCCAGAATCGAGTATCCAATTCTGATAATCAGACTCTTGAGAATCAGACAGAAAACTATCAAAATCGGACAGGTGAACAGAATACAAATTTGACACATCTAACCCGTGAAACTGACCCAGAGACGGTATACAGCTGAAAGCACATCATAGATCTATCACTGGGCTGAAATCTAGAGCAATTAGTTTGAAACTTGGCTATAAATGATCCTTCAAATCAAGCATGGCATTTAGTATAATGGCTTTGCGGGTCGAGGGGGACTGCCCCCTCCTCAGATCCCTGTAGAGGGGGCTCCTCCACACCTCCCCCAAGTAGGTTGGAGAGAAAACACCATCGTGACAGGTCCTCCAAATTAGATCCTAGTGTAGTAATGGCTCTACACAAGCATAGATTCTCACCTGCAAAACAACAACCAAAAGCCCATACCCAAACAGAGACCATAGAACCTCAATGGGCCAATCTAGCCAACAAGGGCAACAAGGCCACACTACACAAACACGTATGTGTTGCATTCGAATTGCATCTAGTCAAGGTGGAATGCAATAGCATCAAGCTACAACTGCGAGGATGACTAGACATGACAATCTTAATGATATATGCATCTCAAGCAGCACTACAGAGACGACCCATGTAACGTGCACGCCTATCGGCTATCCAAGCACATTTTAGCGGTCTATCAAGAAATGAATCTAGGCGTCATCTCCTGGCACTCCCAGGGAATGTTCCAGGGTTTTCCGCCTAGGGTTTTCCAAGTCCGCCTTGCAATGGAACATTCACGGGGGAACCCACTAGGATCGACTTGAAATTTGGATTCCTAGGGCCAAGGTCTCCGAATAGCATTTAGGGGTCGCATTTTGAACATCCTACTTTACTCAGAGATACCCAATCCGAAGCAGATCCATACTGCACTTGGTTCAAAGAGAATGGGAAACAAGAGAGATGCGCTACTCAACCTCTCTGCCCATAGGGCATAGTCCCATTCTAGTCCCCTAAAATGGCATGAATTGGGTTCTAACTTAACAATATCTAAAGTCAAACAATGATAAATCCTTGTGAGAAGCCTCCCAGTTATCTAAGACCACCCTACCATAGAACAAACCCGTCGGGGTTTTGCCCACCCGCTTCCCTTGATAGCTTTAGTTTTCTAATTAGGTCCTATCACATTTATGTGTGACATTCAAAATGAGCTCCCTTAATTAGGCCTTTTAGGGGACAGGGTTCATTCATGTAATTTATAGCACCAACACGAAAACAAAACAAGCAGTCCTTTTTACAAACAAGTTCCTTAACTTATCTTCAAGTTAATCTTTGTCTCCTGCCCATATAAGAGAATTATGTATCCCTTCTGTCCAACAGAAGCACCTAGTCCAAATCACATGGCACCATAATTTCTATCTTTTATCTAGAATAGGATCTTCCAACGCCTTAGATATTGGGCTCACGGTAGTCTTCACCTCCATTCCGAACTAGGCAAGGTGTGTCCAAAGCTCCACTAACCCCAAGTGACCTAGGAGCAAGACACACTTTCCGTGGTTGACCTTTTCACCACTCGACCTTTGGCCGTAAATAGAGTAGTGCCCTCTCGAGGTAATCCGCGGTGCAATCTTGGAGATGATCCACCCATGTAAAATATCCGTCCTTAATTAATCCATTTAGGAATCAATCATGATCAAGGCAATCAAGTAATATCATCTTCTAGTGAAACATTCATTTATATCCCATGGCTACTTGTCATTACTGACCCTTACCATGCATTTACCATCAAACAAAAGCACTTGGAATAATTATCCAAATCACATCCAACAATCAGTTTAATGTAAAAGCATTTTGTATATTATTTAATCATTCAATAAAAACAATGGTATCCTTCTCCAACATTGCAGGAATAGTCACGATAACCTTTCCATCGTGTATTCACTCTCCCCCTTGGGATCAGGAGTGGTTTTCCATAAAATTTATTTAACACGCCCTTCATTCAGCTAAGGCATATGTTAGGGTTTCAAATGCTATATAAGACATAAGTTCTATTGAGTGAACACTTACATCGATTGATAACCCATCCTTCTTTCCTACAAGTACAAAAAGCATCGGTCTTTCCTTCGACTTAGGGTTTCCTAATCCTTGAGCTCTTTGCTTGCCCTAGAGTTGTTGTTGCATCTAGCCCAACTCCCGAATAGGTTTGATGAATATAGTTGCTATCGGACAGATCTCAAGGCATCATAGTTTTTATCCTAATGAATATTGTTTGTACTAGTTACACATAACTTCAAGATCCCAATGGACTAATAGTTCGGGATATTAGCAAGACTTTTAATGCAAGTTCAACTTTTGTACCATTAATGCATGTGTCATATAACCTTTCCCATACATGCACCGTCTATATGCATATGCCTTAAGTAACCTTTACGTCCTTTATGCCACGTATGACTTCATCGCATAGCACTAGGATGCAAAGTGTTTGAGTATATGGGTTTGTGCAAAGCTCAATGTGCCATATGCATAAATCTATGCAAGGTCATGTATGGTTGTAAAAAGGAATTAACCTATGATCCCTTATGAATTAGTTAACTATCAAAAAGGATAAATTCAAGCTACTTGTTGAATTGAATTCATGCGCATACCTAAGCCTCAATAAATAGCGAAGATGACAATTTGTACTTGGATATTTGGATATGAATTATCCATACCTGACATATTTGTATTGGAAGAAATGCCTTGGCTGATGGCTCCATTGTTGGGTGCGAGATTACTGTTGGTGCATGTCTCCCTCAGTTTGGGAGCCATACTTTCGGCTTATGAATTTCTCCCTTCTCTGCCTTTTTGTCAGAGAGACGATGTGCCAAGGTGAATTCCCTTGATTTCGCATAGGGAAAAGGAATAAATTGCGGGAAAGAGACCGAGTGTATGGCCACCCTCTTCGAAGGGGAAGGGAAAGAATCTCTCTCCCCCTCTCTCTCTCTCTCTTTCCCTCTTCTTCTTCATGTCTCTCTCTCTCTTTCCCTCTTCTTCTTCCCTCCTTCTTCTCATCTTCCTCTTCTTCTCTCCTCTCTCTCTCCCTCTCTTCTTTTCTTCTTGATCTCCTCTCTCTCCCTCCCTCTCTCTTCTTCTTCTTCTTCTTCTTCCCTTCTTCTCTCTTCTTCCTCTCTCTCTCTCTCTCCCTCTTCTTCTTCTTCCCTCCTCCTCCTCCTCTTCTTCTCTCCTCTCTCTCTCCCTCTCTCTTCTTCTTCTTCTTCCCTTCTTCTCTCTTCTTCCTCTCTCTCTCTCTCTCCCTCTCTCCCTCTTCTTCTTCTTCCCTCCTCCTCCTCCTCTTCTTCTATCCTCTCTCTCTCCCTCTCTCTTACTCTTCTTCTCTTCTTCTCCCTCTCTCTTCTTCTCCTCTCTGTCTCCCTCTCTTCTTTTCTTCTTCTTCTCCTCCTCTTCTTCTCCTCTCTCTCACTCTTCTTCTTCTTCTTCTTCTTCTCTCCCTCTCTCTTCTTCTTCTTCTTCTTCTTCTTCTTCCTATGGAAAGGGGGGAAGAAATGGTCTCTCCTTACACGCTTAAGGAGGGGGCAGGGGAAGAATAAGGTGGCCTCCTCCCTCTCCTTTTGGGGGGGGAGGGGGGTTTATATAATAAGAGGGGGGTTATTTTCAGGGGGGGACGTGGAGTGGTGGTGGTCTTTTCCCCCCCACCCACCACCTGTTTTGCATGATCGGGGGGCTTCTTGGCCCTCCAAGTGCTTGCGGTGTTGATACGCCCAAGGGGGGGAGTGGTAGGCCTATGGCCTCCTCCTCCTCCCCCTCGTCATCATCACCTTCTCCATCTAATCAATGGCTCCCTTCCACCCGCCACGTCCTCCTCCTCTCTCATGATCTTTGTTGTCGGCGTCGTCCCTTCCCTTTCCTACCTCCACGTCGTCACTTCATCTTTCCCCTGCCATGTTCACTTCTTCCCTTCGCCACTTGTCATCGACAGTAGGTGGAGGGGAGGGAGGAAGATTTAAAAAATTTTAAACTAATTATATTTAAAATGGGGGGTTCCTATATGTTGCGGGACGTTACAACCCAAGACATCAGTGGAGAATCCATATCTAGTTGTGCAGTTAGGGACTCAAGGGCATGTATCCAAAGGCTTAAATTTATAATCCAAGACCCAAAAGATGAAGACATAGTACTGCATGCTTACCTTAGGGTTAAACTCACTGCAAAAAGAGAGCATAGTATTGATGCTCTCATTGATGAAGGAGCTGATTTTAATATCTTGACCTATGAAGCATGGACCCTACTAGGCCAACCAGAGCTCACACCGACCAATGCAACTCCTAGTCCTTATGAGGGTCACCCACAAGCACTTATAGGAAAGTGCAAAATCCTTGTAACTGTTGAAATTGAAAGCTTACCTATCCTATTCCATGTTCCTCCAAATAGTGCTAATTGTGGAAAGGAAACCCTCCTAGGAAGACCCTTCAAAAGGGCAATGAAGTGTGAGTCTGATTATGTAGGACAGAGGATACACTTGACACTATCAAGTGTGAGGATAATCATAACCTTTAGCAAGAGCAACAACATGTTTTCTCCCACTATGTAGCTATTGCTGAGGAAGTCATTAGGATATCCCAAAGGCTACAACTAGAGAATTATGCTTGATACCCTCATTCTATACTACTCAATGTGCGACAAACAAGGAAAAGCTCGAAGCAATCACAAAAGAAAAGGGAAAGGATAAGGTGACTTTTTGCAAAAATGGTACTCCAACCAAAGTTTGCAACCAAAATTGTCCACCCACTAATGACACTCGCTGAGCAAAGGAAAGCCCTTTGGACATCAATACATGATCCCACATACATTGCCCCAACCTCATTATGAGCATTGGCAACAATCCATGAGGTCCAGATTTCTACCACTATCCAAAAACATCCCTTGTACAATAAATTGCTTCTAGAAGAAGATCTACACATGGCTAGCAAGCTAGGAGTAGGGAGCATGGTTCTTGATGTTAGCGCATATGTCTTTAGCCTCACTCAAGACCTTGCATTCCTAGATCTCTATGCTTCCCATCAATATAACCTTGGCTTCTTCAGCCGGTTCCGTCCAAGCCTACATGATAGGAACCCTAAACCGTCTCTTGGTTCTACACTAGAGTCACCCGAACCTCTAGAGCAAGAGAAAAACATCTCTAAACACAATACCCACTCTGATAAGAAGCAATGGAGGTTCCAATGGGTAAGAATGAGAGTCTAGAGAAAATGTCCGACCAAGAGCAACTGCCAATGCAATCGAATGAGGAGCTAAACATAGGAAAATTAGCTGAAGAGCTAGACTCTCCAAGAAGAGAGGCAATTGCACCCTCACAATCTTACAAGTCTGTTCAACAGGCCATACCTATGTCCCATAAGGACATGCCAGAAAAAGAGAATATTGAGGCCCAACCAAGCACATCAATGGCTAACCTAGTTCAAGGTCTTGAATCTTTAAAAGATACACCTCAATCGCCTAAGAAAAAGAGGATAAAACAACGAAAACAACAACAGTTGCAAATGGTTGTAGATGCCCAAAAGATTGAGACCAAGAGTGCTAAAGAGCTGAGAAATAAAGCATCAAGTCCACCCACGAATAAACCCATTGCCATCTCTCCTAGCATCGGTGAAACCTTAGACACATCCGTGTGTTTCGATAAGTCAAAGCAACCATTACCATCAACAGTTGCTTGCAACAGTCAATCCACTAACAACAAAACTTGCATTGACCAATCAAGAGTGGATACAACACTGTCACAACAAGTTGACAAAACTATACCAGTCACATATGAGGAGAACCATGGCACAATAGCAGTAAAGCCTCAAGAGAAACATGAAAACCCCGAGGACATAAGCAATCCTAGCATTGACCAATCTTGTTTATCTAGGTCCAATGAGCCACCAGCTATCCTAAAGCCTAGGGAAACTCCCATAACCTTGCATGAGATAGCAACAGAGCAAGCCTTCTTAGAACATAGAAGTGTCACAGAGTGCTTGACCAAGTTGGAGGCTAAACTCAAATTATTCGCATGTGCTTACGTCCTTGGAGACATGGACACATTCCCTAGGAGCAACTTGAGGAATATTTGTCATATTTGCTATCCTAGGAAGAGCAAGAATATCTTAACGAGCACTATGACAAGCTCCTACGTGAACGCATGCAACTCATCTTTGACGAGGAGGCCAATGAACTACGCTTAACTGTGACATTTAACAAAGTGCTTTGCCAACCAAATCTCTTATGGATAGAACAACTAAAGCAACAATCAGAGGGTCGAAGTCAATTTGAAAAACGCTGGTTTGAAAACCATGCTACAATGGCTGAACTTGGAGCCCACATTATGACAGTCTCAGAGGAGCGATTGGCCGAATGGCGGTCTCAAAGAGACCCAACCTATGTGGTGCCAACTTCCTTTCGAGTGTACTGATTGATGTTCAGGGTATGGACTTAGCTAGAGCTAGCCAAGAGAACTCTCTCATTGATAAAATTCTCATTGAGGAGGAGCTACATGTTGCCAGTAGACTCGCACAAGGTACAATGCTACTCGATGTTGCAAAATATCTGTTGTTATTGAGTAGGTTGCCACGAGTACTAGATGTGTGTGCTACACTCCAGTACAATCCCGGGTTCTAGAATTGGTTTTTATCCTCACAAAGTGACATGGATTTATAAAAATTTATATAAATAAACAATGTGTTTTGTGACTATGTATAGATAATACAAAAAAAAAAAGCCAAAACACACACAAGCAAAGATATGAAATGTGAGAAGGATTGAAGCTTGCACTCGAGAGCTATGGCGGGAGAGCAAGAGCAAGAAAAAGAGAGACAAGAAATGGGAAATCCAATAGTCACAATGTGTGACCGAGCCTTCCTTTATTCAAACTGTCACTAAAAGAATAAAGAATAAAGTGACAGTGACGGGTGCCCACCACCTACAGTGTGCAGTGGCGGGACTGTCAATGTAGTAATACACGTCACAATGTGTGACCGGGCCTTCCTTTATTCAAACTGTCACTAAAAGAATAAGGAATAAAGTGACGGTGACAGGCGCCTGCCACCTGCAGTGTGCAGTGGCGGTGACTATCAATGTAGTAATACACGGGCGACTAGGCGGAGGCGCCTTTACCCCCAACAACCTCCCACTTAAAGGCAAGTCTGCCCTAGTGAGGAGTGAAAAGAAAAAGAAAAAGACAGTACAACATGTACACATGTACAACAGAATGAGAAAAGATGTCATCTCATCCCACGCCCATCAACCTCCTCAGGAACGTAAAGCGCTCTGTAGAGAGACTTTTCGTGAGCAGATCTGTAGGATTCTGGTCAGTGGAGATCTTGACAAGGTCAATAGACTTGTCCTCAACGACCCCACGTATAAACTGATACCTTACCTCAATGTGTTTTGTCTTCGCATGGAAGACTGGATTCTTGGCTAACTGAATAGAACTCATAGAATTCGAATACAGTGTAGGAATAGCATCAATACCAAGGTCAGTAACCAAACGACCCAACCAAATGGCCTCCTTGCAAGCCTCAGTGGCTACAACATACTCGGCCTGTGTATTAAAAAGGGCTGTGCATTTCTGCACCTTGGACATCCAAGAAATAGCACCTCTAGCATAGGTGAATACATAGTCGGAAGTGGACTTCCTACTATCTGCATGTCCTGCAAAATCAGAGTCCATGTACCCTACGACTCCTATACCTTGGTTGCCATAGCATATGCACATATCTGCAATGCCCTTCATATACCTCATGATACCCTTCACGGAATCCCAATGCTTCTTGCCAGGTGTATCCATATAGTGTGCCACAACACCAACTACAAAGGCAATATTTGGACGAGTGGCAATCATGGCATACATAAGACTGCCCACTGCAGATGCATAGGGAATCTTGGCCATCTCGGCCCTTTGCTCATCTGTCTGCGGACAATCAGCCTGTGATACCTTCACATAAGAAGGAAATGGACCGCCAGTAGGCTTTACGTCCTGCATGCGGAAGCACTCAAGGACTTTATGAATGTACTCCCTCTGTGACAAGTAGAGGAGTCCGTGATGCCTCTCATATCTAATGTGCATACTAAGTATATGAGTGGCCTATCCCAGATCTTTCATCTCAAAGCTCTTCTTGAGCTAAGCCTTAAGAGCATCTAGCTCATCATGAGCTTTCCTTGCTATCAGCATATCATCCACATAGAGTACCAAAATCAATAAAGAACCATCACGGGCTTTCTTCGTGTAAAGACACGGATCCATAGCACTCCTACTGTAGCGTTGTGACTGCATAGAGACATCAAACTTATGATACCGTTCCCTAGGTGCCTACTTCAAGTCATAAAGGCTTTTCTTCAATTTGCACACTAGGTGCTCCCTGCTAGGTTCTGCAAAGCCCTTAGGCTACTCCATTTAAATCTCATCATGCAAGTCCCCATGTAAGAAAGTCATCTTGACATCCATCTGGCATAAATCCAAGTCAAGCTGAGCAACCAAAGCCAAGACTAAGCACATGGTGGTCATCTTAACCAGAGGAGAAAAGATCTCATCAAAGTCCACACCATGCTCCTGCTTAAAACCCTTTGCTACCAGTCTAGCCTTGTATGCCAGCTTGGGGTATCCAGGGGTACTTTTTAGCTTGTACACCCACTTGCAAGGCAAAGCCTTCTTGCTCTCAGGCAAGGAAACCAAATCCTAAGTCTCATTCTTATGCAAAAAGTCTATCTCAGACTGCATAGCCCTCTCCCAGGAGTGATTGTTACCCCTGTGCATAGCCTCATCATAGGTGAAAGGCTCTCCTGCATCTGTAACCAAGACATAATGCATCGAGGGCTGAAATCCGCCACGTGGACGTCTGTCCCTAGTAGATCATCTCATGGCAGGCTCTGCTACCTACCCAGCTGCCTATCCAACACCCTGACCATGAGCATCTACTACAGCTGTAGGTTGTCCAACTGGCTGTGCGGGAGCTCTCAATTCCTCCAGAAATATGACCCTGCAGATCTCAACAACTCTCTCGGGCTGCCAATGCATCTTGTCTTCATGGAAGACTGCATCATGACTGCAGATGACTTTTCAAGCCTACGGATCCCAAAGACGGTAACCCATCTCGCATGCATCCCCATAATCAAGGAAAATGCATTTGACACTCTTAGGATCCAGCTTACTTCTCTTGTCCCTGGGCACATGGCAAAATGCCTCACATCTAAAGACACCGAGATGCACATAAGAGGGAGGTTTTCCAGTCCATACCTCCTCTGCAACCTGGAAATCCAAACCACTAGAAGGTGATATGTTTATGACATGCACAACTACACTAACTGCCTCAGCCCAAAAGCTTTGTGGTAGGCCTGCATGGCTAAGCATACTGCGTACACGCTCCTGGATGGTTCTATTCATCCGCTCAGCCAAACCATTCTGGGGGGGTGTAGGGGGTGATCAATTTATGCTTAATACCCCTCTCATCACATAACTGCTCAAAAGAACGTGAGACATACTCACCCCCATTATCTGTTCTTAGACATTTTAGCCTATACCCAGACTGGTTCTCAACCAATGCAAGCCATCTCTGAAACACAGCCAAGACATCAGATTTTAGTTTAATAGAATAAGCCCAAACTTTTCGTGAAAAATCGTCTATGAAAGTAACAAAATACTTGGCACCACCCATAGACTAACAAGGCATGAGCCTACAAACATCTGAATGTACCAATGCCAAGGGCTCACTCATGCGTGGCCTACCAGACTTCTTATGCGTAGACCTAGTCTGCCTGCCATAAAGACAATGTCACATGAATCAAAACATACATAATCAAGGGGTGGTAAGTACTGCAAACCAAAAAGCAATTTCATTTCCTTCAAAGACATATGGCCCAAACGGGCATGCCAAAGAGATACATGTGGGATAGAACCCACAGTCAAAACATGATCAAGGGAAGAAGCTGATACAATCAAGGGATAGAGGCTGCCAGCCTTGGCACCTCTTGCAATCACAAGTCTGCCACGAGTGATCTTCCATGCAGAGTCTCCAAAAGATACATGATAACCTATGTCATCAAGCTGTCCAGCTGACATGAGACTGCATGTCAAAGAAGGTACATGACATACATCCTGCATAAAAAAACTGCTACCAAAAGGAAACTGCAGTCTAACATCACCAATGCCCAAAATGTCAAGAGAGTTTTCATCACCCAAGCACACAGAACCCGAAACAATACGGTATGAATGAAACCAATCTCGGTAAGGTGTCACATGAAAGGATGCACCTGAGTCCAAGAGCCAACATTGTGCATACATAGAGTGTATCTCTGTCATCTACGAAGCACTAGAAGAAGCTACAAGGATATAATCATCATCATCAACATCCTAAGGCTCCATAACATCGATCTCTTCAATTTTAACACTGGACTTTGCAGGCACTATGCTGCGATTAGAAAACTTATCCTGCACTTTGTCTTTCCCCTTATCTTTGCGCCTTTCATTGCACAGTTCATGGCATTGTGGCCTGATATGGCCCTTTTTCCCACAATGGTGACAAGTAACATTTGCATTCTTGCCACGGGATTTGCTATGTGACTTTCCACGAGACTTGGATCGAGATTTCTGAGAATCCCGTCCACGACCACTGCCACTGCCATGCTTTCCATATCCATCATTCCTGCCTCTTATTGTCATAGCATGCGACACACGAGAGGCATCCAAATTCTTACGGTTAACCTCTTCTTGTAGAAGAGCACTCTCAACATCAGATAATTTCAAGGTAGCAGTAGAGGCACATAATGCAGTGCGGAATACATCCCATGACTCATTAAGAGTACCAAGCAAGAAAAGAGGAGTGATATCCTCTACAAAAGTAATGTCCTGCGAAGTCAAATTCTTGAGTATAGCATGGAACTGGCTCAAGTGAGCAGACATCATCACATTCTCCTTCATGTGCAGATCCATAAGCCACTTCAGCTAATACATCTGACTGGCTAAACTTTTCTTGTCATAGAGATTCTTGATTTTATCCCACAACTGACATGCACTCTATTCTTTCTCAAATACATTGTAATGAACCTGTTCTGTGAGAGATAATATAATAGTGGACTTGCATAACTCATCAAGATCAAGCCATTCCTCATCTGGCATAGTTGCAGGCGGATGTCCGCTCAACCTCAAAGGTTTGATCTGTGATTTCTGCACCAACAACTGCCAAATCTGGCTCTTCCAATAAGAGTAATTCATACCATCAAGCTTAGTGATGTTAAAAATAGCATGATCAGTTGGACGAACTCGCCATAATGCACGCTGGAAGATTGTAGATAGTTCAAAACTACTTATTTACTGTAGAAAATGACCAAAAAATCACCAAAATCGAGAGAAAATGGCAAGAAAAGTGTGATCAAAGTTGTTGTCCACCAAGTACTAGTGAAAGTGCATCATTTTAGAATATTTCAGCATGAAAAATCAATGTCAGTCCGAAGTTATATGCTTGCTATAATAAATGACAATAGGGTACTGTGAGAATCAATTGCTGACCAAATCACTGCACCAAGTCAATAAATGACAACCAAGACATGACCAGCCATAAATGGGCATAAATCAGCACCAAACAGTCATCAAGACCCTGAGCAAATACCCAAACATGTCACCAAAGCATCTGTCAGTGAGTAGGCATACCCCCTTGGACAATAGGGCAAAGTATACATAATAGTGGCAAGACCTGACACCAGTAGATGTATGCTCACAAGAGTGCAAAGCCCAAGCTCAGGTCAAAAGCAACTCCAAGATATCAGTGCATGAACCATGCAACATGTAAGTGTAAGAGATTCCAAAGTCTCAAGTATCTGCAAAATGCTCAAATAGCATAAACCTCCTACTCAATGTCGGTCAAGCATACAAGATGCTCCCACTGGCACAAAAAAGGCGGATAAACGAGCTCAACAACTCAAGCAAACCAAGTCAAAGTACCAAAGACAGGTAACCAAGACAATGCCTCAATAGCATCCAAGGTCGTAATGAAAAAATCCAAGTCGTAACGAAAAAATCCAAGTCAATGTCCAACTACTCAAAGGAATACTTAAATGAATGTCAAGACAAGCTCAAACAACTGCCATCCACAGCCAAAGCATAAACCATTCACCAAGACATCATAACCCGTATTGGGTAGCCTAGACATAAACCATGTCATAGATGAAATGCCAGCTCCAAACAAGTGACAGTCAAACCCAAATCGAGCTCTAATCTCAGCTCAAAAGCATTCCGGAGCATAAACAAGACATGTGGCATAGTCTAAATACATCATGACATCATACCGAGTAGCTGGGAGCACCCCGTGACCAATAGGCATAACCCAATTGTAGCATAAATAGCTTCAACCCTGAAGTTTCCAGCAACATATAACCTCTGTAAACTGAGCAAATCAGTGCTTAGTCCAAGCTCAAGTCCATAGGCAAACCATAGGCATACATTTTCGTATATATAGGCACCAACCAGGCATAATCGGGCATCAAATGCCAAGACCTGTAAGCATAAAATTGAAGTAACAGGTGGCTACCTTGTTTTGGATAGATCTGGGATTATTCAAAAAAGTCAATGGCTGAGCTAAATCAGCTCCAAATGCATCTCACTTAAGAGGCATAACATCCACAAGTGATCCGATATCAATTGACATCAGTAGAAGCATCACACAAGCCATACGCATACAAACACATGCTGTCTCAGACCTAAAATGTGTTGCAGAATATTCTATCATCAGAATTTGGCAAATCCAACATCACCATCACATCCATAGCATGCCAAAACCCCAACTTAGACTCTTACCTTGCCTGAATTGGGTTCCGAATTCCGGAGATATGACAAAAAGAGTGATTTTTGGGCCAGATTTTGAAACAGGCGCAAAAAAAACATGAGCTCGCTGGGGGAGTCTGCTATCCCACGTGTCAACAATGGGGCCCAAAGGGGGCACAAATGGGGGCCAAAGAAGGCCTACACCAAGCCTCAGCAAGCCTTGATAGGCTGGAAGCAAGATCCAGGTGAAGAAAGCTCCAAGAGGTGTGAGTTATGGCTGCCCACAACCTGTGAAAACCCTATTTACCTAGACCTGTGGACTGAGATAAATCTCTGAAATAATGAAGCAATACCTCAATGTCAATGCCCTGATGGTGCCTCAATAGACCAGGAAGAAGCTTAGGAAGCTGGGGAGCGATGGGAGCTTAAGAGAATGAGCTATGGTTGCCAGGAAGGAGACCCAATGCAAGTGGGGAGTCGATGGGAAGCTTAGAATGCCATGAGCCAAGCTCAAGAGTCGGGAAGCCATGCTCTGATACCAGTTGAAAGGTGAGAAAGATCGAAGCTTGCACTCGAGAGCTGTGACGGGAGAGCAAGAGCAAGAAAGAGAGAGACAAGAAATGGGAACTCCAACAGTCACAATGTGTGACCAGGCCTTCCTTTATTCAAACTGTCACTAAAATAATAAAGAATAAAGTGATGGTGATGGGCACCCGCCACCTGCAGTGTGCAGTGGCGATGACTGTTAGTGTTGTAATACACGGGTGGCTAGGCGGAGGCGCCTTTACCCCCAACAAGATAATCAATCGCAAGTGATATGCATCGAATTCAACACTATGGGATTCAAATAAGTAATGTATTTTTTAGTTACACTTGTTCATTATGATTGAAGCATATGACTTGCATGTACTCTCACAAGTTGTCAAGTGCATAGAGAACGACACAGGTCTCTGTATGAAAGTGTTCAATGTCCAAGACACCACAAGACCACCAACCACACAAAGAGCCATTGCGGAAGACCTGCTACTGCTGGAAGCGAAAATCACCCATGTAGAAAAAGCACACATCGTATTTGAGCATGGCCCAAAGCATAGTCATTAGCTAATCTCTCTTTCTTGGCCAAACTCTACATCTGGCTCACTGCAGTTACTACCTCAATTGTACCGATGTCTCATATGTTACAAAGAAGTTTGCAAAATCTCAAGTGTTTCTCTCCATCTCAACAATTGTTCCTCTAGCATCGAGGCTAGTAACACAATCATTCTTGTAATATTCATTTTTCACATCCTTTGGATCTCCACATTTCTCAGTCCAAATGAAAGGTTGATAGCCTCAATGTATTGCATTAGTTGTATTCATTTTATCAAAAAAAAAGAGAAAAAATAGAGAAAAAAAGAAAATAAAATAAAAACACTCACAATCACAGCACAACACCTCACAGTCTTCAAATTGGGTATATCCAATGACCTTGGTCAGCGGCTAGCTTTGTCTCTACTCCCCTAGCCCTTTACACATCCCCCACAATTATTCAGGGCACATCAAGGGCAGGACATACCTACGGAGCTTGTCTCGCCTATGGTTAGAACTATCACCTTGAATCATTTTCACACTTCTTTTTCGCACTCCATCTCAGTGCCATTGCAATCAACAGTGCTTAGCAAGGCATGGAAGACCATGGAAAGTACACTGTACTCTTCAACCACTATAAGTAGCTACCAACTACAAAAAGCTAAGGCATTAATAAGCTCAAGTATGCTATGTCATGCTATCAAAATTACAAATTATGTCTCAAGAAGCCTTTAAGTGTACTTCTCCTCAACATCGATAAATTTTTCCACCCCATGGAACCCTTGCTTTATCCACACACTGCTACGAGGAACCTAACCAACAGTCTTCTAACTACATACTATCTACATATGCACATGCACTCACATAATATTTGCACCACAATCTATACCCAGTTTGGGTCCTCAGGTGCAGGACAATACTCTCAATTTGCTTAGAGTTCGACTTGTCTCCCAAACTAATCAAACTACGTCTTGTGCACAATAAGAAAACTAGCACTACCCCTAAAGAGAGACCACATATGAGAGGTTTTCAATTGTAAGTATTGAAAACTCCAACGAAAGTGTCATCATCTCTTCATCAACACTCAAATCATGCAAGCCCACCAAAGAATCATTACACGTAGAATCCCTAGAACACCAACACCTATGATAGCCATGAGTGCAACACCCAACAAAGAGCAACCCTATCTTCAACTACAACAACCCTATCATCATCAAATCCTACCAACAAAGTACTTCCAATGACCTTCATCCACACCACCACCACAACTCCTCCACGGCAAACCACAGCAGTCCCTTTCAACCACGTCTTCGGTTCATGCCAAAGCGTGCTACTACGACGGAGAGTGCCATGGGACAGGCACTCATCTAGGAGGGGGTAATGTTAACCCTGAGACAAAACCCTCAAACAAACAAGATGAAAAATCCAGAAAATCTAAAGTAGAAAACAAGGCCAAGGTAAAAGTGAAATGGAAGATAAAGGTGCACCAATAAAAATATGGAAACACAAGAAGTGTAGAAAAGTCCTAAATCAATAAGAAAGACGCACAAGAAAAAGTGCAAGTCAATACCTTTGTAAAAGAGTGCAAGGCGCACCATGGTTTATTTTAAGAGCGTTGGGTACAAATTATAAAAGTAGATGGGCGGTAGGAAGGAAGCTAGGAAGATAAAAGGACAATGGGAAAAAGGGCCTAGTAGCCGACCATCATATAAAAAAGAGAATAAAGGGTGACTGTCCAAAAGGGATTTAGGGTTTGGTATATAAAGTTGAAAAGTAAATGAGAAGCTCGTTCTTGTGTGTGGCCAAAAGTAGGTCTCTTCTTCTTGTTCTTGTTCTTCTTCTTCTTCTTCTTTCTTGCTTGCTTGAGCTTGTGCTTGAGAGAGGGAGTATGAGTGTGTGAGGGTGAGGGACCGAGAAGCTCTGTATCTTCTCATTTCTTCTTCTCTTCTCTTCTCTTTTCTTCTCTTCTCTGGCTCGTGGCAATTGAGCTTGGAGCGTGGAGCTTGAGGATGAAGCTTGCACTTGGATCGTGGAGCTACCGAAGTGCTCGGGAGAGGAGGCAACTTGATCGAGCATGGAGGTAAGCTCACCACACTCGTAGAGAGAGATAGTGTGTCAGCTATGTGAGAGGTAGCCACTAGTGCTCAACTTGAAACACTTGAACAATAAACGGTCCATGGGTCTTGGTAGTTGCTTGCCTCTACAGGTGCCCACAACTTGCAGTGGTGCATAGGTGTGTGGATATGGTGTATAGAGTAAATGTGCAATGTATAGGTGTGTGGATATAGTATATAGAGTAAATGTGGGTGGCTAGCCACATGTTCCTTTAACCCCCAACATAATTAGCT
The DNA here is from genome assembly GCF_053477565.2 of Lygodium microphyllum. Taxonomy (NCBI): domain Eukaryota; kingdom Viridiplantae; phylum Streptophyta; class Polypodiopsida; order Schizaeales; family Lygodiaceae; genus Lygodium; species Lygodium microphyllum. The sequence continues at coordinate 103,551,170 of NC_141162.1, read as the reverse complement.
AATAGAGATTGAAAGATGACGCCCAAAATTAGCTTTTGCACTTAATTTCTTCATAAACTCCTTAGAAAGGTCAAGTATGGGTACAATAATATAGTGTAATCACAAGTTAAATAATTGGAAACATTTATTAGTCAATGGAATTCGTTTTTATGTGCATTGAAAGTGCCCATTAAAGAGAGGATTACTATAAGCTGAGCAAATCTAGAGTGAGTAATGAAAGAAATCAAGCATGAATGGACCAACATGTACATAAATCGACATAAGATAGACTATTTTCATACTATCATTTTATTAACAAGTGTACATTTACACTCCTACAAATTTCAAACCAAACTTATCACCCAAAACTAACTAATGGGTATTTGGACTACAATTAGGAGGACATTGTTAGGACCAAAATTAAAAAGAGTCTATCTTGGTTTGTCAAGCTAGAAGTCACATCCAAACACTATGTATACAAAGGAGATTTGATGCAACATTGATTAGTTTCATAATATAATCTTATTAAGAAGAATGTCTTTACAAATATTTGGGCCACAATTAGGAGGACATTATCCTTATTAAAACTAGGAAGAAACTATTCTAGTCTACCAAGATAGAGCCCACATCCAACCACCTATAGTGTATAAATGAAGCACAAAAAAATAATGTAAGATTTCCTCTCAAAATCAATCAATGGACTATATCATCATAGCTTCCGAACCCAAAATCCACTACCAAATATAAAATATCACCTAAACACAACTCATAGAAGATAGATTGTGATGCCTTGACAATGCTTGGGTGATTGGAACTTTATCAAGGCTACTTGATATGCAAATTTATGGACCAAGGGATCTGATCCAAGAACCCTAAAAAACAAAAAATTTAGATGCACACAAGGTATGTAGGTCTCCTTCTTCAATTCTCATAGAGCAAAATTTGGGTAAGAGCACCTTGAAAACTTACACAAATTTGTAGCAAAGGTAATTCATGTCTTCGTCGATAGCAATGTGGAAACTAAGAAAATGTGGGACTCGCTATGGATGATTGTAGTCTCACAAAAAATATTTCATTGTAAAATATGAGCACAATCAATGCACCCATTATTTACTTTCTTACTTTCTCTCTTCACCTAATAACAAGGCCATCTCCTTTGCTTGTTAGATGCATATTACAAGGCATTATTTGGACATTTGGTACCCTATGTTACATACCCTCCAAAGAAATCCTCACAAAACTAGATTAGATGTTTTCTCTATAGTTAAATATATCCCCTTTGCTACCTTCCATGCATGTGGTGCTAGACCACAAAAGCTTTCAAACTACCTATCAATCCGTGTTGAGTGAACTACACTTAAGGGCCAAAAGTAGAACACTTGCCAATTCTCCTTATTCTTGTGTTTTTTTTGGCCCTTGAAGCATGGTGCCACAAACCCTCCAACCTCTATATCAAGGTAATCATAAAGAAAGATCCCACATTTCTTTTCTTTTTGTTTCAATAGTCCCTAATTTGTGGATCAACAATTTTTTCATGTTGATGAATAGGCCATTCCTTCACATCCACATCAACTCTTTAGGGATACTTCTAGTAAGTGTTGGTCTGCCCCTAGACCTTGGATGATGAATAGTGACACACTCAAGCCTATGACTATTAGTGTCTAGAAAAATGCTTGCATTCACACTTCTCCTCTTCTACATAACAATTCATTATTCATTACCACTCTCTAGGCCAACCATTATTTGTTGCTTCTTTAGCACTATTAATGTTAGATCCATCCAATGCCTTCAAGCCTACATTCCCTCACCCCCTACCATAAACCTATTGTGTATATTTCTAACACATGGTCCATAGCCCTCATATCTCCCCATAAAATAATCTTTATAATGAACACTCTAAAGTACTATGATAGTAAGGTCCATAACACAAGCAAAGTGTGTGCTAACTTATTGAGCATATCCAAGAGTTGCCCTCATAGATGCATATTCACACTCATAAAGATTGGTTGTGCATATAAATTGACCTACATATCATTGACTTAATATCCACTTTTCCCAACAAAACCCTCTCACTTCCCAACAATAAAGCTAGGTGTCTAATAATTGTAATTCATCCTCATGTGATGACTAATCTTGAGAAGCTAATGTTTTTTTCCTTTACTACCTCAATAGATGCTTCACTTGGTACATTCCTCCATTTATAGCATGGCTCCTTGTAACCCAATTGTAATTTTGGTTTAACACATTGTTTTGTAGGCTCAAACATACTCTTCTCCCAAATCAAAGGAGCATGACCTCTCTTTCTAGTGCATCACATTCATCTTTCCTTTATTGAAAATAGTGGGCAATGCCAACCAATTTGCACGACTCTCATAATCCAAACCTATAAAGTGGGCTCTTGGAAACCTATATTGAGCAATCTTGTCATTTAGAAAAATAAAAAAAAGTCACTTGAGTATTAGAATTTTCAACCTTGAACTCACCAATAGAAACAGTATTCAACTCTTTAATATATGGATGATACACATGAGCACTCATAGTGGTCCACACATGAGTATAGTGCCTCTAGATCCACTCCACTTCTAGGATCAAGAGTAGAAATTTTGAAAACGTGTGCCTCCTCTAGCAAGGGCCAATTGGTTTGGAAACAAGATGTTATGAAAGTAAGGGCAAGGCTTGACATGGCGGACCCAATATTGTGTGGCTATAATCAGAGCACTTTGAATCCTACGCAAATGCAAAAGTGTTGGAGCTACAAGGAGAATTGAAACGCAAAAATAGAGAGAGAGAGAGAGAGAGAGAGAGGATGCTTTGTTTGTGGTGCCTACAATATCTCTCTTGTGAGCAACACCTTACTAGCTTATCACCCAAAGAATAAAGAATGAGTGTATACATATATAGTAAGGGTTAGTGAGTGAGACATGTGGGTAGCCACATTAGCCTTTACCCACCAAACTCCCACTTAAAGGCCAATGTCCTAAGGGGAACAAAAGAATGTGACAATATGTGAGGTATAATACATGTGAGTTATCCTCACCCAATGCCCCCTCACCTCCCTACAGTGTGTAAAATTTTCAAAGGGTAGACTCTTGGTAAGAAAGTCTATAAGATTATCATAAATATGAACTTTGATAAGGCCAACCCACTCATCCTCGAGCACCTGATGAATGAAATGGTACATCACTTCTATATTCTTGGTTTTGGCATGAAACAAAGGATTCTTTGCAAACATGATGGCACTCTAACTATCACTATGCAGTAATGGCATGTCTTCACTGAGACCCAAGTCTCCCACTAGATGAGTAAGCTAGATGGCTTCCTTACATGCCTCTATGGGTGTAATATACTCAGCTTCAGTGGTAGATAATGGCATGCATTAATGCAAGCACGACATCCATGACATTGCACCACCATACAAGAAAAAAACATATTATTTATTTGACTTTTTATTGTCAACATGCCCTACATAGTCCATGTCTATGTATCCAAGTACATCACTATTACTTCTCCCAAATCATATGCACATATCTCTTGTACCACTCAAGTACCTTAACTACTTTCCAATGCTTCTTGCCAAGATTTGACACGTACTTGCTCACTACTCCCACTGCAATTGCAATGCCCAAGCAAGTGGCAATCATAGCACATATATGAGACTATCCAACACATGATGAATATGAAACCTTGGTCATTTTAATATTCTCCTCATCCAATTTGGGACAATGATTAGCACTAAGTTTCGCATATGGAGGAAATAGGGTACTAATTGCCTTTCTCCCCTCCATATTAAAATGTTGTAATAATTTGTAGAAATAATCCTTTTGGGACAAATTGAGAAATCTCTTTACTCTATACTTGATTATGTGCATGCCAAGAAAGTGATTTGCATATCCCAAATCTCAACTCATTGATTTCAAAGGTTTCCATTAACCTTTTCTTCAAAGCATCAGTCTCATGCTAGTTTTTTCAATATATCATCCACACAAAGAATCAACACTATTAAGCTACCATCTTCAACCTTTTTAGTGTAGAAGGAGTGGTCTATCGCACTTCTCTTGGAGCCATGAGACTACATAAAGGCATCAAGATTATTCCATCATTCTTGCAAGGCTTGCTTTAATCCATAGACACTATTATTTAGCTTGTAGATAATCCTTTATTTGCCATGTTCCATAAAACCCAAAACCCTCTAGTTTTGCTACATGTAGATCTCATCATGAAGGTCACAACATAGAAATATTGTCTTAACATCCAATTGTATAAGATCCATATCATATTTAGCCACCAAGCTAAGAACATTGCAAAGAGTAGCCAATTTCACCATAGGCAAAAAGATCTCATCAAAGTACACACTTTTTCTTTCTTAAAATGGCTACTCACTTGTAACCTTCAACTCATAAATCCACTTGGATGACAAAGAATTTTTGCCATTTGGCCAATGAAACAACTCCCAAGTCTAATTATTCATAATGGAATCCATTTTTGATTGCATAGCTGGCTCCCACTTAAGCTTATCATCATAACTCATGGTCTCTTTATAACAAGATGGATCCCGACAATTTGTCAACATCACATAGTCAATCCTAGGCTAAAATCTTTAGGTAGATAAGAGATAGGAGTAGATCTACATAGCACAAGAAGCTAACTTAGAGCGCTAATTTCAACCTCCACTCTTTCTTCATGAGGCACCATAGGGCTCTTAATGTTTTGCTCAATAAATTAGTAACAAAATGAACCAACCATCACTCTTGCACGGATTGGCAAAAAAGCACTCCACATACAATAATTGGTTTTGATGGTCGCATTAATGTAATTTTGGCTACAGTGTGTGTGTGTGTGTTTTTTTTTTTTTTTTGCTTGGTTGATACAAGTTTTAGGGTGCTTGTTTGTTTGCATTTCACAAAGCTATCGATCGCACATGTGGCTAGGTCATGTCATATTTTTTTTCTAGGATGTGGTTTGCTTGGGGTGGTCTTTTGTGTTGTGAATGAATTAATCCTCTATCAAGATCATATTGGTTTTTTATTTTAATGTTTTGTAGGCCTCCTTATGTCTATTTGTGTGGTGTATGTTTTGTTTTTTATTTAAATGGCACCCAAACTCCTCCTCCAATTCAATATGTTCCGTTGGTCAGTCAGGATTATTCTCAATTGATGGAATCAAACCTTATTACTAAGGCCGAGCTCTCCCAATTTGTGGCTCTCTCATTGCCACTCATTCCTAATGACCCTAGCCTATGTGATGAATTTTTAACCTCTTACAGCAAGCAGTCTGGCTTTGTTTGAGGTACCATTGTTTTAATGATACCTTGAGGATTGGGGAAGGCTTTGTCTCTTCCCTATCATGGGAAATCCTTTTCAGCAGCCCACTAGCTCTTTTCCAATGCTAATATTCTGAAGCTCTTATAGAGACGGACCAAAGAATTATTGGATGCCAAACAGGTCATCACTACATCTGGAGTTTGTGTCTCCATGATCTCTGATCCTTTTTGGAAACAATTGTGTCAATTCCTTCAAGACAAGTTTATGTCTGCCAAGACTCTGTCCAATTATATATCTAAGGAATTATTCATTACTTCTAGAATGGTACTTAAGGGCGTGACCATTTATTGGAGTTCCTATCTCTTGGCTAAAATGGATCAACATTTTATTTGGGTAACCAGGGGTAATGTGATAATGTCACTTATGGTTCTTACTTGTATGTTTTCCTGACATACTCTGCCCCTACAAAAGAAATTCCACCTCCATCTGAAAATTCTCCTGTGGTTCCCCCTTCTTCTATTGAGGATTCTGAACCGATCCCTGAAGATCATGACTCTCCTCTTCCTTTGTCCAATTAGAGGAAGCACTTAAAGTGTGTGGCAAAAACAGTTCCTGCTTCCATTCCTCCATTCTTGATCTATGCTACATCAAGCAATACCCTTTCTGCACACCTAATATCTCCAAATTTATTATGGACACACAAAGATGGTAGTTTGGACATACCAATTCCTTCTCTACATCGCCTGCTTTCAAGAGACACCATTCCTTTCCTCTGTAAGGATATTCAAGGTTTTATAGAGATATCAATTACAACTTGTGTTCAGCAATTGTACTCTTCTTTTCACGTGAGGAGATGCAATACTCCAAGAAGGAGTTACATAAGGCTAACACTAAGCTTGTCTCAACTAAGGAGACTCTTTTTTATCTTTTTAAGCAAATGGAGTCACAGACTAAGTTGTTAAAAGCCCAAAAAGTGGAAATCTCTTCTTTGCAGGTTGGTTGTCTAAAGTAAAGGCTCAAGTAGCTACTATCAATGAGGATAAGGATCGTCTTTTTCAAGAGACCCAAGAGCTTAAAGATTTAATTACTGCCCAAACAGTGGAGTTACAATCAGCAAATTGTACAATTGAGCATCATAATACCAAGATTGAGTTAAAAGAACAACTGGCTTAGCTATGCTCCATTCCTCCAAGTCCTAATATACCATCAGTACCATCTTTATCAGCTATATGGACTTGGTTGCTCTCCAACGTAATGCAACTTTGTGTCCTTTGTTTCAAGCTAAAGTGGAAAGACATTTGTCTAGAATGGATCTTTTGTAGTCTTATTTTGAGTAGTTTTTGGAATACATCCCTGAAAGGGAAGTGAAACCTAGGAGAAAGAAGCTTGGTAGTGAGAGCTATGGTGGATGGAGAGCAAGAGCAAGAGAGAGAGAGACTCAAAAGTGAGAACTCCAACAACCACAATGTGTGGCCTGGACTTCCTTTATTCAAATTGTTACTAAAAGAATAAAGAACAAGTGACTGTGATGAGCGCTCAGCACTTGCAATGTGCAGTAGCGGGTACTGTCAATGTAGTAAAGTGTAGTAATACACAAGCGGCTAGGCGGAGGCGCCTTTACCCCCAACAACCTCCCACTTTAAAGGTGAATTTGCCTTAGTGAGAGAGAAAAAGAAAAGATGGTACAACATGAACACATGTACAACAGGATGAGGAAAAAGACATCACCTCATCCAATGCCCATCAATCTCCTGAGGAAGGCAAAGCGCTCTATAGTGAGGCTCTTCGTGAGCAAGTCTGCAAGATTTTTCTCAATCGGAATCTTGACAAGGTCAACAGACCTATCCTCAATGACCTCACAAATGAAGTGATACCTCACCTCAATATGTTTCGTCTTCGCATGGAAGACCAGATTCTTGGCCAACTGAATGGCATTCATGGAATCCGAATGCAATGTAGACATAGCATCTATCATACCAAGGTCTCTAATCAAATGGCCTAACCAGATACCTCCTTGCAAGACTCTGTGGCTGCATAGAAAGAGTCATACACTTTTGTACCCTGGACATCCAAGAGATAGCCCCTCCAGCATAAGTGAATACATAGCCAGAAGTGGACTTCCTACTATATCTGCATGTCCTGCATAATTAGGGTCAATGTACCCCATGACTCTTGTATCCTGGCTGCCATCGCAAATACACATATCTGTTGTGCCCTTCAGGTACATCATGATACCCTTCACGGCATCCCAATGTTTCTTACCAAGTGTAGCCATATAACGTGCCACAACCCCAACTACAAAATCAATATCTGGATGGGTGGGTATCATGGCATACATAAGACTGCCCACAGCTAATGCATAGGGAATCTTGGCCATCTCGGCTCTCTACTCATCTATCTGCAGACAACCGACCTGTGAAACCTTCACATGATAAGGTAATGGATAGCCAATAGGCTTAACATCCTACATACGGAAGTGCTCAAGGACTTTATGAATGTACTCCCTCTATGACAGATAGAGGAGTCCCTGAGATCTGTTGTGGGTAATGCACATACCAAGTATGTGAGAGGCCTGTCCCATATCTTTCATCTCAAAGCTCCTCTTGAGCTAAGCCTTAAGACCATCTAGCTCCTCATGAGTTGTCCCTGCTAAAAGCATGTCATCCACATAAAGTACCAAAATCAATAAAGACCTATCATGGGCTTTCTTCGTGTACAAGCACGGATCCATAGCACTACGGTTGTAGCCTTGTGACTGCATGAATGCATCAAACTTATGGTATCATTTCCTAGGTGCTTGCTTCAAGCCATATAGACTCTTCTTTAGCTTGCACACTAGGTGTTCCTTACTAGGGTTGGCAAAGCCCTTAGCCTATTCCATGTAAATCTTATCATGCAAGTCTCCATGTAAAAAAGCTGTCTTGACATCCATTTGGTACAAGTCCAAGTCAATCTGTGCAACCAAGGCCAAGACTAAGCGCAGGGTGGTCATCTTGACCACGGGAGAAAAGACTTCATCAAAGTCAACACCATGCTCCTACTTAAAACCCTTAGCAACCAATCGAACCTTGTATGCCAGCTTGGGGTGTCCAGGGGTACTTTTCAGCTTGTACACCCACTTGCATGGCAAAGCCTTCTTACCCTAAGGCAAGGAAACCAAATCCCAAGTCTCATTCTTATGCAATAAGTCAAGCTTAGACTGCATAGCCCTCTCCCAAGAGTGACAATCACCCCTGCGCATAGCCTCATCATAAGTGAGAGGCTCTCCTGCATTTGTAACCATTACATAATCCATAGAGGGCACAAAACGGTCATTGTCTATCTCCAGTAGAATGCCTCAACCCAGGCTCTGCTGCCTGGCCGACATCTTGTCTACCATCAGCATGTCTAAAATCTGGGCCATGAGCATTAGGTGATGCTGCACGCTATCTAGCTGGCCATGGAGCGGGCTAAACGGGAGCAGGTGGCTCCTCCTAAAAGATAACTCTATGTACCTCAACCACTTTCTCGGGCTGCATATGCATTTTGTCCTCATGAAAGATGACATCATGGCTGCGGATCACTTTCCGCGCCTGCAGATCCCATAGACGGTAACCCATCTCTCCTACATCTCCATAGCCAATGAAAATGCATTTGACACTTTTAGGATCCAACTTTTTTTCGTTTGTCTTTGGGCACATGGCAGAATGCCTCACATCCAAAGACACGCAAATGATCATAAGAGGGGGGCTTGCCTACCCATACCTCCTCTGCAACATGAATGTCAATGTCACTGCTAGGTGACCTATTAATGAGATGCACTACAGTAGTAACTGCCTCAGCCCAAAAGTGTTGCGGTAAGCTAGCCTGGCTAAGCATGCTACGGACACTTTCTTGAATGGTCCTATTCATGCACTCAACCATACCATTCTGGGGTGGGATGTAAGGGACTGTCAACTGATGCTTAATACCCCGCTCATCACAAAACTGCTCAAAAGCACGTGATACATACTCAGCCCCATTATCTAACATTAGGCATTTTAGCCTTTTCCCAGATTGATTCTCTGCTAATGCAAGCCAATGTTGAAATGTGTCTAAGACATCGGATTTTCTCTTTATGGGGTAAGCCCAAACCTTACATGAGTAATCATCTATGAAAGTAACAAAATACTTTGCTGCACCTAGTGACTGACAGGGCATGGACCCACATACATCTGAGTGCACAAGAGCCAAGGGCTCACCCATGCGTTTCTTACCAGAATTTTTATGCATATTCCTAGTTTGCCTGCCATACAAACAATGATCACAAGAATCAAAATGCAAAGAGTCAAAAGGCGAAAGATGTTGCAAAGCACAGAGAATTTTCATTCCTTTAAGGGACATATGCCCCAAACAAGCCAGAGGGATACATGGGGGATAGAACCCACAGACAAAACATGATCCAAGGTAGCTCCAGATACAAGTAAGGGATAGAGGCTGCCATACTTGGCACCTCTTGCAAGCACAAGCCTACCACGAGTAATCTTCCATGCAGAGTCTCCAAAAGACACAAAATACCCTCCATCATCAAGCTATCTAGCTGACATAAGGTTGCGAGTCAACGCATGTACATAGCGTACATTATGCAAAACAAAAGAACTACCATAAACAAACTGCAGCCTAACATCTCTAATACCCACAATGTCAAGAGACCTGTCATCACCAAGATAAACAGAACCAGAGATGGTACGATAGGTATGAAACCAATCTTTACAAGGTGTCACATGAAATGACGCACCCGAATCCAAAAGCCAGCACAGTGCATATATAGAATGTATCTCAGAAGCCTATAAGGCATCGCATGAAGAAGTTGCAAGTATGTAATCTTCATCTGAATCAATGGCCTGCATGACATTAACCTCTTCTATCTTCACACTGGACTTTGTAGGTACAACACCGCGCTTAGAAGACTTTTCCTGCACTTTCTCTTTTCCCTTTTCCTTGCACTTATCATCGCGCATCTTATGGCACTATGGCCTAATATGTCATACTTTCCCACAATAATGACAAGTAAGATTAGACTTCCATCCACGGGACTTACTGCAACCACATGACTTGGACCTAGACTTCTGAGAGTCCCTGCCCTTATGATCACTATCATGCCTGCCATGTCTACCACCTCTAACGGTCAATGCATGTGAAGAGCGGAAAGCATCATTGTCTCTCATGTTGATTTCCTCAATCAATAAAGCACTCTCAATATCTTTGATTTTTAGCCCATCAAGTTTGTTCGTGCATATGGCAGTACGGAAGACATCCCATGATTCAAGCAAGGTGCCAAGCAAAAACAACGGGTGCAAGTTGTCTTTGAACTCAATACCCTATGACAACAGATTCTTCATGATAGCATGAAATTGACTAAAATGAGATGATAGGGATGTCCTCTCCTTCATGCAAAGGTCCATTAACTGCTTCAACCAATACATCTGTGACGTAGGACTCTGTTGCGCATAAAGCTCCTGAATCTTCTCCCATAAATCCCATGCACTCTGATTCTTATCTTCAACAACATTATGATGGACCTTTCTGAGAGTGACAAGATAATGGTAGACTTGCATAGCTCATCAACTTCCATCCAAACATCATCATCCATATCCTTAGGTTTAACACCCTTGAAATGCAAGGGTTTAATCTACAACTTTTGCACCAAAACCTGCCATATCTGGAACTTCCAATACCCATAGTTGGTACCATCCAACTTGGCAATGTTAAAGAGAGCTGTGTCTTTCATATGACCAACCATACTATCCCAAATCAAAGCAAAAAATGAAAATTATAGGTTGTTGTAATTAGCAAAAAAAAAAAAAGAACTAAAACCACTGCTAAAACTAGCTGAAAGAGTGGATATTACCAAGAGAACCACCTATCCACCAAATTTGACTAAGATAACATCAAACAGTAAGCATTACCCTCATAGAAGTGCTCAAAATTTGCAGATTTCAGCTTGCTGGAATAAATGATAGTAATATGTAAAACTGTCCCAAAGTGAAGCAATCAATGATACATATGTCACTGCAATTGCCAAGTAGCAAGATACATCCAAAAGTGAGTGTCAAGGGGCAAGAAGGTACCAAGAACTGTCAAACCAATAACCTGTCAGGCAAGAGACATCTCATAAGTCTAGAAGTCATGCATGTAATGGGACTCGGGGTAAGAGAAGAGACCAAGCACAAGCACAACTGATAGAGCAAGAAGCTCAATGCATAACCATCCAAGATGCATACAAAACTGACAAACTTGTGACAAAGATAGGTGCCTATCCCAATAGGCATATCAAATCAACCCACTACAGACTAACTGCAAACCTAAAGCTCTCAAGAGAGCAAATGCATGTAACTGTTCCACAAGCTCAAGCTCAAGTGTAAGTAAGACTCTGTGTACATCCAAATATACCAAGAGGCTCCCACTGGAAGTAAAGTCAGATGCAAATAGAGCAAGCAATGCTCTAATAGATCGAGTACATAGCATCTGACATACCAAATCCTAATAGGGTACATCTCAAGCATAAATCCCAAGCTATCTTAGACCCGTAAAGCATAAGCCTAAAAGCATTCAAATAACATATAACTAACAACCAATTGTAATGCCCAGTAGGTCCAAAATGCTTAAATACATCTGAAGACGAAGCTCCAAGGGATTGTCAAGCATGGGCAATCCAAGTGGCATCCATATCTGACCAAAGCATAAATGCAAGAAGCCTAAATGTCAAGCAGTGACAATAGGCATAAACTAGTCCAAAGCATACCAACTGAAGCCAAATGCTAGTGAATGACGACCAAGGCAGGGCCTAATCCAAGCTCAAAAGCATTCTGGAACCAAAAAGAAGCATTTGACAATCTCCAAATACATCGGTATGATCATTTAAATCTCTGGTAAGCACCCCGGATCCAAGAACCAATGCATACACCAAGTAAATGAGCTTCGATCCACTATATTACAGTAGTATATTTATTGTCAAATGAAGCTCAATTGGTGCCCAAATCTGCTCCAAATTAGTCTGAAAGCATAGTCATAGCATCCTGTAACATCCGAGCATCACCAGGCATCAATAGGCATCAAACGGGCAATGCCAAGAAACATCAAATAGTAAATGTCAAGTGTTACCTTGTTTTGACAGTCCTAGGACTGTGTATACAGCAATGGCTGAAGGTGGAAGCACTCGAATCAATCATCGGGAGCCAAGAACTAATGCCAGGGAGTCCAACGAGGATCGAAAAGGTTGCCAACAGCGCCGGGAGGTCAGAGAAGGAGCTGGAAATGCCAGGAGGAGATCAACCCAGCCCCCTAAAAATGCACCGCATTTTGCACTAGCTGCTCCCGGGGGTTAGGGGTTCTTCAGCAATGCTCTGGAGCACTTGGCAATGTTGAGGGGCCTCCGATGCAGCCTTGCAAGTGTCAAGATTGTGGGAGAGAAGGAAGGAGTCTCGCTTGAAGCTTTCTTGCTTGCACAATGGGGGAAGACACACAAGGGTGGAGGCTGAAAACAATTTTCCTCTTCTTAGTTGTGTAAGCCAAAAGAACTCAAGTACAAAGAAATAGAAGAACCCTATATATGGGTCTCAAACCAAACTTAACTATAACTAAGGTGGCATACTAACTGAGCCACGAACTAGAGTAGATAAGGATAGCTATCATGTAGCTATTATTCATGGGCGGTATACCAACCGCGTCTGCAACTGACAAGTCGGTGACATAAATACACAACGGTCACCCTGGTGTATCACGAGTGGAGCTCGATATCTCAATAGCAAGGTACTAATGGAAGGCCAGAAGATCAGGGAGGAGGCAAGAGATGCCATTGAAGCTCGGGTTGAAGCTCTTCAAATCTGGGATAAAGAGAATGTCGGGCAAGCTCCAATGCCTTTGCTCTGATACCAACTAAAAGGGAAGTGGAACTCAGGAGGAAGAAGCTTATTTGGCGATGAGAGCTATGGCGGATGGAGAGCAAGAGCAAGAGAGAGAGAGAGACTCAAAAGTGAAAACTCCAACAACCATAATGTGTGGCCTAGCCTTCCTTTATTCAAATTGTCACTAAAAGAATAAAGAATAATGACTGTGACAGGTGCCCACCACCTACAGTGTGTAGTGCGGGTACTGTTAGTGTAGTAAAGTGTAGTAATACACGGGTGACTAGTCGGAGGTGCCTTTACCCCCAACAATCCCCCTAGATCATTCCTTCTTCATGCACTATCAATAACAAAAGCTGGCCTTTTACATGAAACTATCCACTATGGATTTGCATCCTCCAAAGTATAGATCAAGTGGTGCTTGGTGCTTGGTCCTCAAATCTTTTAGCAGAAGTTGCCCGAATGGTGTTTGTGGATTCCTGATGATGAGGATATGTCTTGGTATGTGGGGGATGTCATCTTGCAAGCTACTCTTTATGTCAGACACTTGGAATTGTAGATGGATGAGATTTTTCAAGCCTATCCTTTCCAAAGTGGATGCTTGTCCTGAGGTGTCTTGGCATTCCATGATTGAGTCTGTGGTGTTGAATCAGAGACAATTGAAAGCTCTTGCATGATTACAATTTTCTAACCAATTGAGGGAGTATCTTTCAGTCCATATTTCTAATCAATCTCCTTTTGATACCTCCTTCTTTGAAGCTTATAATTGCCACTCTATTCTATGTCCATTAATGCCTTCACTTTCTTATTATCAACAAATGGCCCATAAATTGGATTCTTATCTATCCATACTTAAAACGACTCCCCATGTTATTTCTCCTCTTTTTTTCCAACCACAAGGTGCTCCTCAAATTTCTATATTTACTCCTTGCCCATTTATTATCGATTGTGTTTTCTCTCCCACTCCTCCTTGTCCTACACATGTTTATCACACTCCTTTCCACTTTTCCAGCATATTTTCTAACCCCTTTCTTATCCGATTTTGTTAAATTACCAAAATCTCCATCTTTAACCCTTTCTTCTTTTTATGATTTTACTTATCCATCCCTTCATTCTTTGATGCTAGTTCCTCTTCCTTCATCTACATCCTTTATTCCTAGCCCCCTTTAGTTGGTTAGTAGCCACGAGGTAGCCACTATGGTTTTGATTTGCATATACAAAGACAAAGAGAGTGGAGCCAGACTGATTCATTGACAAGGCCTCAACTTAACTGGCATGTGATTATAGGGATTGGCAGCAGACTCATATCCAAGCTTATCAGAATTATTTGCAGTTTGCCCAAATCTATCATCAATCTACTGATCCTTCAATTAGATTAACTACTCATTTTGTTTGGTACCTAGCGTACATGCATCGACATTCTCATAATGATTAGAAGAAAGTACCAAAATTGTATCTAAATGCCAATGTGGAAATTGATACTTGTCAATTAGATATCTTGTATTTACATGCTCTTTGTCTTTCAAGGAAATATCTTGTCCTTCAAGATCTTGCCTCCACTACCACTCACCATTGTCTTCGATGCCATCCACAATCGGCAACAACATGAACACAGCCTTCCCCCCCTTACATGCATAAATAAGAATGTACACACATGAACCTCACCCTTCACCACACACATTAAACACATGCACATACACACAATATACCCACAAAAACATACTAATGACACACTCACTACACAATATCCCCACTTCACATATCACACCATACACCCACACAAGGCACATTAAAAACATGCACACATATAAACACACACACACATTAAACCTATACATACACATACACCATACATATGTACACCTACATGTAAACCACACACACACACTGCACAACACATGCACATACCTCAAACACACATACTCACACCCAACTCACACCTATGCATACACACACGTGCACTTAATGCACACCCACACATAATTAGTACACTAATAGGCTACAGTTTCACACACACACACACACACACACACACACACACACACACACACACACACACACACACACACACACACACACACACACACACACACACACACACACACACACACACACACACACACACACACACACACACACACACACACACACACACACACACACACACACACACACACACACACACACACACACACGTAATACATGTGGGGTGCTTATAGCCATTTTTCCTCTCAAATTTCCACACCATAGCACTACCTTGTTCATGTGGGGGAGTCAAGGGGAGGGAGAAAGGAGGAAGAGAGACATGCATAGTGCATGTGTACCACCATGTAAGCACAAGCCCCACACCACACACACACACCCCACCATAGCACTACCTTGTTCACATGGGGGAGTCAAGGGGAGGGATAAAGGAGGAAGAGAGACGTGCATAGTGCACGTGTACCACCATATAAGCACAAAACCCACACTACACACGCACATCCCACCTAGTCCACACACACATACACACAAGTATTACACATAACACACACGCGCACATGTTACACATGTCACATGTGTGGATATTTTCCTCTCGATTCACCTTAGTACCACCACATTTAGTGACACATGTGTCATATATGCACTTTGTACATCCACATTCCCATGTGTGTTCACCCACTCCACTATGTTTGTGTATTTTTACATACTCAACCATGTGCATCCACACACCTAAGTGCATCTATCACCACACATATTGTATCTATGTATCTGTGTGTGCCGGACTACATAGATACATAGTGTATCTATGTATTCGTGTGTGCCAAAGTGCATACAGAGCTTGCATCCATGTGTGTTCAATCGCACATAGTGCATCTGTCACCTCACATAGTGTATCCACGTGCACTCGTGTGCATCTATGAATCCATGTGCATCCACCTTCATCGTAGTGTGTCCATCGACACTTGTATATCTAGTTTTGCATCTATATATCCATGTGTGTATCCATGCATCCATAGTTTGCATCACATTCCTATGCATCTGTGCATATCTAATGACACATAGCATGTCCATGTGCATCCAACAACACACAATGCAATCAATCACACACATCACATCTATGCACCGTGCATCCATGTGTGTATCTACACATCCATATTGTGCATCACACTTGCATCATAAGCACCTATGTGCATCCATTTGCCCTAATGCATCCACGTGTGCATCCACACCCCCTATGCATCCGTTCACGTGTGTGCATTCATGACACTTCATTTGTGCATACACTCATAGGGCCTTAGGCACACACAGTACACATTAAGCATTTTTTAACATGTGCACGTTGCATTCGTAAAGTACCCCACTAAGCATTATGCACATGCATCCAATACACCCCTAAACACACCCACGTATCCTCATGTTGCATATAACTTCATTACACCATTGTCATGTGTACATCTAAAGTCGTAGTCATGCAAACTACATTAAGTATACCCATTCTACCCTTAGGCACACTCATATGCACACTAGGACACTTGTGGGCATTCAAGGCACTAGCACATCTCTTTGCACATGGAATCCATTTATGTGCACATAGTACACTTGTGCACCAACCACACCTAATGCATTATTGCACTAGTACATCTCTTTGCACATAGAATCCTTTTATGTGCACATACGCTTGCACACCAACCACACCTAGTGCATTCTGAATGCACTATCTACAATGGTCTAGTACTATTTTTGACGTGTCTGATAAATTGAAGTCTTTCTTCCCAAATCGGCAAGTAGAGCATATATGTCCTAACTCCATATACTTGAATTTTGGCAAACCTAGTACAATCTCCTTTGCTACATGGTTTTCAACCATTGTATGTTTATATATAATGTGCTTATGCCAGATTTTCACATCTCTGACTACTCCAATGTCATGAGCAAACATGATTGTCTTTAACACAAGAATAGAAGCATCCAAGGTAAACATCATGCCATCCCTTCTACCTTTAGCAATGAGCTTACAGCCATTTCCATAGTCTCTAATAAAACAACCATCTCTATTAAATTTGACTTGCAAATTCTAATCTACCATTTGTCCAATAGATAATAAATTTTTGATCCAATAGACAATAAATTTTTAGTGATAGACTGTATATGCAACACATCATATATAATCTTTTTCCTCCCATCATGCATGACTAGTGGTACAACACGTGTATACTTGATGTTATGCTGCCTATCATCACAAGTATATACATAGCCATGAGAGGCTACAGTCATCTCATCAAACCATTCTCCATGCAAGATCATATGATTTAAGGAACCTGAGTCAATGTACCACTTTTCATCAACCTTGCCTTGCTTAGGCATACCCTTCGATACATGTGTCATAGCAAATAGCCTATCTAATTGATCATCAATATCATTACTAGAGGACACATAGTTACCATGTCGTTTGCCTTTTACTTTTATGTCAACCTACTTTTTATGATAGTCCTTTGCTATATGCCCATACTTGCTATAGTAATGAAGTCTTTGTCTCTATTCGATTGTATTAAGAATCACCTTTGCCTCTAGATGATCTCCCCCTACCTCTAAAGATCTTGATCATCTTTGACTTTGTCAATTTTGATTCTGCCAAGCATTTTGTTACTGTTGTCCCCATAAGCATATTGAGTGTCACCACGACCTTGAGAGGCTCCACAAGCCCTGCCACCTCTAGCTCTTTGACTAGAATAAAAGAAGATATCTCTACTTTGAGAGGTACTCAAACTTGTATTCAAACCAAGTTTGACTTCTTCATATAGTAGCAATGCAAGTAACTCATCCCAATCAAAGGGGTTTGGTTGTACAGAAATTGATGTGTTAAAGGCTTTGTATTCCTTACCCAAGCCATTCAAAGTAACTACAAATATATAATCATCCTCGAGCTTCAATCCAATAGAAGCAAGTTGATGTGCAATGGTTTTTATTTTCGTGGTATAAGCTTGTATGCTTTTGCCATTTTTTGACATGTTATTGAGTTGCTCGTTCATTTGAATTTTCCATGCATGAGTGACATTGCCATAGTTTTTTATAAGAATCTCCCATACATCCTTTGGAGTTTGACAGTTAGTGATTTTCATGGCCATAACATCTAATATGCATAAGGATAACCAATGCGAAACTTTACTAGCTCTTTCCATCCACTTCTTATGAGCTCTCTAGCTTAGGAGTAGGATTTCTATCAAGAAATCTCGGTTTAGCTTCATCTCTAGTACATAAATCCCAATAACCAATCAGGAAGTTTTGTATTCTGAATTTCCATAGAGTAAAGTTCTTATTGTTGAGCTTCTCCCCTACAATCTAAGTTAAGTTATTAGTTCATGTTGCATTAGCCATAATGCTACCACTTCAAGACAATGCAATGTCTTTTCAGCTAGGCAACAACAGTGCCTTCAAATAGTCTCCAGAACCTTGTTATAGTTTATTTGTTCAAGATGCATAGGAAGAGAAAGATACGGAGTGAGACAATTGTAAAGGCGAGCTCAAGCTCAACTGCCAAGACCCATGGACCACTTATTCTTTCAAGTTTTTTAAGTTGAGCACTAATGGCTACCTCTCACATAGCCGACGGGCTATCTCTCTCTACAAGTGTAGTGAGCTTATCTCCATGCTCGATCGAGTTGCCTTCTCTCCCGAGCACTCTAGTAGCTCCACAATCCAAGTGCAAGCTTCAAGTGAGCTCGATCCTTAAGCTCCATGCTCCAAGCTCCATTGCCACAAGCAAGAGAAGAGAAGAGAAGAGAAGAGAAGAGAAGAGAAAAAGAGAGGAGAAGATGGAGAGCTTCTCCACCATGGTCCCTCACCCTCACACACTCACTCCCTCACACTCTCACACTCCCTCTCTCAAGCACAAGCTCAAGCAAGCAAGCAAGAAGAAGAAGAAGAAGAAGAGGAGGAGGAGAGCTACTTTTAGCCACACACAAGAATGAGCTCCTCATTCACTTTTCAACTTTATATACAAAACCCTAAATCTCTTTTGGGCGGTCATCCCCTTTTTGGTCCGAGCTTGGCCCATTTGTCCAACCTTTCTCCTCCTCTTCCCTATTGGCATGGCCTCAACCCGTGCCTCTAACTATTTACAATTTGCACAGGTGAGAGTCGGTGCTCTTTTACAAAATAAATCGGTGGTGTGCCTTACACTCTTTTACAAAAGTATTGACTAGAGCTTTTTCTTGTGCACCTCTCTCCTTGATTTAGGACTTTTTTGCACTTCTTGTGTTTTCAGATTTTTCTTGGCGCACCTTCATTTTCCGTTTCACTTTTGCCTTGGCCTTGTCTTTTGCTTTAGATTTTTTGGATTTTCCACCTTGTTCGTCTAAGGGTTTAACAACAATCTCAGAGAGTAGAGTGCTCTTAGTAGTCTCATTCATGATTCATTAATACATATAACTTCGATAGAGCAAATAGCATAATGCTAACCTAACCATACACCTAACCAAAGTTAGATCCCGACTCATTTATTGAGGCACACCTAACCAGAGTGAACATATGAGCTTGATTCTTCACACTCCCCCTCAAGATGAAGTGATTTGATGTTTTCCAAGTAGCAATTTGAAATGAGTAAACTTATCTTTACCAGGTGATTTGGTAAATATGTTTGCTACTTAGTCTTCTATCTTCACATGGATAAGGTCTAATCTACCTCCAAGTACCATTTCCTCCATAAAATGATAATGCACTTCTATGTGCTTTGATCTAGTATGATAAATTGAATTACTTGCCATAAGCACACTACTCATGTTGTCACCGTATAACTTGAATGGTTTATCTATACTACTCCCAAGTCATCTAACATCTTAATCATAAAAACAATTTCAAATGTAGCTAAGGCACATTTATATTTTGCTTTAGTACTAGAGAGAGGTACAGGTTGATTTTTACTACTCTAGCTAATCATAGTGTTGCCAAGACCAAATGCATACCCACTTGTTCATCTTTTTTCATATGCACATCTAGCCCGATCTCCATCACTATAACTTGTAAGCTCAAGAGGTTTACCATACTCGTAAAATAGTCAATAGTGTAGTGTATCCTTTATGTACCTCATAATCCTTCTCATTGCATCTAAATGAGGTTTCCTTGGCCTTTGCATGCACTGATTGATCAACCCAACTGAATAATTGAGATCAGGTCTAGTGATGGTAAGATAAATTAAGCTCCCAATTGTACATGGTTACATTTTCAATCTCATTTCCTGTATCAACTGTCAACTTGACCTTTGGTTCTAATGGAGTATCCATGGGCTTGCACTCCAATACACCATACCTTTCTAGCATATTATGTGTATATTGCTTTTGTAACATCTAGATTTTTTGAGGTGTGTGTATGAGTTCAATACTAAGGAAAAATTTTAGCTCTCCCAAATCTTTTAGTTGAAACTCTTTTTTGCAACATAGATTTGACCTCATCAATCCATATTTATCATCACTTGTAATGATCAAGTCATCTAATAAATCACCAAAATCACATAGCCTTTGTCTATCTTCTTGGTAAACAAGCTATGATCAATTTTACCCATTTGAAAGCCAAGTCTTTGTAAGTATGAGCTCATTTTTTGCATTCCATGTCCCTAGTGCCTATTTTAATCCATACAGTGCTTTCTTCAATCAACAAACATAAGATGGATATTCAGGATGTACATATCCTTTCTGCTAATCCATGTAGACTTATTCTATCAAATCACCATTCAAAAATGCATTCTTTACGTCCATCTGATATAAGTTCCAACCATTGGATGTAGTCATGTCTATACAGCTGCTATCTTTGCAATAGGGCTAAACCTCTCTTCATGGTCTAGCCCATATTGTTGAGCATAAAACGTGACAACTAACCTAGCCTTATATCTTTCAAGTGAGCCATTTGATTTACATTTGACTTAGTAGACCCACTTGCATCCAATAAACATCTTGCCTTTAGGCAGCTTGTTGACTAAATCCCGAGTTCCATTTTCAGCAAAGAATCATACTCTTCATCCATTGCTTAAAACAAGTTCTCATCTTTGACTACTTCAAATGACGTGGGTTCTTTGTAACTCATTACTTTTTTTGTGTATGCATAGTGTTTAGCTAAGTATTTAGTGTAAATAAATCTATCAACATGTTTTCTGTCTCTCTATGATCCTTGTAGCTATGGTGCACTATGTGATTTTGCTCTCTCATGAGGCAGTACATACCTTTGCTTAACACCAAGTGTAACAATTGCATGCATTCCAAATTCACTATCCAAGCTATCAGTGTGGAATCATATCCTAGTGTCAATGGACCTGTTACATCATCAAATGCCTCCTCATTTCCTTTGTCCATGTCTAATCTGCCTCTCACTGACATATTTGTGTTAGTGGAATGAGAACCATGATTGTGTAATTGTCTTGTCCAAGGACTCACACTAGCAGATACATCATGTGTAGATCCACTAGCAGTAGTAGTGTCCTACACCCCATTTTCAGGATATGTACTTTTTGAAGGATCGTCGTGAATTGTTATTTGCTTAGAACCATACCATGATGCTAGCTCATCAAATACCACATCACGGCTAATCAAAGTCTCACGAGTAGACAAATCATAGCACTTATAAACTTTTCGTTCTTGTGAGTAACTAATAAAGATAAATGTCATTGCTTTTGGATCAAGCTTTTTCTATTTCTCATCAGGTACATGCACATATGCAATCCTGCCAAACACTTTCAAGTGTCTAATGCCAAGCTTATAACCATAAAGTTGCTCATATGGTGTCTTCTCATGTATGCTAGGTGTGGGTGTTTGATTCATGACATAAGCAGTAGTAAGAATTGCTTCATCCCAATAAGAAAGTGGCATATCTTTCTCATTCAGCATTGCCCTGCATGCTTCTGCAATGACCTTGTTTTTCCTTTCAGCCACTCTGTTTTATTGAGGAGTATAGGTGCATGTTAACTCTCTTTTGATCCCATGCTTAGTCAAGTACCTATAAAACTCCTTTGACACATATTCTCTACCACTATCAAATCCTAGGCATGCGGCATAACAACTAAACTCTTTCTATGCATGACGTTTAAAATCCATAAAGCTATTAAGAACCTCATCTTTATATTTCAAAATGTATACCCAAGTATATCCACTCAAATCATCCACAAAAGTCACATAATACCTAGACCCTCCAAGAGATACATTATGAGTGGGTCCCCATATATCCAAATGAACAAGTTGTAAAGGTCTATTGTTGTTCCATGTATGTGACAAATGGAAACCATGCTTGTTTCCCAAATTGACAAGTTGAGCATACTTGTCCCAAAATAGCATACTTTGGCAATCCCAAAACAATATCCTTTTGATGCATATTTTTCAGCATTTTTATATTTATGTGTCAAATGCATTTATGCTAGACATCTATGCCTTTGACACTTGCATTGAGAAAACATTGCAACTTTTAGCTCAACAATATTTGCATCCAAAGTAAACATTCTTCCATGTCTTTTTCCATTTGTAATCAGCTTGTAACCCCTACCATATTCCTCTATAAAACAACCATCTTTGTTAAACTATACCTGCAGGTTTTGTTCAGCCATCTGGCCAATAGATTAAAAAAATTTCATGATTGACGGAACATGCAAAATGTAATACAATTTCTTCTTCTCACCATTCTGCATAACCAATGGAACTACTCTTGTATGAGCTATGTCATGTTGAGTGTTATCTCCTGTGTATACATAACCATTTGTTCCTGGTTTCATTTCATCAAACCACTCCCCATGTGGTGTCATATGGTTTGATGCTCTTGAATCAATATGCCATATGTCATTTGAATTTTCTTGCTAAGTAGCCTTGTTCCGTACATAAGTCATGGCTAATAATGTGTCATCACCACTCTCATGCTCTACATGACTGGATGAGACATAGTAACCCTATTGCCTACCTCTTTGATTTGCTTCCTTCTTTGAGCACTCTTTAGTAATGTGTCTGTACTTCCCATAGTAGTGACAATCCTTATCCTTTTTTTCATTGTCATGAGTAGTCTGCGACTGCTAGGATACTCTGCCTCTAGAGTTGGATCTCCCCCTCACTTGGGAGTATCTACTACCTCTAACATTATATCCTTATTGATTTTGCATATTCTAAGATGCATCCTGTTTAGTCCCTCGACTACGAAAGAACCCCCTGTCATCACTACTGCGGCATCTCTGATTTGAATAAAAGACTGCATCTTTTCCTTTCAAGCTACTTGAGCTAGTAGCGAAACCCAACTTAACTTCTTCATGTATAAGCAATGATACTAGCTCATTAAAGTCGGGCATCTCATATCTCACTAATATAGACACATCAAATGAATTGTATTCACTTCCAAGGCCATTTACAGTCATTGCGACCAATCCTCAGCCTCTACTTCAGTTTCGATAGTTGCCAGCTGATCAACAATAGTTTTTATCTCTGTTACACACTTTTGAATGGAATGTCCTTTCCTATCCATGGTATTAAACTTTTGTTTCAACTGTATTTTCCTTGCACTAGTAGTAATACCATACTATCTCATCAAGATATTCCATGTATTTTCTATTGTCATGGAGTTCATAATGTGCATTACCATGGCATTTGAAATACATAGTGAGAGCAAGACTCTACAAGCTCTTTCCAGCCAAGCATGATATGCTCCAATTGTTCAGTAGTTGGACTCTTTTTTGGAAGCTTGGGCTTAGCTTCAACACTTGTAACAAGGTCCCAACACCCCTTGCCAATCAAGAAAATTTCCATGTGGAATTTTCATATTGCATAAGTATAAGTCCAACTACTCACCCACTATCTATGTAATATTGTCAGATCTATCTACATTTGGCATGTTTACACTCTATGTACTTATTGTAGTATTGTTGGAACTCTTTGCATTCCCATTAGCCTACGAATGATAATGAGTGAACTTTTTATGTAATATCATGTGCCTAGCTATCAATTCGTGAACGACTTGATTCAAAAAATGCTTACCCTTATCACACTAACCAACTCTATAGGGCATCTGAACCTGGTCATAATGTTAGAATATAAGAACTTAGCCACACTAGTTGCTTTATTGCCATTCAAAGACTGAGCCTCCACCCACTTCATGCAGTAGTCAATGCAAACCAAAATATACTGATTACATGTCCTCTTTGTAGCCAATTTAATAGAGGCTAACCCTCCTTCAAACATTGCAAGCACTCTTTAGCATATTGATGGGCATAACACTCAAGACAATAGGCCACCACAAACCAACCTACAAAATTTTCCTACCTATAATGTCCCCCAAAAAATGACCACATGATAGTTCGACATGGGCTTCATGAAGAACTATTGGTTGTTCATAGTCAACCACACACTTTCTCAATACATTATCAACTCCTCTCCTGTATAAGGTATTCATAATAACATGAAATGATCTACTCTTCAATGCTAACTTCCTTCTTTGATCAAGTATAAGATGTGCTAGCATAACTCCTTCCTGTAAGAAATGTAACAGTTGGTCATAATATGAATTTGGATCTACAACTTGAACTTCAAAGAGTTTAGCATTAGGTAGCTGATCAAGAACTCCTACTTCTATATCATCATTCTCCAAACTGTTGAGATAATCAGCCAGCATGTTCTTTCCATGGAGTATGAACGACCTTTAAGAAAATAGACTCTTGTAATAGCAACATCCATTCAGCCAATCTACCTATTAGCCAAGGTTTATTGATCAGGAACAAGAAAGCTTGATGGTCCACATGAAAGATCACTTGATTGACTAGCAAGTAATGCTTATATTTCTACATAGAGTAAACCATTCCAAGCCCTTCTTTCTTTGTGATTGAATAGTTCTTTTTAGTAGCACTTAATCTTCTACTTGCATAATATATCGGTCTAAACCATCCATGTACCTTATCCTACATAAGCATTGCTCCCACAGCAAGATCAGAGGCATCCCCAAATACCTAGACAGGTAGGTCCCATGTAGGAGGTCATAATATTGGAGCCACTACTATCATTTTCTTGAGGATGCTAAAAGCTTTTTCCAAATCTTCCCTCCAGATATACTACATACCCTTCTTGGTTAAAGTGGTAAGGGAAAAAAAAATATGTGACAAGTACCTTAAGTACTTGATGTGTCATTTCACTTGACCCACAAATCTCATCACTCTTTGCACATTAGTTCGAGCTCTGGCCTTTTGGACAACTACTAACTTTCTTAGATCTATAGCCATGCCTTCTTCAAATAGAATATGACCCAAGAGTACTCCCCTCTTTGCTAGAAAAACAGATTTGAAAAGATTTAGGGACATTTTGAATTTCCTGCATCTTTCAAAGCATAATTTGAGATGCTTCAAGCTCCCTCTCCTATTGCTAAAGACACAAAAATCATCAATAAATGCCCTCATAAAGGTTGTTAGATATGGCTCAAATGTCCTATGGGCAGCTCCTTGAAACCCTTAGGAGGTCCATTTTTCAATCCAAATTTCATCATCGTACTAACATAAAGTCCCCACTTTGTAATGAAGAAAGTCTTATCTATATCTTTTGGATGCATCCTAATTTGATTGTAGCTTGAAAATCCATCCAAAAAACTATACATTTCATGTATTGCTACATCATCAAGTAAAGAATCAATAAAGGGTATTGGAAAGGGATCGATAATGGTAGTTGAATTCAATTTCATGTAATCCACACACACCCTGATCTTCCCATTCTTCTTAGGTACCACCACAATGGGAGATAACCATGCCACTTCATTAAGAAGCTTGATAAAGCCAACCCTCAAAAACTTGTTAATTTCTTCCTTCACCTACTTAGCAATAATTTGGATTCATTCTATATATCTCTTTCGAATAATTGGCTTAGCATCCTTCTTCGGGTCATCACATGGTGGCACACTGCTGGATCAAACCCCTTCATATCCATATAATCCTAGGCAAAGATGTCCTAAAATTCTTAACATAATTTTATAAGATCCTTCTTAAAAGTCTTCTCAACATAGATGCTCATTTTGATGGGTTTACTCTCTCCTTCCACGTTTAGGTTGACAACCTGTACTTTGTCCTTTAGAAGTCTTGCAAATCTTCTCATTGTGTGATCATATCTCTGCTTAGCTTGAATAATGCCTTTATGTCCTTCCTCTTCTAGCATATCAGAACTATCCATACCCTCAGATTCTACAGTTTGCTAATTTCGAATTCCTCTTTCAATCCAAGTTCATGATGACTAGTTCTTGAGTCTTGAATCACGTTATACTCCTCATTCCCTAACCTCTCGTGAGATTTAAATTGCTCTTGATATTCAGGAAGGCTACTAGAATGTTGTCCTGACTGGTTTTGGTCTACAGGTTGAATAGTTTGCTATTCTAGAACTGCATTTCCATCACTTGTTGGATAATCATGATACTCCTAAATAATACTATCAACATCTATCTCAAATATTGGAACCACAAAAGGATTTGTTTGCAAGAATAGTTCCTCCTCATCATCTTCCACTTCATCTACAAGGTTGATAGTCTGATTTACCATAGGTCTAGAAGTACTCTTCAAGATTGCCTTATTGACTATTGATAATCCATCTCCTTGAGTCCTCTGGGAATACATACATAATCATTTCCCCAATCTTGCCTCAATCAGGCCAATTTAAACCACAGCCTGCCTAAGAGCATGTTATAAGAACTCCTCATTTGGGGCATCCTTAGCACAACAAAACTTACATTGAACGTCAAGCCAACCACTTTTACTTGTTGGTTCTTAAGGATACCTAATGGCTATAACCTCCTTTGGTCTACCATCCTAATCTGAAATGGGACTGGTAATAATTCCTCCTACTTGCTTGCTAAATATGTTTGTTCAAGAAGTATGTTGACTCTTGAAGAGCCTCCATCCAACAAGACATCATCATGCTTCTTTCTTGCATACTCAACTTAAATAGTGGGAACTTGATAATCCACAACTTTCTTTTGGGTGGCTATTATTTCCTGACATTCAGGAACTGGCTAATTCTAAAACGATTTGTCTTCAATAACTTCTTGTTGCTTTTGTCGAATCTTCAAGAGAAACTTTTCCTTGAACCTTGTTATTAAGTCCAAGATTTGATCCAAGGTCAACTGCAAAGAGCACCTTGCTAAAGCCTGAAATAAGTCTTCTAAACCTCCTTTCTAAAACTTTCCTAATGTCCTATGTTTAGGATGCTGGTCCTCGTGATCAGGATTCAAGGTACCTTGGCCCTCTTGATCATCAAACTCCTCAAATATTGATTTTTCTACCACTTTTTGTAGCTTCCTAACTTGCTTTCTTGCCTTTTTCCTGGCTTTCTCTTGTTCTTGCCAATCAAGTTTCAAACCAGCTTGGCTTCTTGTTACAACTAGTACCATAGCTTCTTTAGGACAATCCTCTACTTTAATGCAACTAGAACAATCACATTGAACATGTGGTCATAAATCGATTCAAGAAGTTATCTGTAGCAATAGGGATATTTTAGGCAAGTTGGTGTTTCCTGTGTTTCTATTGTGGTCTTGAGGGGCCATAACAATTTGACCATCTTGTTGGTTTCATGGGCATAATTTTCATGATTTAGGTACAAGGCTTGGAAGCAATTACTACAAGATTAGGTTGCAGGAGTGTAGGATGCTAATGGCATTGAAGGTGCCTTTCATGCGCAACATATACATCAGAAAAGTATACATATTTGTCAAATCCTATCTTATCAAGGAGCACATCTCAGGAATTAAGGGAAGCATTGGCAAGATAACAACAACAGGATGCATTATAGGATAATAAAGGAGAAGCAAGAGGACTAGTCGTAGGCTGAATGAAGAACAATTCACAAGTGATAGATAGGACTATCAAGATGTGGGTACCTCTGCGGGTACTGCAACAGTATACCATTAACCTGCTACCTATACAGAGTCTCCTCTAACCCCTTCAAGCCTAACAAATGTGTCAAATGATGACGAATCAACATTGTCACCTAAAGATCAAGATACTCCTCCTAAATAAGCAATTGAAAGATTGCAACATACAATTCTTGGGAGGACAGTGATGTTGCGGAGTACAAGACTTCAATCAAGGATGTCTCTAAAGTTTAATCCCTTACCACCATTGATGAAGTCTCAAAAGCAAAGTACAATGAATCAAATCACATTCTATTAACCCAAAGGTGAAAGCTTCTAAATTTTCAAGGAAAAAGAAGGAAGATCCTAGCTGTCATGTGGCTCAGTTTGAGATAAGGTGGAAAACAAGTGGATTCAACCGAATGTATGAAGATCAAGTTAAGAAGCATTAATTTTGCAGCCACCTTGTAAGGAAAAGCCATGGGCTAGTTCAATAGTTATGGCATGGTTGCATTTAATGCATTTATTGCATTAAGAACTACATTCTTAGGTAGGTTCAAGAAGGATAAAACTCTTGGAGACATCTTGAGAAAAATTAAGAAGATCAAACAAAAGAATATGTTGGTTGAAGATTATACTCAGAAGTTTAAGAACCTGCTTAAAAGGCCAGATGTTGCATATGCACCATCAATAGAGATGCAGATTACTTAATTTATTAAGGGTATGAGGGGTCAATCAGGAACCCAATAGCCAATGTGGAGCTTGGTCAGAATAACACTTTAGATACCATGATAAGAGTTACTATGAGGGTGGAGAGGAGGCTGGGTACCTCTTGATCAAAGACTCGTAAAGATGATGATTCCTCATATTCGGATTTCGATTTAGATTCAGATTCAAGATTAGAAAGTAATAGTGAGGATGGGGACAATTAATTAAGTTTAGAATTAGAAGATGACTTCAATGACTCAAATTATTAAGAGTCTAGCAGGAAGAATCACAAGAAGAAAAAGAAGAAATCAAGTTCAACAAAAAGCAAGAAGAAGAGGGCAAATGATAAAACCAAGAAAAAGACAGAGGATAGTAAACTAGATAAGAAGATTAAACAAAAGTTGAAAGAATTAGGTCCTTCTAAAGCCAAGACAAAGGAAAAGTACTATGAAATATGCCAAAGGAATGGCCATGAAACCGGGACTTGTTGGTACAATCCCAATGTCAGGATGGCATATCAAATGCCAGTTATGCAGATTAGGCCAAGAGTTGTGTAGCCAACTGTAGTCAATTAGGTTATTACTAACACAATGCCTTATAGACCCTTCAAGGGACCTAGAAGAATGCATGCAAGATAGCCATGGGAAAATTTCTAGGCACAGCAACAAACTGCTCAAATGGGAGCATGTCATTATTGTGGAGGTTAAAGGACATTTTATAGGGCCAAACTATGAACTATGGGCAAGGCATAGGACTGAGAGAGGAATGCCAATAGCAAGACCCCACCTCTAAAAACCCCGCTCCACCCACCTCACCCCACCTCACCTCAAAAAACCCCGCTCAACCCACCCCACCCCACCTCAACCCCCCCCCCCCCCCCCAACGGCACAGCACACCACTTGGCGCCCCCCAGAAAAACCCTGCTCAACCCACCCCACCTCACCCCCCTCACGACACGGCACCCCCCAAGCAAAAATTGCGAACAATGACTAACAATAACCAAGGAATGATCCAATGAAGGAAGGTTAATCAAAGTTTGGATCTCAAAAAGGGGGACTTAGAAAAAATAAATGAACAAGTAAAAATCCAAGAAGTTAGAAGAGGATCGAGTTGGAAAGAATTACCTCTAAGTTAAGATCTTACTAAAATTGCCTCTCTACTTGTTAGGAATATTGCTTGAAGAAGAACTTCTTCTACTTGTAATGGTGTGTGGAGCTGACATGTTTATTATGGCAAGCAAACATGAGCTCATCCCCATTGGCAGAGACTAGAATATGACCAGTCCCCTTCCCTACATGCCATAACCACTAACAATTTCATTCTTGCCATGGAAGTGAAGTTTAGTGAATTCCCATTGCTTTGCCCTAGTCATTGAGTTGTTGGCTACATAGATAGAACATATTAGAAAGTCTCATTACATATCCTAACATTGGCACATATGCAACTTCCATCTCCAGCTGTAAAACATTGCTATAGGCTTGAGGAAATATTTGAAAAGATACAACTAATAATGCCTAGGATAGGCACCATCCTTTTAGGTGAAATCATATGACATCCAAGGTCACTTTACATATGTTGAATCTATGTACCTACACATACAAGTACTAAGGTAGAAAAGTAATAAGTGGATGATGCAATTCAAGGCCTAACACTAAGTATTAGTCTATGTAACTATGCATTCATACATATTGTCTACACCATAATCTATATATGGATTCGGTTCTCAAGTGTGCGACAACACTCTAGGCTTTCTTGGATTTGATCCATAGTCCAACAAATACATCCCATGCATGAGAATAGAAAACTAACACTCCCCCTAGGAAATGAATGCACGTGAAGGTTTAATTGTAAGTATAAAAGTTTGTGGAGACTCTTGGATGATCACCTCCAACTCTATGATGAGTCTTCCATATTTGACATCCCACAATCCATCCTTCCCAACCTTTCAAGTTCCCTCCAACAAGAAAGGACCACCAGTTAATTGTACCACCATTAACAACTCAATCCTTTGTAAAATCTTGCTATCAATCCCACCATCTATCTAAACACCCAAGAATATTCTTTGACTCACCATCAATGTCAACCATCAATCCTCTAATAGACCACATCACTATTGTCTGAACATTCCACGTCTATGATGCACACTATAATATGCTACCTTTGACAACGAGTGCCAATAAAGGACCAGAACTTGTTTTTTAGGAAGGGGGCAAATGCTAATCTAATTCAAACTTTGCCAATAATAATAGTGTATAAATACAATAAATGGTCAAAAATAAGCACTTGCAAGAGTCAAAAATACGAAGGAAGTTGCCAAGAGCATTAGGAGTTATTGAAAGCACCACTTTTACAAGTTGTCATAAATAGGAACTACCTTAATGGTATCTACTAAAAATTAGTAAGTGGCAAGTAACTAGAAATAGCAAGAAGAGACTACATCAAGGCCTAAGTAAAATTTTGAGATATTTAAGGCCATGATCTCTCTTAAAATTGTATCTCTAATTATTTACCACACTTGAAACTAGTTTGTTTGTTGTCAAATTATTGTAGCACATAGTGCATGTTCATTATAAATGTGAGACCCAGGCTCACTCCTATAAAAATGGTCATATCTACTACATGCATTTTAAAAACTTTCATGCATGCATATAAGATCCACAAAATAATTGGATTCGTAAGCAAGTTCATTCATCTACAAGAGACAAAGGCATGTCAAAGAGAGACAACTAGACTTGAGGCTACTCTCTTAAGAAACCCTATGTATATAATGCGTAAAAGCAAATAGATAGCTCCTTCGTGTGTGTGCAAACTATTGAGAGACTTCTCTTCTCTATATTATTTGCTTGCTTCATCTTAGCTTGACAGAGAGGGAGAGCAAGTGAGTGAAGAAGTGACTAAGGGACTTAAAGAAGAGAAGCTACTCATCATTTCTCCTCGTCTTTTTCTTTTCCCATCTTGCTATCCAAATGATGAGAAGGTGAGAGCCTAAGAGTGAGGGATTGATTGATGGAGAGAGTGAGAGAAGTTGAGAGTGAGGGACTGGTTGGAAGAATATTAATTATCCATCCTCTCCTCCTCCTCCTCCTCCTCTACTCTCCTCTCAATGTTGGAGTGGTGGCAATAGACAGATTAAAGAAGGAAGCAATGGTGGATGAAGAGGAGCTACACTTAAATCATGGAGCTTATCATATCACCATATGATAGGTCAAACTATCATGTAGAGAATTACAGTGATGTCCATGATATTTGTTCTTGAAAATTTTAACTATTTTCTTTTCATGGGATTGAGAAAAAAGAATTAGTTGGTTTAGATAAAGTGTACAAATGAGCTAGATGAGAGATAATTGAGCAGGGGAAACAAGTTGAACTCTTGAAGGAGTAAGAGTGTCCATCCACCATCTCACCTTTGTGCTCTCATTGAGATCAACACCATCGCCCACATTAATGGCTCCATGGTTGTGATTAGACTCAAACATATAATTCTATAGGGAAATAACAATCCCATATATCTATATCAAGGTATGATTGATAAAGGTATAGTCTATTTCATCAAATGTGTTGAGGTGGCTAGATGTGAACTTCGACATGCATTGTTTTGAAATTTGTGTGTGAAGGAAATAATACACGTCCACATCTCAAAGGAGAGCGTACATGCAAATGAAAATTCATGGCCTTAGAGAGAGTTTTGTTTATTTATTTTGTAGATAAACTCTTGGGCACACTAAATGCCCTTGTTTCCAATTTAACTCCCTTCGAGTTTGTAATGGTTGAGATTAGGATATATGCATATGAGAAAGGGAGCATTTGATTGTTACTAGTAAAAATATCATTTGAGAAATATGCACATGTGTTTCCCATGGACGACTCATGAAAACTTAGTATGGGTGCTATTTGTGAGTGGATAGTTAGAGGTTGTGAGCATATATGGACGAGGGAGGAGGTAGTTTAGGGTTTAGGGCTTAGGATTTACCATGTGGTGAGAGTTTGATTGGGAGGTAAGAGCCCTCAATGAATATGGTCCACATCCAATAAATGAGTGATGGCTATGTCTACTCTTACACAATGCTTGATTATGGTGTCAATTTATTCTACAGCCAATGAAAAACATATCCTTCATGGTGCACATCCTCTTTCCCCAAAACACACACGTAGACATACATGTGTAAATAAATTATTGCATACTCAACTCTTAGCTCTTGCATAAATCAACGTGTGTTAAAACCTTACATGGTCTCTTTTGTGTGGATCCATGAATGGCCTATGGTTGTGAGAGGTCTTTGTGTGGGATAAGAAGCTTATCATAGAGCTCTAACCTTACACAAAAGTAAGCATAGGTTTAGCAATTATCAATGCATAACTTCAATATTTTGTTCTACTTTTGAGGCCACCCTTTTTAAAAACTATATAAATATACGCAACATGTATGCATATAGATGGATATGTGAAAAATTGATCCATGGGCCATTTCTCTCGCCCCCTTCCTTGGACCCTCTTCCCACTCATCTAAAGCTCAACACATGTTTTACATTCAATTTTGACATCTATAATGAGTTGCAAGTTGCCCATTATGTATATACAATAGAATCAATATTTATGTATGTGCAATGTGAAAAGGAGTTCGCAACTTTGACCTTGATCACCTTGGAGCATTAAAGCATTACAAGAACTTGCCAATTGCACAAGCCACATATAAGATACACACACATACACATATTTTTTGTGAAACCCACATATACACTATTTCTTTAAATGTCAATCTTCTTTCTATAAAATTGCAGTCTAAGCATCTTTTTTCATCCATGAAAACCTGGAAAACACACATATTTGTGTGTGAGAGAGAGAGAGAGAGAGAGAGAGAGAGAGAGAGAGAGAGAGAGATCATAGATGGCCATCACAAAAGTATTATAACTCTTTGCTTTTGGAGATTGGTAGGGCTTAATGCAACATATGCTGTTTACAGCACGTTTGCTTCCCTTTGTTGACAAAAATACGGAACAAACTAGATACAAGCTCGATGCAGAAGACGCCATAGGAACCAAGCTGGCTACTATCATTTTCAAATCAGTATAGAAGGCCCCAGGGGTCACGTTAGCCCGCCGCACCATTGCCTCCTCTAGCCTCCCGGTTACAAACACCACCATGCCACCATTGCCACCCTGTTCCTCGTTTCGCCATTCACCGTGCTTTTCACTGTTGGTGAAGTGTTCTTTCTAGGTGCGTACCAACTAGAACAACTCAAGCACGCCATCTTCAATGGACGACCATGCTGGCACTTCACAGAATCAGGTATTAATCAAGGTGTTTGATTGCCGCTTCTATGATCGCTGCTATGAAATTGAGTCTGTCCAGGGATTGTGAATGCATTGGATATGTGTACCGAGAAGGCTCAAACAACCAGATAAAACTGATGTACATGGCTTGCACCGGACTTTGGCCAATACTTGATAGATGCTCCTATGACATATTTTTGGCTTGCACCGGACTTTGGCCAACACTTGTTAGATGCTCCTACGTCATACTTTGTGAGGGATGCATGTTGGGTAAACTGCGGCATACTTCCTTTCCAAGAGATGGTTCATTTGTCCAGGGGCTTGGAAATTGTTGGAAAACTGCTGGAGCTTGGCCTAGTTAGAGGAAATGACCCGACCAGGTGTGATCACCTGCAATTGTCTCTCCTACAGCAGTGAATTCAGATTTTGCCTCCATCTTGGCTCCCTTGTCATCTGTCCACCATATGCCGGATTCCTCACCCCTGCAAATCCTGCTTGACCTTTTTGCCAGCTTGACTCTCACATGGTGTTGCAAACTTCCAAGTTGATGGTGTACGAGGCTCAAGAAAACAATGGGTGGTATAGATGGGGAAGAGAGGATTGAAAACAAGCGGTGTGGGTTAAAACACACATGGTTGTGGTGCTGAACGTCTTTGATTTTTGCTAGAAAACACCAAATCTGAAGGACTCAAGCAGAGTCCTGCCAGACATATGGGCAAATCTGAATACAGCAACCTGTGGTCTGCACGGCAGTAAACATGGCCTGCACTTAAGAATGCGTAGAGGTGGGAGGTTTGGACTAGTCTGATGCCTAGAAACATTCTGATACAACTATAACCTGCTGACTGCTCTGGCAGGGGTCACATTCCCACTGAGGAAGTCCGATTGGGTGCATGGCTGACCTGCGTGTGGACAGACATGAAAAAAGACTGAGAATGCGGAAGGGAACAGGGCAAACACTCTTATCTTCTATATTGAATCTAGGGATTGCAGAACAAGACTCGAGTTGGGCAGTTGGAAGCTAAGGAGCCATGTAACTCGCTGCCCATGGGGCATGGCCATGATTGAGATATAAATATGTGAAAAGTGACTGGTCCAGCCATAAATGCATGTTGGTGAGATACTAACAATCAGGTTAACTACTGTATAGTACTAGTTTGAGCACCCATAGCCTGAAAAATATAATTAATGCTTGGAAAAGTTAAATTTTAATTGTAGATTGGCCCGTAATACAGCGCAATCATGGGATTGTTTAATATTGTTAGAAGGATTTGCATTTCTTAGCCACTGAACTAACAAAGCGGGGCGGGCTATGGGCAAGGAACAGCCAAGAAGTGCAATAGTGACCGTTATGCAGGTGCATAGCAAGAATTAAGAGCCATGGCAAGAAACAAGGAGGTGTCAAATGGACTGCAAGTAGTAGATCATTTGGAAGGGGCTACTAGAGGGGAGTGCAAGGGTTTCCAATACAGCCATACCACCTATTATTTTGCCATGTAGGGCAAGTTCAAGTGCATCAAGTATGAAAATAGAGGGTACAACTGATGCTTATGCTTGGAGTTCTCATTTTATTTTAATGTTTCATGTTGTGTGAATGCATCTCTGGGTTTCCACATCGCTGCATCATTTGTCATTGCTTGATGGTTAGTATGAGCCCAATGTGGCATGGGCTACTTGGTGGTTGATGATTAGCACACCCACGTAGTAAGTCTAGGGAAACCTCATCAACATTTGGTGACCTTACTAGGGGTTGCCAATATCTTGATTGCCTTGCTTTGAAGGGAAATTGATGAAGGATAGAGATGATTACACATGTCTAGGAGACTAATAGGAGGTTGAATGATCTCTATTAGAGCTAGGCCGTTGAAGAAGGAACCAAGCAACTATCATGGCGGATTAGGTGTATGAGAGTGAGCTGAGATATCAAAGGTGACAAGAAGTATAAGCTACTAAGGTGGAGTCACTCCTAGGTGAGACACGAGACACGAGACATGAGACACGAGACAAGTAGACTTTTGGGCAGCAAAAGGCTGAAGATGTGGATGTGGTTGAAGTAGATGGCCAAGAGATTGAGGTGGAGTTGAGAGATTCAACTCAAGGAGTCCCTTGGGAGGGTGGAAGGTGGAGGAGAGAGCATTCAACTTAGGGAGCCCTAGTGAAGGCCTAAGGGAGTTGGAGAGAGCAATGGGTAGAGTTTGAGAGAGATGACCAAAGCTCAGAAGAGTTCGGAGAGAGCACAGGAAGTTGATAGACTTGAGGCTCTAGATTCCCAACTATAAAGAACTCAAGAGAGACTACTAACTCGTGATGTCTCAAATGACTTTTTTTGGGAGCATATAGTGTTTACTCGGGCTTCTTCTTGATTGGAGGCCTTGAGGCAACATTATATTGTTAATGGATAGGACAATGCATCTTCTTCCTCCTCTTTTTCAAGTTTACCAAATGTTGAGTGGACTGTGGATGATGGACGTGGATTTTATGGAATGCATAGAATGGTGTGGAGATATGCAAGGTTTGCAAAAGAAAACTCAAAAGTGTATGACCATGACGGATATACAATAAACTTAGGACAAGCAATTAACACGTGACGTCTCAAACACTTTTTTTGGGGTGTATAGTGTTTAGTTGAGCTTCTTCTTCATTGGAGACCTTGAGGCAGCATTATTCTCTTAATGGGTAGGACAATGCATTATTATTCTTCTCTTCTTTAAGTTTACCAAATGTCGAGTGGATGATGGATGTAGATTTCATGGAATGCATAGCAGGTGGCTTGTCTACACTTGTTAATATTCCCTCTACACTTTGACATGAGATGTGCATCAGTTGGGCATTTAGTTGGTGAGGTTGTTCATCTTTGAACTTGGGGAGGACATGCTACTTTTTAGATAATCAGTGATTGATCATATGAAATGAGCTTTTCCAGAAGGGTGGTGGAATCCTAAAATACACTAATTAACAACAAACAATAAATTCATAAAATAAATTATAAAATTAAAATTCAATACTTTACCACATTGGGTTAGATTGCCCTAAACAAATTGAGATGAGCTGACACCTAATTGGCCTCAGAATGTTGGCACCTCTTGTAGTATTCCTTTTCACATTAATTTCAAAACGCTTGTTATGTGACTGACCAAGCCAATTCTTCAACAACATTTGAAATAATGAGCTGTCCTAACCAACAACCATAAAGGTTAATTTACCCCTTGATCTAATGCACAAATTGGCAACAAAATTGGGCAAGAATACTTGCATATATGTCTCCAATGATTAGTCGCATCGAGCCCCAAAGTGCCCTTAGATTTGTTACTATATTTTGGTAGTGATGTGTGTGAACACACTTCCCTGCCGGGGCACTTTTTTTTGTTTTTAAGAGGTTTTTTTAACTAAGCCTTGTATACATGCGTGTTCAATTTTAGGGCATACTAAGTCTTGTAAATCTTCTCTATTGATACCTCAATACCCTTTGAGTTGTGCTCTCTCAAGCTTCTTCTCCAAGCAGTTCACTTGCATTCTTGCAACCCTAAGTCCAAGAATTGGTATTAGAGTGGGCTTTGATATCTTGGGAAGAGTCGTCAACACCCTTTGCTTGATTTCCTTCGATTGGGATGAGATTTTATGAGCATTTTTAGGTCAACAAATACTATGGGTAAGCATGTAAGGATTGGTGTCGTTGGATTTTTGATTTTCATTTTGGCCTCTGTTGTACTATTGCTAGTACTGCATAGGCTATTTTGTTCTTTTGTGTAGAATTTTTTGTTAGTAGAAACGCCATAGTGATAGGGAATGGTCGGAATGGCCCCTTGGGATGGTGAAATCCCGTTTCGGACGACTGACATCCATTCCAAATCACGTCCCTATTGGATGGGGCGTTCCTAACAGGGAATGCCATGTGACATTGAACTTACTTGCAAAGTGACC
This sequence comes from Lygodium microphyllum, assembly GCF_053477565.2. Lineage (NCBI taxonomy): Eukaryota > Viridiplantae > Streptophyta > Polypodiopsida > Schizaeales > Lygodiaceae > Lygodium > Lygodium microphyllum. Next base: position 103,513,355 of record NC_141162.1, on the reverse strand, counting down.
AGTTGATTGTCCCAGCACCACATGAATTGATTGAAATATTAATTTGTCATTTTGGATTATAGATCTTGGCTTTAGTACTCCACATGAATTATGAATGAACTATTATTTTTTAAAATTAATTAAATTTTTTTTAATGCCATTCCCGTTCCCACGTCCCTGTTTCCTAAGTTTGGTGTCCCATCACCGTCCCCATCCCTGTTCCCTGTTTCTGTTCCCCGTTTCATGTTTCTATGAGACGTGTGTCTTGTATGGTCATCTCTTGCTCATGAGCCTCGGTCTGAGTTAGATAAGAACATTAGGAGTGAGAACATTGTATTTGTCTGTCATTTTATGTGCTTTAGGTACTTAAGATGGGAGGCACATTAGTGCATTGCTTTTTAGCCATTGTAATTTGTCTTAGGCACCCATGTTTTGGGCCTGGCCACTTTACTACCAGTTGTGGCCCTAGTTTGCCTAGTTATAGGCGGCTTGCCCTCTTACTTTTATTATCCATCATTGATCCTTTGTGATCAGCTAGCCTTTTATTATTCTCTCACTCGCCCACTACCGTCTGCCACCCACACTAACACACAAAGCAGCATGTTGGGGCTGATAGTTGCAGCCTTGTACCTTTCAACCACCATAGTTAGATTGGTCCATCCCTCACTTGCATTCTTTTTCTATCTCCTCTCCGTGTTCACTTCCCTTTCTGTTGCACTCTCTCACATGGTATTAGAGCCATGTGTGGGAGCTGAATATTTTTGAAGACAAGTAGTCTTCCATCTTCTAGCCAACACACATCATCCATAGGAGGACATTCTTTGCGTTTGTTGCTTAGGTGAGTAGAGCTACCAATCTTTTCCTGTGACACAGTAGTGTGTTTGATACTATTTACCCCATCTATAGGTTGCGTTTTATGTAGATCTGCCCCCATCGACTGCGTTTTGGGTATGTAGGTCTCTATTTTACCCTGGACGACACATTTTATTGCAAAAACATGCCTTCCATTGCTTGCGTTCTTATGCAGGCAGCTCACCTTCACCTATGTTTTGTTTCTACGCTGCTAGATGGGCCCCATTCAAGGTAGGCAAACCCTTGTTTCGATGCTTTTTTACCAAAGAAGGCTATCTATTAGTTAGGTGTCTTGTTTTTTGTGTTGGATAGCTTTTAAAAAAAAACAGACATACCTGTTTTCTTTTGGGTGCATCTATAGTGTTGGGACTATTTATAACACCTAGACAACATCAAATCTAGGTTGGGCGGCCTGTTTTACAGGATAACAGTAGGGCAAATCTGTGTTTACAGTAGGCATTTCACTTCAAGGCACTCCGGGTCCTTTACCAGTCCCCTTGGTGGGCTGTGTTTACAGGCTGAAAACCTGTTCTCATCTACGTTTACTGTTCAACTTTCTAGCTCGACATAGTGTTGCTACTCCTACCTCAAATACTCCACGTCTCCATTGTAGGTCAGTCTTTTTTCATGAGGAGACTAATGGACCCTGCATAGGTGAAGAGCATCCTGGTTGTAGTATCTTCTTTTGTTTTCTTGTAGGTACTTCTTGAAATACATCTATGGCCGATGTGTGTGCTCTGGTGGATTATGTGGTTCGGGACCATTAAGACGACCGACCACCATCCTATCATTCTCTCCTTCCATGTTCTTCTAGGGCTTTCAATCCCTAATTGGCATTGATGGCATCTCTTGAGTAGGTGCTTGTCCTGCCCTCTCTATTTGCATCTATGAAGCTAGATGGGGCGCACTACTCGCTATATTCGTATTGAATTAGGTGCCTCAACATGTGTGACCTTTGGGATTTTGTTACCATCCCTATTCCCTATGTGAAGAAAATTGCTAGGGTTTGTACCAAGGAAACACAGAGTGTACGACCATGACAGAAACACAAAGAGACAGACACAAATATAGAAAGCAAAACTTAAAACCTAAACGTAAAACTCAAAACTCAAAAACACAAACTCAAACACAAACACAAGAATGGAGAGATGAACACAATCCTAAAGTGAATGAATACTGTAAATGAATGTAAGAGTGTATAGATACTCAAAGGTAGAGTAAAGTGTCAGAGAGTGACATCCATAGGAGACGAATCCCAAGTCTGTGACCACCAGTTGGAGTGTGGAGTGAGGAATTTGCAAAATGTTGATGCCAGGATGTTGAGGCGACTGTTGCAAAAGAGAGATATGATGCCAGGTGGCTCTAGAAGGGTGCAAATGCAAGCTAAAGGATGTCGCCCGATGGAGAGGAAAGCAACCACACTGTTGCTAGGCAGAACGAGCCCAAACACAGGCAGCTGGAGGGTTTGGAGACTGATGTGGATCAAACGCAGGCAGTAGGAGATGATGGAGATGCTGGCGACGGCAGATGGATGCTAAACACAGCCTGAAAGATGCCGGCAGACAATGGGTGACTGCCTGAAGGAAGGTGCCAAGGCATTGCAAGGGCTGATGGAGAGGTGGTAGCAGTCGTGAAGGTTGGACAGCCACGTAGAGGTAGACTAATGGGTGAAATCTGCACACAAGGGTGAGAAACCTGCAAAAAGGGATGAGGCTGAATGGGGGCAGCCTGTCTATTTATAGATGTTGAAGGGTGCCCCAAAGAATTAGGGTTTTTGGGGGACCACTGAAACTCTCTCGGATCGCTCCCCTTGTTAGGGGTTTTGATTGATTAAGTGTATTTTGGGGCTATTTAAGAATGCTAATCAGTTGAAAAGCACATTTTAGCTCAACACCCTGACCTTCTATGGATCCCTATGATGGTGTGACTTTTGCCTCAATAGCTTTTTGGGATTGGTTGAATACCAAAGTCCGCTCTTTTCTCTTTTTGAGTTGTGCAGATTTTGTGCTCATGCATATAAGACGTCTCTGCACCACCACAAAGGTTTGAAAGAGATTGGCATCTCTCTACTAGATCCAAACCTTTGGGCATTGAATATCTCTCAAGTTGAAGCTATGATAGCTTTTTGTTGTAGATTCCCCTATGATGAGGTATCACATCCACATAATGGAGGAAATTCGGGATGAATGTGAGACGTCTCTGCACCGCCACAAAGGTTTGAAAGAGATTGGTATCTCTCTACTAGATCCAAACCTTTGGGCATTGAATATCTCTCGAGTTGAAGCTATGATAGCTTTTTGTTGTAGATTCCCCTATGATGAGGGATCACATCCACAATGGAGGAAATTCGGGATGAGCTTGCATCCCTTGATCATGACATTTCTTTGGAGGACCTAGCTGTGACACTTCTCACATCTTTTGTCACTGATATATGATGTCCTCTATACCAGTCTTTTCACTTCTTGTAGCTGGGAGACTATTACTTGGGAGGAACTAGTCTCATTGGTGCTTGAGTAGAATGCTTGCCTCATAGCAAGACAGATTCTGGTAGAGTCTATACACACAGCTATATTTTTGCAGTTTTATCTACAACGACAATACATGCCAAGCAGAAGAAAGGAAAGAGAAAGAAATCAGTGTCACTTTTTGATTCAAATTTAGATTTTGTTGTAGGAATGAGTCTAAACTCTCTTCAAATGCTTATGCGGAGTTGACCAAGGCCCAGTCTCATTTGGACAAGTTGAATGCTAGGATTCATTCTTTTCTTTTTCTGTCTTGTACAACAATCGTGATAGCCCATATAGAGCACTTGACGGTGGCTCATGAGATATGGTTGGAGCTTGACTAGATGTACAACCGGATGACCCTTATGAAGAGGGTTTCTTTGGAGGTGCAGATGCGGACCCTGTCCTTGAATAAGTCTTCTTCGCTTCGGAAACACATCAACAAGATTTGCCAACTTTAGATGTAGGTTCAAAATGCGGGGAAGCCCATTTCCTCCGAAGACATGGCAATCACTTTATTGTTCCAGTTGTCGCTATGATTTGGTACCTTTTATTCCGCTCTTATTGCTTTAGGACGGGAGTCGACTCTTCATTGGGAAGAGTTAGTTCCTATGGTCTTGGACCAAGAGGAACAATTGAAGGGACAGAATGTTTCCAAATCGGAGGCATTGATTGGTCAAGCCTCTTAGAAGAAGGGGAAGGACCAAAAGAAGGAGGAGGACAACAAATCCAAGAAGGACAAAGAGAAAGGATTGACATGCCATATTTGTGGTAAGACCGGCCATTGGAAGAAGGACTGCCTTGACAAGGACAAGGACACCAATAAGAAGGACACGAAGGATTCTGGAGCAGTGGTTGCACCCTCATCAGCTTTTTTTCTACACTTAGCGGTCATTCAGGATTCTACATTGAAGACTTTTGATGCTGCGATGACAGCTCTCCGGGCTCGAGAGTGGATCATGGATAGTGGTGTCTCACGGCAGATGACTCCTTTGACAGTTAGTATTGCCCATTTGCGACCCTCGCATGAGCAAATTCTCGTAGGAGACAGCTCTTTTGTGTCTATTGTTGCACGGGGTGAGATGCAGTTGATTCCAGATGGACATGGTGGTACCCACACTTCCGAGGTGTTGCATGTGTCAGGTTTAGGGTATCATTTGCTTTCGGTACATAAGATTTATTCTCTTGGTCTCTTGGTGGAGTTTGACAGTGATGGTGTTCAAGTCCTTGATCATGGATTGAGAAAGGTTCTCTCTTCAAGGTATGAGGAGAATGGCATCTATCAATTAAAGTCTTCTTCCGCTCTTACCTCTCTTCTTTTTACCTCTCAGACACAATTTGAGCTATGGCATGCTCCATTTAGCCACTTGAACTATGAGTATCTTCGGAAGGCGTTGCGAGGATCGCTTGTTCAACATAGTGGTGAGGCAATAGCCATGTGTCTCCTGCATTCGTGGGAAGTAGCATAGAGATGCGATTCTCCACAAAGCTTCGAGGCGGTCTGCTTCACCTATGGAGCTTGTATCTATGGATCTTTGTGGCCTGATGAGGAATGAGTCCTTGAAGGGGAGCTCGTACTTCATGTTGATCGTAGATGACTACAATAGGTTGACGTGGGCCTACTTCTTGGCGCTGAAGTCGGAGGCTTTCTTCCATGTCAAGGATTGGCTTCTCTTCGAGGAGAACCGATCGGGCCGAAGATTGAAGACCTTGCGATCCGACAAGGGTGGTGAATTTGTTTCTAATGAGTTTGCTCGTTTTGGTGTAGATAGAGGTATTTTTGTGGGCTGAGGTAGTGGCTATGGCAGTCCACATCCTAAATCGATCCTCCACTTCGGCTGTTGACAGGATGACACCTTTTGAGGCTTACTTTGGGACTAAGCCTGATGTCTCTTATTTTAGGATCTTTGGGTGTGACGCCTATATGCACATCTCGAAGATGGAGCATGACAAATTTGAGGCGGCTTCTCGACGAGACAGGTATTTGTTAGCTACAGCTCCCAGTCCCAAGGTTATGGCTTGTATGATCCCGTGAAGCGGGATGTCTATACGAGCTGAGATGTGCAGTTTGTGGAAGTTTTGGCCACTGCGGGGGCTGAGGAGCACCCCGTCCTTGGAGATCCAAGGGAGAGTTGGGCTCCCGAAACAGTTCCTTTGGAGCCAGAACCTCTTGATGGAAATTCTTCTTCGGATTCTGAGTCCTCTTCCATCGGCCACCCTAGTAGAGATCCCGTCGGTGGATGTACTCGAGCCTTCAGTAGATGGAGAGCGCCGAGGAGAGATCTGCGAGGAGAGATCCGGGCTCCTCCTTGTTGGGCTTGTGACACACTTCAAGATTTAGGGATTGAGGGGGTCCTTGAGGAGTAGGAACTGCAGGATGGACCACGGAAGTCAAGGAGGCATGAGACACATTCTACGGAGCTTGTTTGCTCTAACTATTGTTTGATATCTCGTGTTATGCAGGATAGAGAGCCTACATTAGTGAAAGAGGCTTTACAGTCTGATAATTGGCGGAAGGCGATGGAAGCCGAGTTGGAGGCTATTGAGCGGAATGGCACTTGGTTCCTTGTGTCTCGTCCCTCTCATAAGAAGGTGATTGGTGTCAAATGGGTCTTCAAGACGAAGTACCATAGTGATGGCTCTTTGGACAAGCACAAGGCTCGCCTTGTTGCTAAAGGTTTTGCACAATGCCCAGGTGTTGACTTCCATGATACTTTTGCCCCTATAGCTCGCATGGTGACTATTCGTGCTATTCTTGCCTTGGCTGGTCATAGGAGGTGGCCTGTTTTTTAGTTGGATGTGAAGTTAACCTTCTTGAATGGTGATTTGAAGGAGGAGATCTATGTAGAGCAGCCTCCTGGCTTTGGTTCCTTAGATGGGAAGGTTTATAGGTTAAAGAAGGCCTTGTATGGCCTAAAGCAGGCTCCACGTGCTTGGAATGAGAAGATTGATCTGTTGTTTGTTTTGTATGTTGATGACTTGATTGTTGCAGGTGATCATAGCCAAAAGGTCTAAGAGATGAAGGCAGCCCTACATCATAAGTTCGAGATAAAAGATTTAGGGCTTCTCCATTTCTTTTTAGGCCACGAGATTTATTAGTCTCAGAGGGGGATTTTCATCTCTCAGCAGATGTGTATAGGAGCTCTTGGTGACTTTTGAGATGGAGGATTGTCGGTCCCTTTCTACTCCTATGGATCTGAACTGGAAGGCCACTTCACAGGCAGATTCTTCTTTGGCGGATGCAACCCGCTACTGTCAGCTGATTGGATCATTGATTTGGCTCCTCAACACATGGGTTGATCTATGTTTTGTTGTAGGTCTCTTGGCTGGGTTCATGAGTGCCCCTTAGCAAGTGCACTGGCAGGTTGCTCAGAGGATACTTTGGTTTTTAAGGGGGACCTCCGACCTTTGGATTTTTTATCGAGCAGGTATAGGTGCTTCTGATCTTATTCTTGCAGGTTGGAGTGATTCAGATTGGGCTGGCGATGTGGATCAAAGGCGGTCTACTATAGGTTATTGTTTTACCTTGGGTGCTGGTGCTATCTCTTGGAGTAGCAAAAAGTAGCCCACGGTAGCCCTATCTTCGATTGAGGTAGAATATCGGGCTACGTCTTCTATTGCATGTGAGACTGAGTGGCTTTAGTGGTTGTTGGAGGAGCTTGGCTGCCCCTAGACTCGTCCTACTATTTTGCGGTGTGACAAGAGAGTTGCATTGCCTTGGCACGGAATCCTGTATTTCATACCCGGACAAAGCACATAGAGATCCAGTATCACTTCATCAGGGAGAAGCTTCTGGATGTGACCATCGATGTGGAATATTGTAAGACTGAAGACAATCTTGCAGATTTGTTTACAAAGGCACTTCCCCAAGCTTTGCTTCATTGACATTCCAGATCCCTCCATTTGTTGCCTTGTCTAGGATCTGAGACGGGGTGTTGAGAGTCATCTCCTGCCATGTCAGCAATGCCACGTGGCAGCAATCGGACTGTCATCTGCAGTCGGCGTTAAATACAGCCGACCTGGTTATTACAGGTCATTTTTGAGGCATTCTTTTCAGTCTTCATAAGGCTGAGTTTCCAGCAGACTTCCACACTTGTATTTGACAGATTTCAGCCTGCTGGTGATGGAGATTGCACTTGGGGCTGATGGAGATTGAGGTCCTCGTGGTGGAGACATGCACAGATATTTTCTCTGCACCTGTGTATAATTCTGCATCCTTGTACAACATTCTTCGCTGCAGGTTTTCTGCTTTTCACTGTCTCTTTCTCTCTCTCTTTTCTCTCTTTGTTCACTCTGTCACGATCATTCGCTTTTGCATTGCTTCACTCTGACATGTCTTTGTTGAGGATTCTTCTACAAGAGCCACTCTTGTGATAGGTTGGCAAGAGCGGGTGGCTATACATTCTCCATTCCCCTTTTGTTGGTAAGGCCTTTTGAGGCAAATTTCCATTGCCACACTTGTTTTGGATTGTGTATCATCTATCCTACAGGTTCCATCCCATCCCCTACCATCTTCTCTTGTGGTTTCCTTGTACCTCCCATTTCTTTCAGAGGGGGATGATGTTGGTGATGCGGCTATGGATTCCTTGGCTCTTTGTGTTTCAGAGGGGGTTTCCTAGGATCATGAGGAGTTTCTTCAAGGATTTCCCCGTGCCTTTCCTTTATGCAGTGACCTCTTTCCTTCGTCATCGAGCCACCATTCCTTGTTGCTTGGCCGTTCGTTCCTATTGTTTCTATTCAGGTTATGGCACTTTCGATTACCTCATTGCTATTGTAGCTGGGTTAGAGGCTTGGCTCACCTGAGTTTTCAAGAGTGATCCATTCGAGGCTTCTTTCTTTCCCTTGGCTTTTGATTGATTGGATTTTTATCTGGAGAGGAGGCCTTGCTTCTTGGCTGGCATTTTTCATCGACAAACTTCATCAGCATTGGCACTCTTCCTACCATCCATGGATCCACATCTCCTTTGGCCTCATGCACATCCAAAATTTGAGAGGGGATGTTAGTAGACATGTGTCTTGTATGGTTATCTCTTGCTTGTGAGCCTTAGTTTGAGTTAGATGAGGATACTAGGAGCTTTGACATTGTATTTGCTTGTCATTTTATGTGCTTTAGGCATTTTATGTGCTTTAGGCACTTTAGATGGAGGGCACATTAAACCTTTGGATTCAAAGCTTCAGCTCAAGGTTTCGTGGCAGCCATTGTTTTTTTTTTTGAGATATACATTGAGTCTTTCCTTTTCTTGGCTTGTTCCAACTTGCTCCTTGCTTGTTGAGGAGCTTTCGAGGGCTTAGCTGAGCTTGTTGAGTACTTATTGAGTTGAGGGGCAGCCATTTTATCTATTTTGAGTGGATATAGAGCAAGCTGTAGAAGTCATGGACAGCTAATGCAACTTGATAGTACTGTTATATTTTGGCCATAACTTTTGCATACGATATCGGATTTAGGCATTTTATAGCCAAAAATGAAGAGCATGACGAGATGACAGAGTTGATTCTGGGCAGTATTTTGTTCTTTGTTTCACATAGAATAAAACAGTTTTGGTTTGGACGGTAAACAGGAAATTTTACAATGCATGTTTGATGCTCCAAGGATGCTTTGTTTTGGTGCTCGCATAGTATGGTTATGCTTTTGGGATACTATTTGAATCGTTTAGAGCTTGATTAGCTCAGTTTTGCAGAGGTTTATTGTTGTCATAACAGTTTCAACAGCAAGCATAGAACAATGAATTTCATGCTTTGAATGCCTATTGTGCCTACATGGTATTTTGGATATGTTACATGTCTATTGTAATGTCTAGCATTGATGTATGAGCTCGGATATGGTGACAATATGCTTTGATACTTGAATTTGAGCTACATTTGATATACTTGGGCTTTGGTCAATTGCTTTGAGCTTTTATGCTTATTCACTTTCAAATGTTGAAGCTGCATTTGGCACTTATGCTCTCGGATGTATTTGTGATGTGCTTGGGCTTTCCGGATGCTTTGATGTATTTGTCTTGAGCTTTGTTTGCTCACTTTGCATTCTGGATTCGCTTCTAGTGGGAGACACTTGTATTGGGCAGAGCTTGGTTCTTTGAGACAGTAGGACTCTTGGTTCATGTATATGCTCTCTTGTATGTTATTGGACGTAGTTACCTTCGCTTGTGGACTGATTTAATCCCATATGCTTTGGACATTGGTACTTACCTCTATCAGTAGTTTGTCAGTGATGTATATGCTTATGGGATGTATGGCTTATTGATAATTTGAGTTTGTGGCAATCTTTGGTATTGGTGGTCTATGCTTAGTTACCACTAGTCTTATTCTTTGTGCCTCGATTGCTACTTGAATATCCCTAGTAGTAGGAGCTTGCTTTCTTGGCTATTTGCCCACAGTTGGATTGACATATACAATTGTCTTTATTTCAGCATTGTTGTAATTACAGTTTTCAGCACTATCTTAGAGAGTACACATTGTACTGATATTTCCTCTTAGTTTGCCTTTGTCAAAAGATGATGTACCAGCGAGACAGTAGGGGTTGCGGGGAGGAACACGGAGTAAACTCGGCAAACATGGAGAAGAGAAGAGAAGAGAGAAGAAACTCTGATGAATGGAATGATGAAGTTCTGAATCATGGAGTGAATGTGATACAAGGGAACAAGGGTGCCATAGCACAAGGAAGATGATGAAGACAGCCACGAACCACGAACCACGAACCACAATGTCCTCCTGAAGGGGTATGAGGGCGGTGGAGAGGCTGGAGAGAAGAGGTGATGGGCTGAATGAATCAACCGTTAGGAATGAATGAGAGTGGCCTATAAATAGGAACAGCCAGTCTAGGATGGCGCCCCTCCTTGGGGCTGCAAACCCTAAACGCAAAACGTAGAAACGCAAACTGTGGGTCAAGGGTGAAGGGTTTCTCAACACCCCCTTTCAGGCCCAAAAAGGGAAACAAGAGAAGAGTGAGGTGGAGATGCAATGCTACATGCTGAAGAATGCTCATGCAGTAGGTGCCACTGGGACAATGTCCCTTGTGGGGAAATTGTTCACTTGCCCAAGCGCCCTAGTACAAAGATGATGAAATCATGCAATGCATAGAAGGAATGTCGGACTTTGTGTGGTGTTGAGAACCATAAGAATATGCCCATACTCGATCTTGGGAGGTGGCTCCATGTTGACCAAGGGATGAAGAAGATCCACCCTATAATCTGAGAATACGACCTAAAAGGAGACCTTTGAAGATAGTTAGGAGGCTGGATGAGCTGTAGAACCCGAAACTCAACCTCGGAAGAGAAGCCACTAGCTCCATGATTCCATGCTGGAAGCAATACGAAGGCCTAGCCACCGAGTCGCCTGCTGAAGACCTAAGGGGCCCGATCTAGGTGGGTCCTCTAGATCCTGGGTATGAGTAGAGGAAACGACTGCTCAAAGAAGAGCCACTCCTCGAAAGTGAAAGGTGGTGGTGTGTAAAGAACTTCATGGCACATAGGGTCCCTCTTTGAATTAGGAGTAGAAGTAGGAGCCCCATGTCAAGCCGAAGAAGAATTGGAAGCCCCCTCTGAGGGCGAAGTAAGAAAATCCCCCTTTGAATCCTAGGTTGAGAGAGAAAGGAAATCCAACCACTCATGGCTCACGGACTGCGAAGCATCTGATAACGAAGGAAGAGCCGCTGGTCGTGCTGAAAAAGGTATTTGGGGCTCGGAAGAAGAAGCCGAAAAGCACCCAGAGGGGGCCTCTCGAATCGGAGTGGAAGAGGGTGGGGAAGAAGGAGGCTCAAGATGAGCCAAGGGTGGGAAACAGCCATGGGTTCTCAGGAGAGTGGACTGTGGAGAAGATGTGGAATGTGGAAGCCACTGTACTCGAAAGTAGATGGGGGAAACTTCCGCGCAGTGGGGTGGTTTCCAGGAGGGCTTATTGCCTTGTAAGGTCTTAGAGCCTCCATGTGCTTGAAAGGACTTAGTGCGTGTCAGGTGTGGCTTATTGCCGTGAGCATAATACTCTGATAGCTGATGCAGAACGATATCTATGGCGCAGAAAGGAGAGGTGGCACAAGGAGTGCTTGGTGGAAGATACATATACTCCGGAGGGATGGGGAGCAAAGGTTAAATTCGGTAGTCTTTGGTGGGATGACCGTTGGTGCCATAGTAGCAACACCCAGTAGAAGGGCCATCTGTTGGGGGAGACGCCATGATACCGGTGTGGTAAAGTGGATAAGGGAGGGTGGGAGGGAGAAAAAGAATATCTCCCAATGCATAGCAATAAAACGCGGTAGTAAAACGTAGCAGTAGAATGCCGCAGTAAAACGCAGCAATAGAACGTCGTAGTAAAATGTAGCAGTAAAACACCATAGTAAAACACAGCAAAGGGGAGGTGGAGGTGGCAGCAGCAGCCGTGAACGCAGGTTAGAAAACGGCAAACGCAGGAGGGAGCAGCCGCCGGTTAGAGTGTTGATGCAGCGGAATAAGAGAAGTGGATGCCGAACCCGCCATTGGTCTTTGCCTTCATTGGAGTGGAGGATCTTTGCCACTGTTTGAGCAGATCCAGCTCTGATACCATGTCAAAAGATGACGTACCAACGAGACAGTAGGTTTTGCGGGGAGGAACATGGAGTGAACTCGGCAAACATGGAGAAGAGAAAAGAAGAGAGAAGAAACTCTGACGAATGGAATGATGAAGTTCTGAATCATGGAGTGAATGTGATACAAGGGAACAAGGGTGCTGTAGCACAAGGAAGATGATGAAGACAGCCACGAAGCACAAACTGCAATGTCCTTTTGAAGGGGTGTGAAGGCGGTGGAGAGGCTGGAGAGAAGAGGTGACGGATCGAATGAATCAGCTGTAAGGAATGAATGAGAGAGTTGCCTATAAATAGGCATAGTTAGTCTAGGATGGCACCCCTTTTTGGGGCTGCAAACCCTAAAAATGCAAACTGTGGGTCAAGGGTGAAGGGCTTCTCAACAACCTTTGTTTTGGCTAAGTTTTTAGGGGCTGATTTGCAATCATTTCTAGTGGTCCATTCTCTTGGATTTTACATTGGTATACTGTCATTATAGCCGGTTCTTTGAATGATAGTACTATTTTTAATATAAAAAAGCTTGACGGCAAAAACTTCATCTATTGGAAGACACAGATATGGCAGATACTAGCTCAAAAGAAGTAGGTTAGGCCTTTGAAAACCAAGAGTGTAAAGCCCGGAGGCGAGATACTTGGGATGTCTTGGATGAGCTATGTAAATCCACTAGTACATTGTCATTGTTAAAATATGTTTATTTCAATGCTATGGCACTGAGGATAAAGCTTGGTAGTTGTGGGAGAAGATATGTAATCTTTGCGATAACCAAAGTTTTGCTTGAGAGATGTATTGGTTAAAATAGTTCATGCACCTTTGCATGAAGGAAGGGACTAGTGTGTCCATGTATATGAATGATTTTCACTCGATTTTTAGCCAGTTGATTTCGCAGGGCATTGAGTTTAAGGATATCTTTCTCCCTTGTTCTTGCTTTGATACTTCTTGAGTCATGGGACACTTTTAGTACTGCTGTATATGCTAATATGCTTAAGGATGGTTTGAAAATCCAAGATGTTGAGGGTGCCCTACTCACAGAGAAGATAAACAGAAAGAATGGGTGTAGCTCGTACTTCTCATGCATTGATTGTTAGGGACAGCCATGATGGTAATAACAGTAATGACCCTATGATAAAGGAATCCCAGAGGTCTCAATCTCATGGGTTGTCTCGTAGTAAGTTTCGTGGTCTCAAAGCCTCTCTTACGTCATTATTATGGAAAGCAGGGTTATATTAGGCCATAGTGCCATAAGATGCATGATGATAACGTTGGGAGAAAGGGAAGGGCAAAGTGCAAGATAAGTCTTATGCTCATAGCATTGTTTCTAGTAAGTCCAGTGTGAAAATTGAGGAGGTAAATGCCTTAGAGCTTGAGTTTGATGATGGTTATATATTGGCATTTTCTTCTCTTGATGCTACTCAGTTGGTTGATGCCCCATCCACTTTTTCTCAATGTTGGCTACTTGATTCGAGGGCTTCTTTTCATGTTAACATGCATAATGATTGGTTTCATTCCTATTGCAGCACGAGACGTTTTGTGAGACTAGAAAATGACTTGACATTGGATAATATTGGCATTGGTGATGTTGGAGTGCAATTTTCTTTAGGCAATACTTTTGTGTTGCATGATGTACGCCATGTTCTAACTTTGACCAAAAGGCTACTCTCTACTGGATAGTTGGATAATGTAGGGTATCATGTATCTTTTGGTGATTTCACATGGAAGATTACTCGTGGAAATCTTGTCTTTGCTTGACGTGCTAAGACTGGCAGCCTCTATCCCTTGCTTGTATTCGGATCTATTGCCCATGTTTTGGTTGTGGCTAATAGACCACATGTATCTTTATGGCATTGTCGCCTTGGATACGTCATTAAAAGGAATGAAAATGCTTTTTGGTTTACAGTATCTTTTGCTCCTTGGCTACAAATGTTTTGATTTGCATGATCATTGTCTTTATGGTAGACAAACATGTAGTTCTTATAAGAAGCTTGGCATTATGTGCATATGGGTGAGCCTTTGGCTCTTGTTCATTCTGATACATGTGGCCCCATGCCTTGTTAATCATTAGGTAGCACAAATACTTTGACTTTCATTGATGGTTATTTGTATAAGGTTTGGACATATCCCATAAAGTAGAAATCGGATATATTGGCTACCTTGGAGCTTTGACTTGCACTTGTTGAGAACCAATCCGAGTATGGGCTGAAATGCCTAAGGTTAGATAATGGGGGTGAATACGTCTCTAAAGCATTTGGGTAGTTTTGTGATGAGCGGGGTATTAAGCGTCAGTTGACTGCTCCTTATATTCCACCCTAGAATGGTGTCGCAGAGCGCATGGATAAGACAATTCAAGAGAGAGTCCGTAGTATTCTTAGCTAGGTAGGCTTACTACAACATTTTTGGGCTGAGGTAGTTACTATTGCCGTGTGAAGATATGCTAGGGTTTGCATTGAGGAAACACATCATGTACGATCAAGACTGAAACACAAAGGCTTAGATAGAGACAAGAAAAACTCAAACCCTAAACTCAAAACTTAAAATGCAAAAACTCAAAACTCAAACATAGAGAGAAGAAACTTTGAAGTGAATGAATACTGTAAATGAAAGTAAGAGTATAGAATGCGCAAGGGCAGAGCAATGCAGTGTCGGAGAGTGACATTCACCGGAGATGGACCCCAAGTGTTGTGACCACCAGTTGGAGTGTGGAGTGTGGGAAATGCCAAACGCTGATCACTTGAGTGTTAGGGAACAGAGATGACTACAGAGAATGATGCTTGATGATGAGGACAGCAGTAAAAGGCTGTAAATGTAGTAGTAGAAGGGCCTCCTGTAGGAGGAAGAGCACAACCAACTGTTGCTTGTAGGTAGGAGGGCCAAACACAAGGTGCAGCAGGTCGCTTGATGCTGTGGAAGGGAACTGCTAACTGTCGCCTGGCTATTGACAAAGAGACAAACATAGAGAGAAGAAACTTTGAAGTGAATGAATATTGTAAATGAATATAAGAGTGTATAGAATGCCCAAGGGTAGAGCAATGCAATATCGAAGAGCGATGTTCATCGGAGATGGATCCCAAGTGTTGTGACCACCAGCCGGAGTGTGGAGTGTGTGAAACACCAAATGCTAATCACTAGAGTATTAGGGAATAGAGGCGATTGTAGAGAATGATGCTTGATGATGAGGGCGGCAATAAAAGGCTGCAAACGTAGTAGTAGAAGGGTTGTCTGGAGGAGGAAGAGCACAACTAGTTGTCACCTATACGCAGGAGGATCAAACACAGGGTGTAGAAGGTTGCTTGATTCTATGGAAGGGAATTGCTAATTGTTGCCTAGCTGTTGAGGGTCGAATGCAAGTTGGAGGAGGTAGTCTAATCGCTAATGATGGCTGATGGGATTGAACATAGTAGGAGGGAGGGCACCAGACAGTGGGTGATAGTTGTGGAAGAAGGTGCGAGGCACTAGAAGGGCTAATGAAGGAGTGGCAGCAATCACAAAGGGTAGACTACCATGTGGGTAAAGGCTGATGGCTGAAATTTGCATTGAAAGAATAACGTTAAATAGTGGGCAGCTTGTCTATTTATAGATGTTGAAAGGTGTCCCCAAAAATTAGGCTTTTGGGGGGCCATTGAAACTCTCTCGAATCATGTGCCAAAATTGCGTTTTTCATTAATGAAGTGTGTTTTGGGGCTGTTTAAAAATGCTAATTAGCTACATAAAGCATGTTTTAGCTCAACACTTTCTCTCAGGCCCAAAATCAAGCCTAAAAGGGAAGGTCTGCAATGTTTACTCTAAGGTGTTCCAGTCCAAGGTAGCAAGGGTATTGAACAAAGGGTGCATGTTGGCTACCCAGTGGCCTACCAAGACTACAAAGGTGATGGTTATCTTTCCAAGAGGGAGTCCAAGTAGTCACCCGAGAGAGGACAGGAAATTGGATAAAGGGTGCTCGTCGGCTGCCTAGTGGTCTACCAAGCCCTTCAAAGATGGATGGAATCACATTGAACTTTTTTGTGTTTGTTTTTTCTTTTTGGGTGGAAAGTTAAGTTTAGGGATGGCAGTTGATTAAGTAACAGTGACCTAGAAGATGGGAGTAGGGATGGTACACCTAACACATCACAAAAAAATACAAGCTTACCCAACCACTCGAGGATGTCGATGATGAGGGAAAGGTGATGAACTATCATGGGAAGAAGGATGGTGGTGTAATCCGCTAATTGAAACAGCTTACGATCTGTCCAATGGTGCTCCACACAATGGGATATATAGTATGCTACATGCTGAAGAATGCTCATGTTGCAGGTGGCACTTGAACGATGTCCCTCGTGGGGAAATTGTTTACTTGCCCAAGCGTCCTAGTATAAAAATGATGAAATAATGTGATGCATAAAGAAAGGTACAATAGGGGGGGAGGTTGATGTCGAAGACAAGTGTCAAAACCTGAAGAATACCAAGAAGGGTAGGAACCCCCCTTTCAACGTGGATGTCGATGCCGAAGAAGGAAGAGGAGCCTAAGGATGTTGGTCTCCGTGTGGTGCCGAGAACCATGTGGATGAAAATGATGAAGCATTCTTACTGGAAGAGCAAGGATAGAAGACACCGCCATGATAGCATCAAGAGAGATATTGCACGATCCGCCGCGAGAGGGGAAGCCTCCACATTGGTAGAAGAGCAAAACTCCAAGTAGATGGAACCATGAAAGTAACGGCATGCATCTCTTCTCTCCAGCTTAGGAAAGACTAGTGCAAGCTTGTATGTTAAGCCTACACTGAAATACAAAACCTTCATTGAAATACAAAACCCTACAAAAGAGATCAAAATTTGCAAGCATAGAGGTGAGTAGTGAGATGCTTCAAAAAACAAAACTGAAATACAAGAAAGCAAAACTAAGTGCAATGCAATGAGTGTATACGTATGCAATGGAAGTCTAAAAAGAAAAAGGCTAAGTGTATTGCCACCATCGTGTACGGCAAGGCGGAAAATGAGTCCTAGTGGGTATAGTGGATGCCCTAGGAATGGATGCGTAAAGTGCAATAGGTGAGTCACTAGCAGACCAATCAATCAATTCTTGAGGAGTAGTGAAGAATACAGGCTGTTGAGACTGTTCATGTGCCACATATCTATTAGCCGTTGGAGTAGCAACGGGAGGTGTAGCCCCACTGGATTGGCCAAACGGAGTGGAGGTAGCTGTAGCAATTTATGGTGGTTTTCTAGGAGGAAGACCTTGGGCCTTGATACGACACTCCTCATCCACATGGCTTGACCTTTGATAGCATATGCAAAACCTATTTTTTTTAGGAATTTGTTGCCAAAGGGGTCGTGTTTCTTTGGTGCTATTGGAGGAAGTGGTGTCACCCTTGTGGTGGCTTGCCTTCGCATCTTGCAAGTTCTTGCCACTGTTGGTTTTCCCTCCCAAAGAAGAGGCAACCAACCCTTGCCCCTTTGAATGGATGTGTGTGGAGGACTTCTTGTGGACTTGATCGTGTAGTCTAGCGTAATGCAAGAATTGGTACTCAGACTTCTAGAAGATTGGCAATCTAGGTAGTGAGACAATGTGTTGGATAAAATGGAAGTATTTGTCGGGCAACTTGTTCAAGAAGAACGTAACCTAACTTCGAGGAGCCAATAGTGGCAAACTCGGTAAGTAATTATCGATTTCAGCCAACTTGACTTTCAGATCATCCCCTTCCTTAATGGAAAACTCTTGAAGCTCGAAATCGAGATTGATATATCAAGTGTGAGCTCGAGCTACATAACGTTCAATGAGACGACTCCAATATTAAATATGAGGGGAAAATGTTTTAATTGAGAGTGGAACTCAGGAAACAATCCTTGCATTAACTCAACATTCGTTGTGGCATTGTGGGCTCTCCATTGACCGATGTGATTAGGATGAGCTAATCGAGGATCTAGGCTCAGTACCAATGACAAGGTCCCAAAGTTTGTGAGGTTCAAGTACTTGTTGCAAGAAGCTCGACAAAGTGGTGAAATTTGACCCATTAAAATGAGTCTTAGCTGTGAAGGCATTCTTGGCCGTTGTAATAGAAGTGATAGTAGTAGGAGATAGAGAAGGTGTGTAATGAGGGTAGGGTGGATAGGGGGGATAAGATGGGAGTGGTGTACACTTGGGAAGCAATCCCAGAGAGCCCACCATGCATATGAGAAGTGTACATAGTGGATTCAAATGTGGGCAAGGGTGGACTAGGTATGTGCATAGTAACTGCCTGTGGAGCCCAAGGTGGAGGGATAGGGACATGAGAAGCAAAGGATGAGAATCCTTGCGTGGAAGTGACCCAAGGGAGGTGTGGCGACAGTCCATAAGCAGAGATTGGATATCCTTGCATTTGAAAGGTTGTGTAGGGGGTTTGTGAGTGTCTCGGGGTAGTGAGGGGGATGTCCATCACAGCCATCCAAGATGTGGTAAAGTGGGGGTAGGTGGAAGGTACAATGTTAAAGAGTGGTATTCCCCCTAATGATGCATCAATAGATGAAGTAAATGGAGGGTAAGTAGTAGGTGGGGTGGAGAAAGAGAAAGTGTTAGGAGCAAAGATGGAAGATCCAACTTCTAGTGTGCCTTTAGCGGGAATGGAATGTAATCCAAGATTTTGGAATGAAGATGTGGGCAGATTAGAATGTCGAGAAGATAGTGGTGGGAGGGAAGGAAGTTGAAAAGTATGATTTACTTGCTCAAATGAGATAGATGGTAGAGATATACCCGATGAAGGGAATTTGCTTTGAGAGCCTCCTCTATTAAAGTTAACATATTGAAAATCTTATGGATCTTGCATAACAAAAGAAGAAATAGGAGAGGGTTTTGGCTCATACGACTCAAAAGGGTTACACAAAGTTGATATAAGGCCTGGTTGAGATAAAGGAGATGAATTGTTAGATGTGCTGAATGTTGTGGTCTCTTCAAGATCAAGGAGATGGCTAGTCTCACCAATCGGTCCAAACGGAGTATTAACACTCGTTGGAGGAGTGTAAACCGAACTATACATGATGCGCAAGTACTTCTTAAACTCTTCATTTGTAAGATGACCAAAATGAGAAAAAGAAGATGGTGAAGGTGAAGGTGTGCCTACCTTCTCCGTGAGACCGTAATGCCTTTTTAGAGTCTCCAATGGTGGAGAAGTTGAATAGGGTGTCATAGGAAGATGCCTGAGACATTATGAGTCAGAATTGAGTTGCATATGAGTCTCACACAAAAACCAGCCTTCATAATTACCGTAGGATACTCTTTAGAAGAGCATCGGCTGTGATACCATGTGAAGATATGCTAGGTTTTGCATTGAGGAAACACAGCATGTATGACCAAGATTGAAACACAAAGACTCAGAGAGAGAGAGAGAGTATATTAACGTCTCTAAAAGGCCAATGTGGCCTATGAGACCAAAACAGTACATACAATGATGATGGTGTGTTTCTCATCTAGAACGAGAAGAAAGATGAAGAACATGCCTATAAGACTGAAAAGGAAATGAAATGAAATGAAATAGTGTCCCATAAAGGGAAACATGTCAGTGATCTGAAAGTGAGAGTAGAGAAAGGAAAACTCTCCTTCAATGATATGTCTGTTCTCTAGGGAAGTGTATCTCTGCATAGCTAAGGCGTCTTGGCATCTGTCTCCTGTGGCGCTCAACGATGGCTTTAATTTGTCTGTGGTGTGGATGTCTAGGCCTTCGTCCGGGTGGACGTGGGCGCCTAGACCGGCTAAGTGCCACTGCTCTATCCAAAGGGACACCTATAGAAGATGAGGTCCAATGATGATGTATTCCTGTAGGCTGTGTGGCAGTAGTAGTGGTATCTGCCATACTCTGTCGTGTATCCATGAAAAAGTCAGTGACTGCTCTCTGTCTATGTGAGCCGAGCTGTGGGGGCCTCAGAGAGAGAGAGAATCAAAACTCAAACCCTAAATGCAAAATGCAATATGCAAAAGCTAAAAACTCAATTAGAGACAAACATAGAGAGAGGAAACTTTGAAGTGAATGTTGTAAATGAATATAAGAGTGTATAGAATGCCCAAGGGCAGAGCAATGTAGTGTTAGAGAGTGACGTCCATTGGAGACGGATCCCAAGTGTTGTGACCACTAGTTGGAGTGCAAAGTGCGGGAAACACCAAACACCAATGACTAGTGTCAAGAAATAGAGGTGATTGCAGAGAATGATGGTTGATGATGAGGGTGGTAGTAGAAGGTTGCAAAGTTCAAACATAGCAATAGGAGGGTCGCTTGGAGGAGTACACTCAATTGTCATCTGCAGGCAGGAGGGCCAAACACAAGGTGTAGAAGGTTGCCTGATACTATGGAATGGAAGTGCCAACTGTCGCCCAGTTGTTGAGGGTCCGAAACACAATCTGGAAGAGGGAGTTTGATTGTTGACGATGGCTGATAAGACCGAACACATTAGGAGAGAGGGAGCCAAACAGTGGACGATAGTTGTGGAAGAAGGTGCTAGGCACTGGAAGGGACGATAGAGAGAGAGAGAGAGAGTATATTAACGTCTCTAAAAGGCCAATGTGGCCTATGAGACCAAAACAGTACATACAATGATGATGATGTGTTTCTCATCTAGAACGAGAAGAAAGATGAAGAACATGCCTATAAGATTGAAAAGGAAATGAAATGAAATGAAATAGTGTCCCATAAAGGGAAACATGTCAGTGATCTGAAAGTGAGAGTAGAGAAAGGAAAACCCTCCATCAATGATATGTCTGTTCTCTAGGGAAGTGTATCTCTGCATAGCTAAGGCGTCTTGGCATCTGTCTCCTGTGGCGCTCAATGATGGCTTTAATTTGTCTGTAATGTGGATGTCTAGGCCTTCGTCCGGGTGGACGTGGGCGCCTAGACCGGCTAAGTGCCACTGCTCTATCCAAAGGGACACCTACAGAAGATGAGGTCCAATGATGATGTATTCCTGTAGGCTGTGTGGCAGTAGTAGTGGTATCTGCCATATTCTGTCGTGTATCCATGAAAAAGTCAGTGACTGCTCTCTGTCTATGTGAGCCGAGCTGTGGGGGCCTCCTACTCCGTAGAATTGTTGCTCTGCGCCTCTGGAGCTCCAAGAGGAAAAATCCCAAGCATCTCTGATCCTCATACTGCATGATCCGTCTCAGGGGTCCAAAACCCTCTCGAAACAGACAGTGGTATCTACCTCGTATGTCGTAATATACAGTGCATTGGCAGATATAGTGTTCCTCTGTCTCTGGCTCTCTGTCGCATAGTGGGCATATGCGTTCTTCTGTCTGTATACCCTCCCATCTGCCTGTCTCAATCCTCAGGTGGTGGGATGAGGTGCGGATCTGACCAATAGCTGTGCGTAGTCCATGAGGCAGCTGTGTGTCCATGTAATTGGGTCGGGTGATGAAACCATCCTCAGATACCTGGAGGAAGTGGGTCTGGTAGTGTGCCATCCTCGTGCCATGGGGCGAGGGGGGTCGGATCCAGGTCTTCTCCGTATCTAACTTCAGTATGTCTGCTCTGATCACATGGTTTAGCTCTGATCGGCTTAGGTCAAGTGTAGGGCAATCCAGGCTATAGTCAAAGGGGGGTAGTCTGTCAATCTGCAGACCATGTAGACGCATCCATGTGCTCATCTGAGCATACCAACAGTGTCTGTCACCGTCTGCTGCTAGTTGTCTAGAAGAGGCCAGGGCTAGCCGTGGGTATCTATCTTGGGGGAGCTCCCATAGTCTATGTATGAAAGTCACTGCTTGAACCAAGGCCTCAGCCACCATGGGTGATGCCCCCAACTCAGCTCTGATAATCTCATGTGGGGTCGAGCTCTTCGCTCGTATCATGCGTGAGATCATCATGACCAGTGGTCTTTCCATATGCTCCCATCCATCATAGTATTCCTTCTCTGGTCCATCCTGGTCTCCCAAAGGCTGTCTCCTCGTGTGAAACAGACTCGGACCCCAAATAGCTGCCCCATATAGGAGTGTGGGTGTAACCAAGGTGTCAAAAAGCCACAGTTTGGTGCGCGGCTCATGGAATTGTATGTGAGCACATTGCCTCTCCAATGCCCCTAAGGCTGCATATGCTTTTGCCAAACGAGCCTCTGATGTCTCTCTCCAAGAGAACTGTGGTCCCTTCAATGTGACCCCCAAATAAACATACTGCCTAACCATCTCCACTGGCTCTCCGTCAAAAGTAAACTGGTGCTCAGCTCTTGTCACCCAAGCAGCTGAAGTGTTAAATACCATAACTTTAGTTTTCCCAAGGTTCACCTTAAGATCTCTATCTCTGCAAAAAGCTGATAATGCATCCAAGTGTCTATTTAGTCCCTCAGGTGAGTCAGATATAAGTACAATATCATCTGCATAAAGCAGTAATGGTATCAGCACTCCAGCTAGGCTGGCTCCGGCCCCACCTGCCCTATCCACATATTCTGAAATTTCATCTATATACAGCCCAAAAAGTGTCGGTGAAAGTGGACAGCCTTGTTTCACCCCAATGGTGCTATTGACTGTATCTGAGATGCCCTCAGGTGTTCGTACTCTGCCTGTCACTGTCTCATATAGGGCATAGATACTCCACTGTATCTCTACGGGCACATCAATGTTTTGCATTCTTTTCATGAGTCTAGCACGTGGCACTGTGTCAAAGGCCTTGCGAAAGTCCACAAAACAGCAATAGATCTTTTTCTTGAATGCCTTGCCTTCTTCAATGATTGCCCTCAACGTAAAGATATGGTCTAGAGTTGTATGTCCCCTCCTGAAGCCAGCCTGGCCTTTTGACCTCAGGCCATGCATCTCGGCCCATTCACTCAACGCTTGTTCCACGATAGAGCCATATATCTTGGCCAGCATGTGTCCAATCATGATAGTTCGGTAGTTACTAGGTAGCGCGGGGTCTCCACTCTTAAAGAGCGGCACAATAATATGGTCTGACCAACAGGTTGGAAATCCCTCACAAACTGCCCTATTAAAGATGTGAGCCAGCGTTGGTGCCAGAATATCACAGGCATGCGTGAAGTGTTCAGCCACTAAACCCTCATGGTCTTGGGCTCTTCCATTTTTCAGCTTCCATATGGCATTCCTCACTTTTTTTTCTGTGAAAAATCTGCAATTTGCTAGTCTTGAGGTTGAGGGGAGTGGCATAGGCTCTTGGCCAGGGATATCATAGAGTGTGCAAGCATATCCATGCCAATCATCCGGTCTAGTAATTTGTAGGGGTGGCTGGCTCTCATGCATCTTTTTCCACGCTCTCTTGCTGTCCTGCCCCAAGAACATGGAATACATTTCTGTTTCTAGTCTGCTCAGGTATTCCTACTTCTTTTTGCGTACCAACCGTCTGAAGAGTGTTCGAGCATGCTTATGGGTGCATATACCAAGTGCCAGCTCTCGCTGAAAACGTGCTCGTGTCTCTCTGCACTCATCATCATACCAGCCATTCTGTGGAGCATTACCTCGTGGAGGTTTATCTGACGGTGTAGTGTGTGGGAAAGCGTATGCTGCTGAAGTGTGTATTATCTCGGCCAACTGTCCTGTAAACTCATCCAGAGAGGCCTGTGTGTCTAGCTCCCTCAATGCATCTCGCACAGTAATGCTGTATATGTGTGAGGTCGCTTCCACAAAATCATAGCGTGGTAATTTTGGTATATGTGACTGTGCTTCATGTATATGCCCATATTGCATTGTGAAAGCTAGAATAGCATGGTCTGCTACTAATCCAATTGGTCTGTCCGAGATTTCAAAACTTTTTATGTCAGGTAGCAAGTTGGGTGATCCAATCAAATAGTCCACTGTGCTTGACCCCTTCTTGTTATTCCAACATGTGAAGCCATTAGATCTTGGCCACTGTGGTAGCCCGTTAAGGATAGAGAAATGGCAGCAGTCGCGAAGGATAGATTGCCATGGGGGTGAAGGCTGATGGGCTGAAATCTGCACCGAAAAATAAGGCTGAATGGTGGGCAGCTTGTCTATTTATAGATGTTGAAGTGTGCCCCAAAAAATTAGGGTTTTGGGAGACCATTGAAACTCTCTCGAACCACACACCAAATTTGCATTTGTAACTAATTATGTGTGTTTTGGGGCTGTTTAAAAATTTTAATCAGCTGAAAAGCTAATATAGCAGAGCCGAAGCTCAAAAGATAACTGTACTATCCTGTTTGAATTAGGGGGCAGCACTTGTGGAAAATCTGTACAGGGAAGGGAGCGAAACGCAATCCTGCGGGCAGTGAGCTATTGAAGTAACCACTGAAAGTTGAAGGAGAGTTGTTGAGGGAGCGAACCGCAGCCCTTTGATGTCGGGGAGTGACTTGGGTAGTGAAACGCAAATCCTAGAGTATCGAAGTTGTCAAATGCAAGGAGAGTAGCTGAGATACTGATGCTAGGTGGATAATGATGACGCCAGATGATGGAGGATGAGCCGGGCTGCAAATATGCAGGTCCCAGCAGCCTCTATGAGAGACGAGTGACACTAGGTAATAGAGGAGGAACTAGGCTGCAAAAATGAAGTTCCAACAGCCCTTGTGATAGACAAGTGACACCAGGTGATGGAGGAGTAGCTAGGCTGCAAAAACGCAGGTCCCAACAACCCTTGCGATAAAGGAGTGCTGAAATCATTGATGCTTGATGATGGAGATTGTCGCCAAAGGCTAGGATGCTGACCTCAAGCTGGAGACGACGATGCCAAGAAAGGAGAAGGTCTCCACACTGAAAAACACAGGAGATGGTGGAGCCTAAGGGAGAAGGGTGTTGATGCCAAGCAAATGATGGTGATGCTAGGTGAAAGATGCTCCAAACACAAGGCCTGATGATGGAATAGAGTGCATGAAGCAAAAGAGGAAGGATGAAAGTAGCCACGAGCCAGGAATCGTAATGTTCTCCTGAAGGGGTGTGAGAGCAATGGAAGGGGTTGGTGAGAGAAGGGAAGGGTGTATGATGATGGAGGAAGAGGGGTGAAGAATGATTGAAGAGTGGTAAGAATGTCGCGTCGCCTGCTATCCCCGTCCCCCGACTATTCCCTCACACCCGCGCTCGCCCTGCCCGTCGCCTTGGCTGGTGCCCCCCCGTTCTCCGCCTGTGGTCCCTGCTTGTAGCCCATCACCCTGTCCCTACCCTATTCGTCGCCTCGCTCCGCCTTGTCGCCTTGTCTTTGCCGTATTCATTGCTCATACGACTGCCCATACCCGACTGCCCACACGACTATTCCCTTCGCTCGCCTGGCCTCCCATTCCGCCTGGCTTCTTTGCCCATCCCGCCTCGACATTCTGTGCTTCACCCCCCACCCGTCTAGCCCAAACAGTTCGCTCCTCCCCCAAGGCTATCCTCTACTTCAAATCCCCCCCCGGCGCGCTTCCCCCGTCCGCAACCTCGGACCCATCCGTAGCAAACACAATAGTGTTCCCTCCCTCTCGCCATTGATCCCCCCACCCTCTAGTTGCTCCCTCCATCTGCAGCAACTTCCCCCCTCAGATAGCACCACGATGTGATTGGTAGTTCTCTTAGAAGGGACGCGCAATGGAAACCTCTGGTCAGACGCCGGCGCACTCAGTGAGTGCCCCCCATTCAAACACCTTGTGCGTAGTCCTCTCTGAGGAACAGCTCTTAGCCGTCCGAGCTAAGGAGCTGGAGCTAATGGAAACAACGATTTATGGTCAGGTAGTAGGACATTCCCCAGCTAGGGCCCAGCTTCGGGATTGGCTACACTCCATGCTACGCATCTGGACATCACAGATCAAGGAGGCGGTCCTATTGGACCAAGGGATCTTCATGGTCCGGCTCAGCTCGGCGGACGCAGCTCGCGAGTTACTTGCCAGTTCACCATATGCGTCTACGAAGGGGGTCATACACATGGTCCCTTGGTACAGGGGCTTTATTGTGGAGGGTTTTGCACTCCACAACAGGTTTCTTCGCACCCGGTCACTCTTTTTTTCCCTGGCCTGGCGATTGAGTATCGCCAGTTGGTGGAAGACTTTGGACGGCTTTTTGGCACGATCCTTCCTGCGTCCTTTGCGGATGCAATGACAGCTGCAGGAGTTCCAAAGGTACGGGTGGCAGTGAAAGAGGTCAAGAATTGTTGAGATATCGAGCTCCACTCGTGATATGCCAGGGTGACCATTGTGCATTTATGTCACCGACGTGTCAGTTGCAGATGCGGTTGGTACACTGCCCATGAATAATAGCTAGATGACAACTATCCTTATCTACTTTAGTTCGTGGCTTAGTTAGTATGCCACCTTAGTTAGTTGAGTTTGGTTTGAGACCCATATATAGGATTCTTCTATTTCTATGTACTAGAGTTTTTTTTGGCTTACACAACTAAGAAAATGAAAACTGTTTTCAGTCTCCACCCTTGTGTGTATTCCCCCATTGTGCAAGTAAGAAAGCTACAAGTGAGACTCCTTCCTTCTCTCCCACAATTGTGACATGGTATCAGAGCCTTGTTCGTGGTAAGAAGCTCAAGAAAGCAAGCCAAGCTCGCGGTGTTCTGGTAAGAGGAGCAGTGTTGCTTTCATTTTCTGTTTTGGGAGCAGATCTCTGCAGGTAGCATAGCCAGAAATTGCAAGAGTGCATTGTCTCAGGTTGAGACGCCCTTCGCGGTGAAGCAAGAAAAATGGGATACATTCAATTCTATAGTACAAGTAGTCTCTCTAGACAATCTAATAGCATATCACTAATCACTCTAAGAATTGGTAGCAAAATGTGGATTGGGCACCTAAGATAGAGCCTTGTGCAACCCAATTCATTTCATATCATGTGAAGCCATAATCTACTAATACTACCTAGAAAAAAAGCCTTCAAGATGAAATTTAACACAAACAACAGAGACCACTAGCAGACCCAAGAGGCCATTATTAGACTTACCCCAAAAGTAGTAGAAAAACTCTAGGCATAAAAAGAAAATTATGGAAATACATGAAGGCACAGAAGCTGGTGGTAGTATCCCAATGATGGAAGGACCAAGTTGTAATCCAAAAGGGGGTGCTCTTACCTAGTCTGTAGGTGCTGCGGGATATGGGCTTTATCCCTCGGTGACCCTGTTTTTTTGATTTGAGGCCATTTCGGGGTCTGTTTTGGAGGCGGAAGTTTTCTTCTGCACGCACTCAGGAAAAGGCCCAATTTTATGCTGTGCGACCACTGTTCTACAGGTCGGTGAAAAGTTACCACAGAAATTGCATCGTATGCTTTTGTGTAGAGACATTGGGAGTTACAAAATCATCATTGGTTCCTGTTTATGCAAAATCGTCACTAGGAAGTGATTGTGTGGTCAAATACCACTTTCGCCAGTTTTGCAAATTTGCCCTTGTGAGGGTGAAGCTGTGTTTTTTACAGTGACAGAATTTTTTGCAGTGTTCTGTAATGGCGTCTTATTCTCTTTCACAGATTGTCACTGAAAAGCTTGACAAGAACAACTTCCAAGCATGGAAGTTTAGAATGACGAATTTCCTTATGGGAAAAGGATATTGGGAATTTGTTGCAGGAAATGAAGAAGAACCAGTTTTTCTTGATGTTCCCAATCAATAGCAAATGCAGACATTTAAAGCATGGCATGAGAGAGCTAGGAAAGTTATGTATTGGCTGTCTATCAGCATTTCAGACTCTATGATTGTACATATTCAGAATGCAAGTACGCCAAAGGAGGTATGGGATACTTTGTAAAAAATGTATAGCACAAATACACAAGCGAGGAAAATGCAGCTCAAGCAAGCGTTATATAATGTGCAAAGAGAAAGTATGAGCATCAATGACTACCACATGAAGGTGAAGAAGATTGCAGATGTACTTGCTTCCATTGGGTCGCCAGTGGAAGATGATTTAGTTTCTGTGACCTTGAATGGTCTAGGAAAGGATTATGCACAGTTTTGGACATCCATTTCAGTTCGTGAAAGATTTCTTGATTTTGAGGAGTTGATTGCTCTTCTAATTTCTGAGGAGCAAAGAAATGGAGGTGCATCTTTTTCAGGAGCAACTTCAAAAGAAACTGTCTTCTACTCAAATGCTGGAAGAGGTAGAGGCAGAGGTAGAGGAGGCCGATTTGGAGGCCGTGGTAGAAATCAGAATATGCAGCAAACTCAAGAAAACGAGTCCTATGGAGGAGGACGTGGTAACTCTAGAGGCAGGGGGAGCCAAAGAGGTCGTGGTAGATGGCAAAGAGGCCAAAATGCAAACAGTAATGTTGAATGCTACTACTGTGGTAAAATGGGTCATATGGCTAAAGAATGCTATAAAAAGCAGAATGACATCATGAATGGAAAACTGCAACAAGTAAATTATGCATCTTCTAGTAGATAGGGTGATGACAGAAATGAGCATTTGTTTATGGTACAGCACATGAACAATTCTGTGACAAGTGCAGAAGAAAGCAACGATGTGTGGTATGTTGACTCAGGTGCATCAAACCACATGACAGGTCATGCAGAATGGATGGAGGATGCAAGGAAAATTGAAAAACCAGGATTTGTGGAGACTGGTGATGATACTGCACATTCTATTGTGCAGATTGAAAAAATTCATTTGTCTATGTAGGATGGGAAAAAGAAATACCTGTCCGATGTATTTCATGTCCCGAATATCACCAAGAATCTGGTTTCTGTTGGTCAAATGGTTGAGCAGGGCTTGCAGGTCAGATTTAATCCTCATGGATGCTTTGTTGAGGATATGAAAAATAAAGGTCGCTTGATAGCAAAAGGAAAGAAGAAGGGCAGAATGTTTACGTTGGATGCAGACATGTCTGAATCGAGTGCAACAATGTTTGCACATGGGACCGGTGTAGTTGCAGATATTGATATCTGGCATAAACGCATTGGTCATGTTAATGTACAACGACTTAAATCAATGCAGACTCAAAATATTGTTGCAGGATTGTCTAAATTCAAGGTTGCAGAAATGCATAAGGTATGTGAAGCTTGTCAATTTGGAAAAGAGGCAAGGAAACCATTTCCTAGACATGTTCAAGAGAGTGAGAAGCCATTGTAATTAATCCACTCTGATGTGTGGACTACTAAAGCTGCATCTCTTGGAGGCTGTCATTATTTTGTCACTTTTATTGATGACTATAGCATAATAGTTTGGGTGTATTTTATGAAAAAGAAAAGTGAAGTTTTTGGGTATTTCAAAACTCTTAAAGCTATGGTTGAAAAAGAAACATACTTGCAAATAAAATGCCTAAGGTCAGATGGAGGGGGAGAGTACCTCTCAAATGAGTTTGCAAGGTTCCTGCAGGAGCATGGCATAAAGTAACAATATTCATGCAGTCATACCCCATAACAAAATGGAATTGCAGAAAGGAAAAACAGGCATATTGGAGAGGTATCTCGTGCCATGCTCAATGAAAAAGACTTGCCAGATTTTTACTGGACTGAAGCAGTTGCTACAGCAGTCTATATAATGAACAGGACTGCCACTGCAGCAATACATGGGATGACTCCAGAGGAGAGGTATACTGGTAGGAAATTAGATATTTATCATTTGAAAATTTTTGGTTGCATTGCCTATGTATATGTGCCAGATGAGTTGAGATCCAAGTTGAATCCAAAAGCTGAGAAGTGCATCTTTATTGGTTACTCTCTGCAGCAAAAAGGGTATAGATGCTATAACCCTTCTACTCGTAAGTTTACAGTGAGGAGAGATGTTTTTGATGAGATGAGTAGCTGGTATAAACCGGTAAATGTGATTGATGATGTAGATGTACAAAATGATAATGCTACATATAATTCACAGCAGCAGTCACAAAATATTAGTGGACCTGGAGCGTCCTCTAGTAGTGGTTCACACTCTTCGCCATGGACAGGCAGATTGAGATCAGGAGAATCTTCTCAAAGCAATGTAGATAGTGGTATGCAGGTATTACGAAAAGGAAAAGAGAAGGTTGATCAGCCCATGTTTGATGTGAATGCAGGTCACTCTTATGTGGATGGTGAATCCAGTGGCTCAGAACAGAGCATTGATGATGAGTTGGGTATTCCTTCTATTGTTACACCTGAAGTAAGGAAGACCAGGGATGTTTTGAGAGCACCTGGGAGTGAACCTATTTTGCGCAGGTCTACGAGAGCTAGGTATCCTGTGGATAGGCTGAAATATGATGGATTTACAGCCATTCACTATGTCTATATGGTCAAAGTGATACAGGAACCAGAACCCACTTCTTTTGAGCAAGCCATGGGAAAAGAAAAATGGGAGAAAGCCATGGATGCCTTGGAAGCAAATGCTACATGGGAATTGGTACCTTTGCCTAAAGGTAAGAATGCAATTGGCTGTAAGTGGGTTTATAAGGTGAAGCACAATCACAAGCAAGAAAGCTACAAGTGAGACTCCTTCCTTCTCTTCCACAATCGTGACAAGAATATCCCACAGTTCCTAGAGATAGAGGCGGGCGAGTACTCCTTTAGGCAGCAGGTCATTGTGACGGGGCATCCAAGGTAGTGCCTGTGCTACCATGACTTTGGATATCAGGCAGCAGGTTGCACGCGTTTCAGAGCCAAGGTGGCTCCGCCGACAGGCCTGTAAGTAGACGCTGATGGCTTCACACGGGTCTAGAGACGACAGAGAGGGAGACAAGGGGGTGGAGCTAGCGTCTTAGACCCAGTCTCGGCAGCAGCGAGCAGGTGGGCGTACGACGCCCGCTCGGCAAAGCACTCCACAGCCCTCCCTTGTCCGCCCCACCCGACAGGACCGATGCCCCCTACAACCACCACCCGCACCACAGACTACCTCTCCCGAGTCCCCACAGCCCCCACACCCACCTCCCTTTACATCCCATACCCCCCTCCCCCCCCCCCCCCCCCCCCCCCCCCCCCCAACCCGCCATGTACTTCCGTCCATCCCACCATCCCTCGATCATCCCTCCCCCTTCCCGTACCGAGCACCTCCCTCGATCTGCACCTCGTTCAGGCGATCCCCCCCAGATCTACCCCCCCTCCTTCCACAGGAGGTGATGAGCCACACACGCCTACATCCTCTTTGCACCAGCAGTCGTGCCCCTCCCATACAGCCACTAGCTCATCCATCCCTGTTGCCCGTCATACTTTCTCGAGATAGCACACAGTTATTGCCACAGGAGTTCTTCCCCAGTGGCCCATGGTCCTACTTGAGAGTTGCGGAGTGTGGAGTGTTCCCACTACCTCTAGAGGTGGGGATCTTCGTGGTTCGTAAGTTGAGGGGCAAGGTCCATCTACTAGCACCACCGGATGGACCAAACTACGCTTTTTTTCTTCAGTTCTCTCACTCAGGGGAGTTGACACGACAGAGATAGAGGAAGAGTTAATGAGTCAGGTGGCGGACCACACCTCCCGGTGGATGGGAGAAGAAGGACTAGCATTGTTTGCACAGCAGTGGCCTGGTTGCATGATGGACATTAACTGGTTGGCTGGTGTCGAGGTCCCTCACCTGAGCATTATCTTTCGAGCCCCTCCACAGTGGAGAGCTCCGAGGGATGTGATCGAGTGGCCCTTGGCACAGGCGGCCCATTTCTACCAGTGCACAGAGTCTCGACTCTTAGCATGGCTGATAGATGCAGTATCTGGCCGAGGGCCACCATGGGGGAATGGAGCTCATCGTCCAGACTGGCGGCAAAGCGTACCTGCATGCCTCATAGCTCCTCGTCATCAACAGCCTCCACACTGAACAGATGCCTGTTCGGGCAGTCACAGGTTTCCCCATGAGCTTACACCTTGCATCTTGAAATGTGAATAGTCTCCACTACAGTGGGGCACATGGTTCGAGAAAATTGATTGTTCGGCAGGAGTTGCAGTCTGCCCTTGCCGGACAGATCGACATCTTACTTCTACAGGAGCACAAGCTCACCCCCACCCAGCCCTAGCGGGTAGGGAAGGTACTCCTAGGCATCTGGCACACTTACTAGGAACACACGATGGGTGTCTACGGTAGGAGTGGAGGCGTATGTATGCATCTCTATTGGTCCGAGTCTTACTGCTTGTGTTTGAGACCATAGGTTTATGTGGGAGAGTGGGGAGGCCCTCGGGGAGGCCAGATTGGGCAGTTGGTAGGCAGCACGTCTGTTCTCCTGATACTAGATCCCCTAGCATGTACCCTAGATACACGATCTTGTCGGATCCCTGACTCGATCTACAGGAGGGAGGAGGTGACGAGACAAATAGAGCAGATTTGGACCAGAGAGGGGGCAAGAGGGGTCAGATCGCAGAGGAGGTTGCAGAGGCCGTAGCTGAGTCGAGCAGATTCTGCCAAGAGGTAGCCATACAAGTGAGGCAGCAGAGCTGGGAGGAGGAGAGAGCACTCCGGCGGGACGCATAGGAGGAGATACCAGGGGATCCCACTCTCCATGCATAGGAGGTGCGTGCGTGAGCAACCATTGCTAGCCTAGAGGACAGGTGCTCTGAGTTCTCTTTTCGCACCTTAGCAGCTTTCTGGGCGCGGAAGGGAGACACGATGTGCAGGGAGTTTTTTTAGGTGCACCAGCCTCGCACCTCAGGTGAGCAAATACGCAACCTTCAAGATCAGTATGGGAGGACCCATTCTAGCCCAGACGAGGTGATGGAGATTGCCACCGACTACTATAATCGCCTCTTCTAGCAAGAGACAGCCTCAGCTAGAGGACAACGATGTAGACAATTGGTCTGCGATAACATCCCGTCCCTCATCACAGAGGAGATGGGACGCTCCCTCCTAGCCTCCTTCACAGAGAAGGAACTAGAGGAGGCTTTCCATACATAGGACGGGCAGAAATGCTCGGGAGAGGATGGCTCCTCTAAGGCTTTCTTCACTACCTTCTAGGAAGGGTGAAGGACCCCCTACTGTTGGCCTTTCAGGAGATTTTCACTTCAGGACAGATGCCAGGGTTCGGCAGGCCTTATCAGTCTTCACCCCAAAGGGGGAGATTGGTTGGAGCTTTCCTAGTGGAGATTGATCACCTTATTGTCAGTGGTCTATAAGGCACTGGCAAAGATGATTGGTAGGCGACTACGCCCCTTGCTTCCAGACATCATCCATGACACATAGACAGGCTTTGTCGAGGATAGGAGCATCCTGGACAATGTATTCACCTTCTTTGAGGTGACAGAGTGGGCGCAGTACAGTGGGCAGAGACTGGCCGTACTACTCTTGGATTTTGAGAAAGCCTATGACAGGGTGGATTTGGATTTCCTAGAGGGCACCATGGTGAGGTTGGGTTTCCCCCAGGCTTGGATTTCTGGGGTCTCCGCACTTTACAGATCGGCCACCAGCAAGGTTCTCATAGGAGGGAGACGAGGGGAGGAGTTTCGGCTGGAGAGATCGGTCCGACAGGGATGCCCCTTGGCCCCGTACCTGTTCCTTCTCTTTGCACAGGCGATGTCTCACTTCCTCAGGTCATGTGTGAGCGGTTTACGTGGCCTCCGACTTCCAGTAAGAGAGGAGATCGAGTTGTTAGACTTAAGAGTATGCAGATGATACAACGCTCTGTATAGAGGATGATGAGTTGATGCTGGAGAGAGTGAGGTTGGCTCTTGAGGTGTTCTGTTTTGCAGCGGGAGCAAAAATCAACTGGCGAAAGTCGGTTGGTTTCCTCACAAACCCGGACTCTAGCACGGAGTGGTGCGTCCACCTGGGATTTAGATGGGTGACTATCCGGTACCTAGAGTTCCAGGTGGGACTCGACATCACTCCCGCCCAGCAGTTTCTTCTAGTCCTCGATTCTATTCGGAGGAAGCTGACCTACTAGAGCACGACTCGCCTCTCACTAGTCGGCTGAGCCTTGGTAGTTAACCAGGTCCTCCTAGTGACAGCTTGGTACATCGTCTCGTGTTGGTGCTTTTCCTCCTTCTGCATAATGCAGCTTCCTTGCCTAGTGCGGAATTTCCTTTGGTTCATGTCAGATGGCTTGAGGGATTCTAGGGCCAAGGTGGCGTGGGCGACCATTATACAACATTGGTCAGAGGGAGGGCTTGGGATCATAGACCCAGAGTATTAGAGTATGGCCCTCTTGGGCAAGCTAGTTTCCGCGGCTTTACACCGGGAGGGCAGACCTAGAAGGTCCTATTGTAGGAGGGTCTTTAGGACTGTAGACCGAGGCTTGGCGGTGAGTGGAGGCTGTCCGTGAGATGGATCTTCACGTCAGCCCAGATCCCCCCCCAGATGACCCTTTCTACGCAGCTTGCTCTGCGTGTGGTAGGGTCTCCGTAAGGCCCTAATCCAGAGCCCCCCAGGCTGCCAGGAGGAGATAGATCGTCAGCCGGTGATTTGGAACCCCCAGGTCAGGGACCGGGAAGGGGCACAAATTGGCGAGCGCCTCCACATCTAGTGGGCTGGCTGGGAGGTTGGCCTGGCTTGTATCATCAGGACATGGCGAAAGGTGTACAGGACAGTGGACGAGGAGGTGCTGAAGCAAGTATCAGGCTGCCAGCGAGGTGTGGAGCTGAGGAGAAGGGAGATAGATGCAGCGATACCTCAGGATTGGCTTGCTCCCCCGATCCAAGAGCCGATAGAGCCCGGGGAGGTATGGGCTGCTAGGTTTTTAGCAGCAGGCATCCCCTTACAGGTGGCAGGAAGAGTGGGTGGCGCTTCACCTAGGACCTTTTTCACAGTGTAGGAGGGGGGGCGTTTGGCTCTTGACAGAGGGCAGCAGGACGAGGGGATAGCTGTTCTTTCATGGAAGAGGATCTGGGTGGTTGGCCTTTAGGGGAAGACATGGCGGCTGGACCCTTTGGTCTTTTGGCAAGAGCTCAAGGAGTGGAGCCTCTGGATTTGGGAAGGAAGGCCACTTAATGAGCTGGAGTGGGATCCGGGAGATTGGCTTTGGCCAGCCATTGCGGTCACCAAGAAGCCACCGAGGTTCCTGGAGTACATCGCCAGGATTGGCAGACATGTACTAATGCAGGAGGACATGGATTGGGCGCCATCACATAGCAGGCATTGGGCAGAGCACAACATCACAGAGCCATTCCGACGGACCTTCTGGCGCCACCTATGGGACAGCTGGAGGCCGAGGAGGGTATCGTATTTTTTATGGCTGGTGGCACATGGAGGCTTGGCGGTGGGAAGTTGGCTTGTTGAGATGCATGAGGGAGTTTGTAAGTGCTGCACACAACAATCCTTGGAAGTCATGTGAGGCAGCACAACTTGTGTGGAGAGGAGTATGGCGCATCTTGCGCCGCAGCACCCAGCCTTGGATGTATCTCTTGGGGTGCTTTCTGTTGGCAGGCGGTCAGCCAGGGCCGTCATCTTCTGTATGAGGCTGGGATGCAGGATACGATATTCATTATTAAGGCAGGGTTGTGCGTAGTGGTGGGTTTAGAGGCTCTGTCCATCCGCCAGGTATTGGAGCCCACATCAGACTGCTCTGAGGCATGGGAAATCATAGGGAGTCTTACTGGTTGGCATATCTGGAAGGTGCGGTGTCAGGTGGCTTTCGGCGAAAAGAGACTTTCAGTACAGGCGACCTTAGCAGAGCTCTGGACCTCCATCATCCACTTCCTTTGAGGCCGATGGAATCAGGTGCAGGGCGAGTCGAGGGCTCGTTAGGAGCTCGGAGGTCATTTCATGTGCACTTGGGGCGGCCAGGACCTGTTCTTCGTGATGCAGGCAGGAAGCCCCAGATGGCGATACATCCCCCCTCCATGGCCCTTGCCCCTATACCCCCCAGATTGCCTTGAGAGGCTTGTATATATGATGTATCTGTGACTTTCACCAGCTCTAGCTTGGTTTGTTAAGCATGAGTACTTCTTTGTATTCAGGGTTTTTTTTGAAGTAATATAATTAGCCACACTTTATTTGCAAAAAAAAAGAGTGGTAAGAATGAATGAAATGATTTCCTATTTATAGGCATAAGCTATCTAGGGTGGCGCACCATTGTGTGGCCTTTCACTAAAAAAGTAGCCAAAATGTAGACACTAGCCCTTTTTGTGAGTGTGAAACCCTAAATGAAGTGTGCGAATTGAAGAAGTGGTTTCTTAACATATTTCTTGGCTATGGGAATGCAGGTGAGATGGGCTATCGTCTATGGGATTTGTAGGCTAGGAAGGTCATCTGTAGCCATGATGTTGTTTTCCATGAGGAGAAGATGCATAAGTAGCCTGAGCAGGTGGTTGAGGTACGCATGGTGAAATTCAAGAGGAGTCTCCTATTATCGTACAACCAACTAGACAACGTGCATGCTACAGCTGATGTTTTAGTGACCCATGATCATCATGTTGGATGGGATGTATAGGTGCCACAACCTTTTTTGAGATGGTTTACTAGAGATAGATGTCAGCGTGATTGGTTTGAGTCCTTCATAGACTTTATTATGGTGACAGATTCTGGTGAGCCCCTTACTTATGAGGAGGCTATGCATAGAGGTTATAGTCACTCTTAGGAGAGGGCCATGTAGTCGGAGTATGACTCATTGCAGAAAAATCATACATGGGATTTGGTTCCTTTGCCTAGTGGAAAGCGTATTTTGCTATGTAAGTGAATATATAAGTTGAAGAGTATCCTTAGATGTCCCAAGCTAGTATATAAGGCGAGATTGGTTGCAAAGTGTTTTAAGGAGGAGAATGGTGTTGACTTCGATGAATTTTTCTTTTCTGTAGTCGAGATGACTACCCTACGCTTGGTATTGACATTGGTTGCATAGCTAGATTTGGATCTTTATCAGATGGATGTCAAGACGGCTTTTTCACATGGGGACTTGCATGATGAGATTTATATGTAGCAACCTAAGGGCTTTCAGGAAAAGGGCGAGGAACACCAAGTATGCAAGTTGACAAAGAGTCTTTATCGTCTTAAGCAAATGCCTAGGGAATTGTATCATAAGTTTGATGCATTTATGTGGTCGTAGTCTTATTCCTACAGTTATATGGATTCGTGTC
Source organism: Lygodium microphyllum (assembly GCF_053477565.2). Lineage (NCBI taxonomy): Eukaryota > Viridiplantae > Streptophyta > Polypodiopsida > Schizaeales > Lygodiaceae > Lygodium > Lygodium microphyllum. The sequence continues at coordinate 103,476,734 of NC_141162.1, read as the reverse complement.
TCTACACGAAAAAGGCTCATGATGGCAACCTTATTATCTTGGTACTTTATGTGGATGATATATTGATTGTTGGGAGAGCTTATGATGAACTAGATGCCTTGAAAAGTCAGCTTAAGAAAAGCTTTGAGATGGACATGTTGAGAAGCTCAACACATGCGGACATTGATGATGGACCGCCTGGTTAGATGGGTCCACATGTCTACACTTAGCACGTGGGTGGTCATTATGACTCACACATGGCCACTGACTCATTACTTATTTGCTTCAGATTGTTACACCTATTTACAGTTGGCATAGTTATAGCTCCAGTCGACTAGTGTAGTCGGTTATGCATTGTTTGACTTAGTAGGCCACTTTCCTTTATGTTGTATCTTATCTATACTTTGTGTACATTGTAAAGTGTGTGAAAGAAGAAGAAGAAATCAACAAGAAAACGTTTTGGCCTCCATCTCTCTTCTTGTCTCTTGAGTGAGTTTCTCCTTGTGCATTCTGTGTGTGTTCGGTGCAGCATCTTGAGCAAGTTCCCCCACCACGCGATTCTTGACATGATATTAGAGCCGCGCCACTGAGAGAGGCTGATTTCGAAGGCTTAAGCGAAGGAGAAGAAGCAAGGTTCGAGCAAGCAAGCCACGGGTAAAAAGCTCTCCCATTCTTCCACTCTCTCTCTCGGATAGAGCCTGTGGAGGCACAGGAAGTAGGGTCGAGCAAAAATCTCAGATTGCAGTGAGATTTGGTGTGCGCGAAGAGCGTTGTGTATTTTGCAAAGCCCTTTAGGGCTTATCCGCAGTTATTTTGGGCATCTGAGGCCGTTTCAGGCCCCGTTTTAGAGCCGCAAGGTTGCGGACAACAGTTTCAGGATACACTGTGATTTCGGCTGTTTTGACCGAAAGTGGGTGCGTAGGTTACAGATTGCGAATCTGTAATTCTTGAGGTGTTTGTAGGAAGCAAACATAAAGTTTATTTGCAAACAGGTTGCAGATTGCATGTATTGTTGAGTAGACAGTGAAAAAGGCTGTCTGGTGTATTGCTGTGCACTACAGGTCAAAGGTTGCAGAAGATTTGCTTGCTGTTTGGTATTAGTTTTGTGATAATGGCAGAGAACAGTGGAAGCCCCATCATTGAGAAGTTCGACAAGAATAATTACCCATCATGGAAGTTCTGTGTCACGAACTTTCTTATTGGAAAAGGCCTCTACGAGTTTGTTTCAGGTGAAGAAAAGAAGCCGAAGGTGAGTGATCCTCCAACTGCAGAAGAGACAAAGGCACGGAAGGAATGGAATGCAAAAGATAAAAAGGTTATGTATTGGTTGTCTACAGTAATTGACAATAATATGCTGGGACACATTAGAAATGCAGAGAATTCATATGCAGCTTGGATCATACTTGAAAGTATGTTTTCTGTAAATACAAAGGCACAAAAGATTCAACTCAAGCAAGAGTTGAATATATTGAAGAAAGGGAAGATGTCTATCAATGAGTATGCACTGAAGGTAAGGAGCATTGCAGATGCCTTGGCAGCGATTGATGCAATGCCCGATGATGATGATTTGGTGTCGTCTACCTTGGGTGGACTTAACAATGAAAAGGCTTGAAAGTCTTTTGTAACTTCCATATATGTTAGAAAGCCATTTCCAGATTTCGATGAGCTGGTCTTCCTTAAGATCACTGAAGAGATCAACATGCAGAGTGAGACATCTGAAAAAAGTGGTAAATGGGTCCAAGCTTTCTACTCCAGTTCAGGAAGGGGACGTGGCAGGTTCTCTTCAAGAGGCCGTGGTACAGGACGTGGTAGTGACAACCAATAAAACAGATTGAATCAGCAATTTGGCGATATGCAGGTTTCAGGAGGTCATGGTAACTTTAGAGGCAGGGGGAGCTTTAGAGGAAGAGATGGATGGCAAAACAGAGGCTCTAATAACTCTGGTATTGTGTGTTACTATTGTGGCAAAATAGGTTATATTGCAGCCCAATGTTATGCTAAGAAAGATGCTATTCGCAGTGGTAAGTTGCAGCAAGGAAACTATGCATCGTCTTCATGACAGAATGAAGACAAAAATGAACGTCTGTTTGTTATGCAACATATGTTGAATGCTGTTACAGGAAAGGGAACACATGATGTTTGGTATGTTGATTCATGTGCATCCAATCATATGACCAGCCGTGCAGAATGGTTTAGAGAGATGCAGGATTTGCAAAATGCAGGTTATGTGCAGACGGGTGATGATTCATGCCACCCAATTTCACACATTGGAAAAGTTCCCTTGTCCTTGCATGATGGTAAGACAAAGAGTCTTTCAGATGTATTACATGTGCCATATATTACAAAGAACTTGGTGTCAGTCGGTCATTCCACCCCGGGGGTATGATGCTAGGAGACATATCACGGTGGATTCCGTAAACTTTGTTGACCGGGGCTCATACACAAAGTGGATTCTTTGTGCGAGAAGTTGATGGGGACGCCTATCCTTTTCGGGCGTTTCATTAATTTAGTGTGTACATGGGTGATTTCATAGCAGTGATTCCGTAAAATACATATTAAATTAATAAATGTTTATGAGTTTAGAGTGCACACTCGTAATAAATTAATGTTAGGATTGATTTCTAACCAGTTGATTTATTTATGTAGCTGAAGACTGCTAGGTATTCACTTTTGTCGGTTTAATTGTATTATTTTACTAACAATTGTGAATGCTTCAGTTGATGTGTAGAGATAGCAGCAGTAGCGGAGGAAAGCATTGGAGGATAACGAGTATTCGAGTTATCACTTATATTTTGATAGGCGTATACCGTAGAAGACTTCAATGACAAGTGCAAGTTGGTAGCAAAGGGAAGTAGAGTTGGACGTATGTTTACTGTGGATGTTGGAATTCCTACTATGAATGCTGCTATGTATGCTAAAGGAAAAGTGTTGTTGTAGATATTGAAATTTGGCACAAACGCATAGGACATGCAAATGTACAAAGGCTGAAATTAATGCAGTCTAAAGGGTTGGTTATAGGTTTACTTACATTTAGAGTTGTAGAATTTCATAAGGTATGCGAAGCATGTCAGTTTGGTAAGCAGGCAAGACAATCCTTTTCACATGATAGAGATGTAAGCAGAAATATCATTGATGTTGTGCATACAGACATTTGGGGGCCTGCACAAAATGTATCTCTTGGAGGCAGTTCATATTTTGTTATATTCATTGATGATTGTGAAGGAAAAGAGTGAAGCGTTTGAGCACTTTAGAACTTTCAAGGCTGCAGTTGAAAGAGAAACAGGCTTGAAAGTAAAGTGCTTGAGGTTAGATGGAGGGGGAGAGTACCTCTCGAACGAGTTCAGTGATTTTCTGAGGTCTCATGGGATAAAGAGACAGTTCACATGCAAGTATACCCCACAGCAAAATGGGATTGCAGAAAGGAAACACAGGTATATTGCAGAAGTTGCACGTGCCTTGATGGCTGAAAAGAATATGCCTGGTCTGAGGCTGTTCATACTGCTGTTTAATTATGAACAGAACTCCCACAGCTGCAGTTCATGGTATGATCCTCGAAGAATGTTTTACAGGTTATAACCCTGTCACATGTAAGTTCAGAGTGAGCAGGGATGTTATCTTTGATGATATGAGCAGTTGGTATGCATCTAGTGGTGATGCATTGGATGATGATGATGATCATGACACTCATGTGCAGGCTGAACAGCAAGAATCACGGACTCTTAGTGGACCAGAAACGTCATCTGGTAGTCCTTGGTCTGGGAGACTAAGAAATAGCTCTACATCTTCAGGTGCATCTAGTAGCACTACAGGTAAAGGCAAAGGAAAGAATAAAGTGTCAGATGGCATTGATGCAGTTCTTGATGGAGACTCCAGTGGCTCAGAGAGCTTGGATGATGAGCTTGGTATTCCTTTTGTCAGGACCCCAGGTGTACAGAGAGCTCATAGTAATGTAAAGGCTCCATTGAGTGATCCGGTGGCACGTAGATATAGCAGGGTCAGATACCCTGTTAAAAGATTTGGTTTTGAAGGTTATGCAGCTCACCATTATGCTTATATGGTGAAACTAATTAAGGATGTTGAGCCCACTTGTTTTGAGGATGCTATTGGTCATGCTCATTGGGATGCAGCAATGGATGAGAAGATGGCTGCATTAGAGGCCAATAAGACTTGGGATCTAGTATCATTGCCGAAGGGTAAGAAAGCTATTGGATGTAAGTGGGTTTATAAGATTAAGCACAATGCAGATGGTTCTATTAGTAGGTACAAAGCTAGGCTGGTTGCAAAAGGCTATGCCTAGACATATGGCTTAGATTATGAAGAAACCTTCAGTCCAGTTGCTAGGATGGCAACTATCAGATGTGTGATTTCTTTGGCAGCAGCCAAAGGTTGGAGATTGCAGCAAATGGATGTGAAGAATGCCTTCTTGCATGGTGATTTGCAAGAAGTGTATATGGATCAGCCTGTAGGTTATGAAGATTTAGAGCATCTTACATATGTGTGCAGGTTGAAGAAGGCGCTCTATGGACTCAAGCAAGCACCTAGAGCATTGTTTGACAAGATCAGAGAGTATCTTGTCAATATTGGCTTTTATGTTTCTGACGCTGATCACTCACTTTATGTGAGAAAGGGAGATGCAGGTTTGGTCATCATAGTCATCTATGTGGATGACTTGATTATTACAGGTGATAGTGATAGTGGGATTGCTGAAGTCAAGGATTTTTTGAAGAAGAAGTTTGAGATAAAGGATTTAGGTGAGCTAAGGTACTTCCTTGGCATTGAGGTGATCAGATGCGATGATGGTATATGGCTGTCCCAAAGACAATATGGCTCGGATATGTTGTCCAAGTATGGTATGACTGCATGCAAACCACTTTCAGTCCCGTTGGAACAGAATGTAAAGTTGAGTGCTGATGTTGAGGATGAGATAGAAGACCCTACTATGTTCAGGAGGATAGTAGGAAGTTTGATCTACATGACCATTACAAGGCCAGACTTGAGCTATGCTATTGGTCTTGTGAATCAGTTTATGCAAGTACCTAGAAAGCCACATTTGGATGCAGTCAGACGCATATTGAGATATGTGAAGTCCACATTACATTATGGACTTTTCTATGAGGCAGGTACAGATGTACAGGTGTTTGGATACACAGATGCAGATTCGATTGGTAGTATGTCTGATAGAAGATCTACCAGCGGATACATATTCTCTCTTGGTAGTGCAGCAGTTGCTTGGAGCAGCAAAAAACAATCTACAGTTGCTTTGTGGAGTACAGAGGATGAGTATAGAGGTGCTGCTGTTGCAGCATGTGAGGTAGTATGGCTACAAAAGTTAATGGCTGATTTGGATGTGCAGATGGAAGGTCCACTTGTCATTTATTGTGACAACATGAGCGGTATACAGCTGGCTAGGAACCCTGTGTTCCATGCCAGGATAAAACATATTGAGGTACACTACCACTTTGTGAGAGAGAAGGTACTAGCAGGTGAGATTGACTTGGTGTATGTCAGCACACAGGATCAGATAGCTGACATCTTTACGAAGGCATTGGGTACAGAGAAGCTTCAAAAGTTTCGAAGCTTACCTCGAGTTGCAGAGATTCAATTGAGCTTGAAGGGAAGTGTTGAGATGACAAGCTCAACACATGTGGATATTGATGATGGACCGCCTGGTTAGATGGGTCCACATGTCTACACTTAGCACGTTGGTGGTCATTATGACTCACACATGGCCACTGACTCATTACTTATTTGCTTCAGATTGTTACATCTATTTACAGCTGGCATAGTTATAGCGCTAGTCGACTAGTGTAGTCGGTTATGCATTGTTTGACTTAGTAGGCCACTTTCCTTTATGTTGTATCTTATCTATACTTTGTGTACATTGTAAAGTGTGTGGAAGAAGAATAAGAAATCAGCAAGAAAACGTTTTGGCCTCCATCTCTCTTCTTGTTTCTTGAGTGAGCTTCTCCTTGTGCATTCTGTGTGTGTTGGGCACAGCATCTTAAGCAAGTCCCCCCACCACGCGATTCTTGACAGGACATAGGACAAGCTTCATATATTCTTGGCATGTGCATCACATACGATTGCTCTAAGGGGCTCCTTTACTTGTCACAAAAGGACTATTTACATAAGGTCCTTCAATGCTTCCATATGTAGGATGCTAGTCTATTGGCTGTCCTTTACCTTTCCATGTGAAGATTACTCAGGCAAATTGTCCCTAGTCAAATGAGTAGAAGGCCGAGATGGCCAAGATCCCTTATGCATATGCAGTGGACAATTTGATGTATGCCATGATAGCCACTCATCCAGATATAGTGTTTGTAGTGGGAGATGTGGTACGCTACATGGCTACACCTGGCTGGCGACATTGGGACGTTGTGAAGGGTATCATGAGGTACTTCAAAGGCACTGCAGATATGAGCATTTGCTATGGTGGTTAGGATACTATAGTTGTGGGTTACATTGATTTCGATTATGTAGGACATGCAGATAGTAGGAAGTCCACCTTTGGGTATGTTTTCACTTTTGCTAAAGGTGTTGTTTCGTGGATGTCTAAGGTGTAGAAATACACAACCTTATCTACTACTAAGGCAGAGTATGTCGCAACTACTAAGGCTTGTTGACTGACGAGAATTCTACAGATTTCCTCACTATAAGTCTCTTAGTGGGACATTTTGCCTTCCTTGGGAAGATGATGGGCGTAGTATGAGATGACTTCTATTCCTCTTTTTGTTGTCCTTATGTAGATTTGTACTTTGTTTCTTTTTCTTGTCTTGTCCTCACTAGAGGCACATTCGCCTTTACGTGAGAGGTTATTGGGGATAAATTCGCTTGTGTCTATGCTGCCTTGTATTTCACATGCTGTGACCGCACACCTGTACACTACAGGTGGCAGGCACCTATCACTATTACTTTATTCTTTATTCTTTTAGTGACTATTGAATAAGGGAAGGTTGGTCACACATTGTGATTGTTGGAGTTCCCACATACGGTGTGTGTGTTTCTCTCTCTTGCTCTCTTGCTCCATCCACCATAGCTTTTGCTTTGCTCTTGCTTCCGCTTGTGTGCTTCCACTTGGGCTCTACCTTTTAGATCCTTTGTGATCAGCCAACCCTCCCCATTTTCTCATCCCCCTGCTACCACTTGGTGTCCACACCAACACATAGAGCTGCGTGTTGGGGTTGACTGTTGCAGCCTTGAACCTTTCAACCATTGGAGCTAGATTGTTCCTTCTCTTACCTACGTTCTCTTTCTATCTCTTTCAGTCTCTTTCTTCTCTCCTTCCTTTCCGTTGCATTCTTGCATTTTTGACATCAGTCATTTTTGCAGGTAAGAGCCCTTACAGTGTTCTTTATATTGTGCTACATAGCACATGTTGGTTTTGTGCATAGCAAGCATCAAGTACAATCAATGGCCATGGCTGGAAATAATGATGTATTCTACATGTTGGCTATTGCGAGGATGTGAAATTTTAATGCTTTGCTTAGCATTTGATTTAAAGTTCGGACGAAAAATTCTTGTTTGCCTGTAAATAATAAGACTTTTCAGCAGTATAAATTATACTGCTCGTCTGCTTGTGAATAGTAAATACTGGTTGGCAATATAAATGACTGACTGGATGGCGCATGGAAGAATTCGAGATGATCATAGAGATAAATCTGGTGCAGGGAGGAGGCTGCCATGTCACCAATTCACTAACAAGGCCTTTGCATACATAGACTTGGATGACTTAAAGAGGTAAATCGAAGAACTCCACCAGATGTGCATCCATCCTGGTGACATTGTCAAGAGGGCTTATTGGACTCCTTTAGAGATGTCCAGAGAAGCTATTGTCAATGGTCTAGAGGACAGTTGACTTTGTAGTTTCATCAATTAAAAGACACCCTAATTCGAGGTTCCACCAGTGGTCTAGAGGACAGTTGACTTTGTAGTTTTGTCAATTAAAAGACATCCTAATTCAAGGTTCCACCAGTTCATCAATAATAATCTGTGTGTGTAAGTGTATATGTACAGGGAATTTGATCACTTTTTGGTGATTGACGTTCAGTTAGAAACTGATTCTTGTGATATGTATGTTATGAGGAAGTTTGATACAATATACAATCTGATTCACTTATCGTTTGCCTCTTCCAGACAACTGGATTGTATGATTTATAAGCACTGAAGTGAAGAGTTCTCTCTTTTTTAATTTGAGAGTAATATATACAATTCTAGTGTAGCATAATGTAATATATGTGGTCAACATATGATTTTTTTTCACAGACAGAAGAAGAAGGCATCGGTCATAATAAAAGTGTATCATCAAGCTTATGGAATCAATGCTTGCCAATGTATTCAACACCAACTTGCTCACATCCAGGTTATGTTTTCCATTATATACACCATTTTCTCTGTGCATTATGAAGGTTTTATGATGAAATTTACAACTATAGCTTTCTACAGCATTTCTTACGGTGACTAACCTTGCATTTCTGCGATGCAGGTATAAAAAGTAGTACAGAAATGGTCTCAGATGGTTCACAAAGAACCAAAGGGTTGCTCTGTAATACTACTGGAAAAAAAGCAACAATTTTCAATAATCCATTTGATGTCCCTAAGGACCAGTTGATCAGGTGAAGGGAATCCTCCCAAATGGAAACACATACACATAATCTTCTTTGTCAGTGATTGTAATCTTTCTACCTCTTGTCATATTCTACAGCAGATTACATTTGGACTTGATTGGAAGCTTTATGCTCTGAGCAATATCTTCTCAAACTTTTACCTAATACTGCACTTAGAATCCTCATAACAGTTGGCCAAAAGTGTTGGATTTCTAATATGTGAGTGGGAAGGAATCTTACAGGAAGTAGGACTGTGATGCTAGGCTTTGGATACTCATAAAACACATGGTCATTTGCAAAACTACTTATAACCAGAGGGAGAAGGGAGGTGATCAACAAAAAGAGCATGTGCAAGTGTAAGGAAATTATAGAGAGAAGATGATTCTGCAAACTTCATGAGCCATTTACATGTTTGGTGGGTAGGACTAAATAAGATGTTAGCACTAGGCATGACCATAAATACACATACTTCCATTTTATTTTCTTGTTTGTAACTTGCCAACTAGTTTTTCAGTTCTTCAGTTATAATTTTCTTTTCCATTATGAGATAACTGTCCTTCTTCATCTTGTAGGCCCACCATGGATGTTACTTTAATGTTCTTACTTTCTTTCTACAGACAGCTCATTTACCTCCCAGCTTATATTGCTACAGCTCTAGAGACTCGGAGAAATATATATTCAAGTGGTGCTAAAAGAATAGCTTCACCTTTCAGGGCTCTTGCCCAAGAAGTTGAGGAATTTGGGAATGCACACTTGATTGAAAAGGTAACATTTTTCAGGATTATTCTTGTCAATTTTTGTAATGTGTGTGTGTGTACTGGCTGGAAAGATGTATTTTTACATGTCAGGAAATGCGTCTAAGAACTTTGCTGTCCTCATGTGCATGGAAGGGAACAGCAATAAAGGACCACTGAAAATTCCCTTCTTGTGCTATGTCTCTTCCTTTTACTTCTTTCTCTAATACCCCAGTTCCCCCTCCATCCTCCTGCTTTCCTTTCTCACCTAGGTTGAATTTCTTTCTAATGTGGTTGGAATCAGTCGATATGAGACCAGTGAAAGGAAACCATACTACTGTAGGGTCCATTTTCTGTACTAAACTGTAGTTGCCACAGGAGTGGAGAGGATCTTATAGAAAGGTATAGATTTCTTGCAAGATTTTTCTCTTCGGACTGTAATATACTGTAAGAAAGCAGAAGATTGTCTCAAAAATCTGCAATTGACAATGTTTGTCTATTGTAAGGCATGTGCTTTTAAAAGCAAGGAAGGTTAAGAAAAGTTTAACCACATTACAAGTTGATATCTGTTTTGCCCATTTCATGTGCATTCCATTTAATAAAAGGATCATCACACTACTAGTTTGTTGCAGGAACAAGGTTGTGAAAGCAGCAGGAAAGATGAACCTGAAAGAAAATGGCAGGAAGATATACATCCTATGTGTGCTAGGGACAGCAAAAGAAAACGGCAGCTAGAGATAGAGGATGGCTCTCCTGCGCACTTTGTTTCAGAGAGGAGTTCAGTTGAGAACGAGGTAGCACAGATGGGTATAAATTGTCATGTTGATAATACTGTTGAGTCACAAGATTTAGTACCACCTACTCAAGACATACAATCTGGTCAAAGAAAAGCATTAGATGTGGGCACAAATGGTAAAAAAACTGTTACAAGAGCGGATAAAAATCCAGCTAATGGTGGAAAGCTCCCTGCAGAAGAGTGCCTTGTAGTCATTCCTGAGGAAAACATCCCAAGAACTGAAAAGGATCCACATACTGTTGCAGAGTTTATTATTGAAGCTATTAGGAGATTGAGACATGCAAAGCCAGGTGATACGTGCAAGGTCTCTCTCTCTCTCTCTCTCTCTCTCTCATAATGGTTAATTGTATCAATTACAGAGTATAGACTGTATAAGAGTCATACAACTAGTAAGTATCGAATAGATGTCATGAATTGTGTGTTGGGGGGAGTTGCTCGAATTGTTGTACCGAACACACATAGTACATGTGAGGAGAAGCTCACTCAAGAATACAAGAGCAAAGATGGAGGCCAATACGTTTCCTTACTGGTTTTTCTTTCGTCTTTCTCTCACAATACAATGTATACAAAGTGTAGATAAGATAGAACAGAAAGAAAAAGTGGCCTACTAAGTCAAACAATGCATACCTAACTATAGTAATTGGTTCACACTATAATTATGCCAATTATAAATAGATGGAACTAACCAAATACAAAAAGTGATGAGTTAGTGGTCATGTGAGGGTTATAATGACCACCAATATGCTAAGTATAGATGTTTAAACTTGTCTAGCTAGGTGGTCCATCATCAATATCCATATGTGTTGAGCTTACCATCCCAATACTTTCCCTCAAGCTCAATTGGATATTTGCAACTCTTAAGTAAGCTTTGAAATCTTTGAAGCTTCTCTACACCCAATGCCTTCGTAAAAATGTTAGCTCTCTGATCCTGTGTGCTAATATATACCAAGTCAATTTCACCTTGCGAGTGCCTTTTCTCTCATAAAATAGTAATGTATCTCAATGTGTTTTTTTCTAGCATGGAACAAGGGATTCCGAGCCAACTATATGTTGCTCATGTTGTCATAGTGAATGACAATTGGACCATCTGCTTGTACATTTAGATCTCTTATTAACTTTTATAGCCATATCATCTCACGTATTGCCATAGTAGCACCTTTGTATTTAGCCATTGTAGTCAATAAACTAAATGTAGGTTACTTTTTGCTACTAAATAATTGCAATACTACCAAGAGAAAACATGAATCCATTGGTAGATTTTCTATTAGATATATTACTAACCCAATTTGTATATATGTATCCAAACATATGTACATCCTTACGTGCCTTATAAAAAAGTCTATAATGCAAGGTGGACTTCACATATCTCAATATACATTTGACTGCATCCAAATGAGGCTTTTTAGATGCTTGTATAAATCGATTCATAAGCTCAACAGCTTAAAACTCAAGTTTGTCCTTGTGATAGTCGTATAAATCAAACTTTCTATTATTCGCTTGAATATAATAGGGTCTTCTATCTCATATCCAACATTGACACTAAACTTTACGTTCTGCTTTAATGGCATTGAAAGAGACTTATATGTTGTTATACTATACTTGGATAATATATCCAAGCCAGATTATCTTTGGGACAACCATCATGCAGTATCAACACATCTAATCATCTTAATATCAAGGAAGTATCTCAACTCACCCAAATCTTTTATTTTAAACTTTTTCTTCAAAAGGCTCTTCCCATCAACAATCCCACTAGCACTATCACTTATAATAATCAAGTTATTCACATAGATGACTATAATACCCAAATCTACCTTTCTCATATAAAGTGAGTGAATCAACATTAGAAACATAAAAACCAATGTTGATAAGATTTTCTTTGATTTTGTCAAACTATGTTTTAGGTGCTTGCTTTAAACCATAGAGCATATTCTTTAATCTACATACATATGTGGAATGCTCAAATCCTCATAACTTGTTGGTTGCTCCATTTACACTTTTTGCAAATTACTATATATGAAGGCATTATTCACATCCATTGGTTGTAAAATCTAACCTTTGGCTATTGTCAAAGCAATCACTGTTGGAAATAAAGGGTCATCATGCCTTTTATATGTGCACGGGTGTGAATACACCCTTAGCACATTTGTACTTTCATATATATCTATCTAAAACCTAAAGAGGTACACACACAAAATTGTACCCAAGAACATCGTGCATCTCTCTCTTTGACTCTTACTCTCTACTCTTGCTCACGTTTTGCTCTCTACTTGATATTTTCATTGCAGGACATTGCATCGCTACCGCACATCGCTCACTTCAAATTGGTATCAGAGTACATAGGTTGTGCATGTTTCACAAAGCTTGTGATAAGCGACCAGGAACTTCAAGCATTAGTTGTCAGTGTCTGATACGTGCAGAAGAGATGGCTGGGGCGACAGGCCGCAGACCAGGCACTAGGTTCAACAGTAGTCGGCGGCAGGTCATAGGCTATAGGAAATAGTCACAGGCGACCAGGCTGCAGTCGTAGGCGACCAGGTTGCAGGTGAAGCGACCAGGCGCAGGTGAAACGGGTTGTAGGCCACGGTGTGCGATTAGACGAGACGGGCTTCAACAGGCGTTCGACAGGTCACACGTGAGGGCCAAACTAGGGAGGTTGTCATGAACCTGGCGGTCAATGGTTTTTTTTTTTTTTTGTGGAAATTTAAAAGAGAAAAAACGGAGGTCTCCTTTCCTTTCCCTACTAGACGTTTGCGCGTACAAGCACAGAATACAAATTTGTGCACATTTGCTCCTAAAAAAATTGGGGCTTTTCTTGGATTTGGGGATTTTAATGCAGAAGTGGACAATTTGACTAAGAATTTGGGGATTTGTTGAGATTTGATGCGAGCAAGACACAACAGTGATATTTGTCTTAGAAATTGTAGGACTTTGTGACATTTTGCCTTCGTCATTTGGGGCTTTTCATGTACATGCAATAATTGAGCTGAAATTTACTCAATTTCTCGACATTGATGCACATTGGACCCCGTGCAATTTGGGGCTTTTGTTGTTTGGGCAGAATTTGTGCACCATTTGGTCATTCTATGTACATGCGGGTTTAATTCCATGCAAATTGGACATCTAGCACTTGAAAAAATTTGGGGGTTTTGTTGAAATTGCTCTATTTTGGCAAAATTGGCCTATTCTATGCATGTGAGAGACAATACAGATGTATGGTTGATGCTTTGAGCACAAAAATTTTGGGGTTTTTGACTGTACGTGTTAAATTTTGTGCCCGTGGGTGCATGTACAATAGAAATTGCAGCTAAAATTTGGGACTTCTCATGTAATGTGATGTATTTGTCCTTGGAACAACTGTAATCAGTTGTGGAGTGCTGTAGCACAAGGTTTAGTGTCTCTGAAAATTTATTTGCAGATCTGAAATTTCTGTTTTTACGTGGTTATTTATTGCTGGTTGGTACTTGTTTATACTTTGGTCACATGTGTGACAATTTGGGCCTGCATTTGCTGAACTTTTTGGTCACATTTGGGCTGAAAATCATTGTTGGCAGCAGTGACAGTAGTCATCTCATGCACATTAAGAAGCTTGAAGGAGCACATAACTTTGCAGTAGTCTGGCAGCAGAAACAATGCTATAATATCATGTTGCAGAAGAAGCAGGCAAGGCCGACTAAGACCAAAGGGGCAAAGCTCGCAGATATGGAATAGGAAGAGTGGGACAAGTTAAATGAGCTTGCATGCTCAACCATCGAGCTATCGATTTCTGATGCCTTGTTGTTTAACATTGAAGGTTTGGATTTTGCCTATGCTATTTGGACTCGATTGGAAGAATTGTATGCCTAGAAGAGTGTTGCAAGCAAAGTTTACTGGCTGAAAAAGCTTATGGATTTGCATATGAAGAGGGTACAACAATATCTACTCACTTGAGTGAGTTTAACTCCATTTTCAGCTAGCTGGTTGCCTTGAAGTTCATGATTGATGAAGAATTTAAGGCTACGTTCTTGCTTTGCACTCTACCAGAGAGTTGGGATATATTCAGGATTGCTATGAGGAATTCTAATGCGATGCTTTTGTATGCTGATGTAGAGAGTGCTCTACTAATGAAAGAAATGAATCGGCAGAACAAGGCAGCCAATAAGTCTTCCAATGCTTTGCATACTAGGGGCAGATCACAATAGAAATACAAATATGATAGCAAGGGACGCAGTAAATCACGTGGTAAGGATGTTGAATGCCATCATTCTGGCAAGAAGGGTCACTTTAAATGTGACTGCTACAAATGGAAGAAAGAGAAAGGAAAGGGCGAGAAGATAGATTATAGCAAGGAAGAGAAGAAAGAGAGTCAGCCTAAGAAGAGCAGTATCAAAATTGAAGAGATGAATGTAGTCACTCATGACAGTGATAGTGGGAATGACGTACTCTTTGTCTCTTTACACTCTAGTACACATGCTTTACTTGCAGATATAGATGATGACATGCACACTTGGATTCTAGATTTAGGTGCTTCCTTTCATGTAACCCCTCATCGTGAGTAGTTTTCTGACTATACAGGGGGTCGACATGGTGTTGTCCATCTTGGGGACAACTATGTATGTGACATTGCAGGTATTGGCAGTGTGCAGTTGCAGTTTCAGCATGGTGTTGTCTTCACACTACAGCATGTACGGCATGTACCTTAGCTCAAGAAGAGCTTGATTAGCACAGGGCGGCTAGATGGCGATGGATTTCATGCCACCTTGGGTGATGAGAAATGGAAGATCTGTAAGGAATCTAGAGTGATTGCCAGAGGTTGTAAAAGTGATACCTTGTATCCTCTCCATGTATCTAGTGTGTGTGACCATGTTGTGGCCGTGACCGAGCAGCCAAGTGTTTCTTTGTGGCATGGCCGGTTGGGACACATGAGTCAAACTGGAATGAAAGTGCTTTCTTCATAGTTACCAGGAATTGGGAACGAGAACAGGAATGGGACCCCCTGGAACGGGGGGAACGCCCAAAGTTAGGGAACGAGAACGAAGGGAACGGCATATATGAGAGAGAGAGAGAGAGAGAGAGAGAGAGAGAGAGAGAGAGAGAGAGAGAGAGAGTCAACACTTAAGTCTTAGAATCTAGAGAGAGATTATATCAACCATAATTGGTGAAATTAGAGACATAATAATCAAGTTTCAACAATAATAAAGATTCAAAACATTGTAATTAGAAATAAATTGTTGCATTTATGATTCAACATTGTAATCAACAATGTTGCATAAGTCCAACAAGTGTGCATTACAAAGACACAAAATATGCACTAAACTTTAAAGTCTAAAGATGCAAGTTACAAGAGTCCCAATTTCCAAGTCAATACTCTAAAGCTCCAAAAGGTTAGTTGCTAAGGCTTAAGTGCTCTGATTCATGGAAGATGGCTCCACTGTGCTTGAATGCTCATCCTGCTGAACAACATTCTCGCCATCACCATCACTATCATCATCGTCATCGTCATCTTTTTCCCAACATATAAAAGAATCAGCCTTTGCAAGTGATGTATGAGCTAGCAAGCGAAGATTGGAGCTCACATAAACTAGGTCATTCGTCTTCATTGTACCAAGACGATTTCTCTTCTTTGAGTGAATGTGATTGAATGAGCTCCATAGTTGCTCTAAACAAGAAGAGCTAATTCTTTGGCTAAGAATATGAATAGTCAAACTTTGCAACTTTGGAGCTTCTGCCCCGTAGTCCTCCCATCTTAAAGCAGCCCCGATATTTGCCCTGTCCTCAACATGTGCATAATAAGATCAACCATTTGGTTGGTGCGATTCACCTCATCCCAAAAATCTCTATCAGAGACGTATGCATTGCATAACATAACTGTAGCAGTGGCAGCCCCAATCCAATTTTCATACTCATCACTAGCAAATAGCTCCCTAATTGCACATTTGCAATAGTGCAATCGACCAAGCATAAGAAAGTTATATGTAAATCGTGTATCCGAGTATTTGAGAAGTTCTTTGTCACTTCTCTTGCGAAACTCAGCATGCAAGTACTGATGATTACATATAAATATGATAATCTTGTTGCCTTTCATAACAAGAGATGCAATCCATGGCAAGTCCCCAATATCCTTCAACAAGTTATTCAAGCAATGCGCCATGCATGGACTAAAGGTGATATGTGGATACATTGCCATTAAAATGTTTCCTGTTGCCCTGTTTGTAGGTTCACCATCTGCCACAAACTGCACTACATTTTCTGCTCAACAGCCTGCATTGTCTCTCACTACTCGGATGCCAATACATCTGCACTCTTTCCAGTCTTTGAAGTATCATGACTACCAATAAAGTATAAATCTCCACGAGAATATGCGACAATGCCATGTATGGACCTATGGCGTGTGCCACTCTATCCATCTGCTATCAATGTTACTCCATTTCTTGCCCATTGATTGCGAATATTTGTTGTTGCAATCTCTATGGCTGCTTTCTCCTTCTGAAGCAATGTAGTCCTGATAGTTTTTGATGAAGGGGGCTTATATGTGGGTCCATACTTTGCAATCTTTGTCACCATATTTAAAAAATAAGGTGACCTGGCTGATTTGAATGCAATATGGTCATGGTATAAAAAGCATGCCACGATCTGCTGCCACTGATGCCCATGAGAAGGCTGCGTAGCCACTAAACCTGGTGGTCTTCTACATGAAGCACCATGCCTTGCTGGCCTTGGAGTCCATGTTGTTGGATCCACTGCTATATTTGGAGTCCTTCTGGCATGTGAATTCCCCATAGAAGTGGCTATGCGGTCAAGTAACTCCTGCCTTTTCTCAATTGATACATTGGTGCAAAAATGCACCTCTTTCCCCTCCTCGTGTAGAAGATGGGCTTCACTTTATTAGCCCCACTAGTGCGAGCATAAGAGCAAAGTGTGCATTTCCAAGGGCGAGCCCCTCCACCTCTCAATGGCACCCCTGCATCTACCTCATCCCACCATGACCAAGTAGTGCTTCGACTTCGTCCAGTTGTTGACAAAGTACCTGCTGAGGATGATGAAGATCCCATAGATGTCAATGCTGCCATCTATATTAAAGTGACAAATAATCAGTAAAGTTCAATAAAATTGCAGAAATTTGCAGCCAAAATTGTCTTGTGCTGGAACGGTTGTTCCAAACAGGGAACGGCCCTAGAACGGATAGGGAACAGCCCGGAATGGGAGGGAACGGGTTAGGGAATAGGCTGGAACGTTCCGTCAGCGTTTCCTGGGCTCAAACCTCTCGGAACGCGTTAATCCGTTCCTATGTGCCAGAATGGGCGTTCCTTGTCTCTATGGCTTTCTCGTTTGGGTTACTTGCCTTGTCTTCATTATGCTAATTTGGAGCATTATGATCGTTGTGTTTATGATAAACATGTACACATGTCTCATAAGAAGTGTCTTTCGTTGAAATCTTCTCCTCTAGAGTTAGTATATTCCGATATATGTGAGATGCTAGGGTTATCTTTAGGGGGAAAGAAATACTTTGTTACCTTTGTCAATGATGCTACACGGAAGATATGGGTTTACCCTATTCGTAGCAAGGACAAAGTGCTTGAGAAGTTTTGAAAATTCTTGGCATTGGTTGAAAATCAGATTGATAAGGCACTTGAGTGTCGTCGCTCTGACAATGGTGGGGACTATGTGTCCAAGGCCTTTCAAGCATTTTGTGACAGCAAAGGGATAAAGAGGGAGCTCACTGCCCCTCATAATCCACCCCAAAATGGAGTTGCAGAGCGTATGAATCGGACCATACAGGATAAAATCTGTACTATGCTGTCTCATGCTGCATTACCCCCTGGCTGTTGGGCAGAGGCTGTTATGACAGCTGTTCACTTGATTAATCGGTCACTAAACAGGTCTTTGGGGGGGAGGAATCCCTCAGGAAGTGTGGTTGGGCAAGCCACCTTCATATGCTTACCTGAAATTGTTTGGCTGTGAGGCTTTTGTGCACATTCGTAAAGAACGTAACAAACTTGAGCCAAAGTCCTATAAATGCATTTTCCTAGGATATGATGATGAGGATGAAATGGGGTATAGATTATGGGATCTTGAGAAAAGGAAAATAGTACGTAGCAATGATGTTATCTTCCGGGAAGATCGCATGTATAAACAGCCCGAAAAGACTAAGGAGATCCGTAGGGTTGTATTCTGGGAAGAAATACCTTTTGGACAGCAAAATGGGCCCGCTGCACAGTAGCAAATACTTGCTGTAAATGAACCTGCAAATGCAGAAAATTATGTTGGAAATGATCAGCCAGCCATTGCCCATAACGAGAGCCTTTGGATGTGCAGGAATAGCTAGGACAACAAGCTGTTAATATTGATTTGCAGACTGAAATGCCAGGACAGCAAGCTGAACATGGAAATTTCGAGGCTCAACAGCCAGCGAACAATGATCATTGGGTTAGGAGATCGTCTAGGGCTACTAGACAACGTGATAGATTCGTTCCTTATGCAAACAATGTGGCTGATTATGTCATGTTAACAAATTGTGGTGAACTATCTTGTTTCAAGGAAGCAATGGACAGACAGGACAACAAAAAATGGTATAAAGCCATGTTATTATAGATGGATTCTCTTGAGAAAAATGGCACTTAGGACTTGGTGCAATTGCCTAAAGGGCAGAAAACCCTTCCATGCAAATGGGTTTACAAGATGAAGGTCACTTTTGGTTCCTCGCCAAAATACAAAAAGCAAGATTGGTTGCGAAGGGGTACAAGCAGCAGGAACATGGAGTTGGCTTTGATGAGATCTTCTCTCTTGTAGTCAAGATGACTACATTGAGAACCATTTTGGGCTTGGTTGTAGTTGAAGATATGGAACTCATACAGATGGATGTAAAGATTGCATTTTTACATGGTGATCTGCATGAAGATATATATATACAGCAACCTGAAGGGTTTGTGGCCAAAGGGAAAGAGAAGATGATATGTAAGCTCAAAAGGAGTTTGTATGGGCTGAAACAAGCACCAAGAGAATGGTATCATAAGTTTGATACATTTATGGAATCTCAAGGTTTTCATAGAAGTCAAGTGGATCACTGCTTGTACACCAAGAAATCAGCAGATGGCAGCCTGATTATCTTGGTTCTGTATGTTGATGACATGTTGATTGCTGGTAGGGATACTCATGCCTTGGACTCACTGAAGCAAAGTCTTCATGGCATCTTTGACATGAAGGATATTGGTGATGCAAATCACATTCTTGGCATGTGAATACTTAGAGATAGGTCAAAAGGATTACTGATTACTCTATCTATCTCAGCAAGAGTATATCTCCAAGGTTTTGCAGCGTTTCAATATGGAGGGGGGGGGAAACAATTGGGGTTTCATTGTCTCCATATGTGAAACTTAGTGCAGAGGGCAGCCCTATATTTGATGATGAGAAGGCTGAAATAGCGAAGATACCATATGCTTCAGCTGTGCTGTTGACAGTTTGATGTATGCTATGGTTGCTACACGTCCTGACATTGCCTTTGTAGTGGGAGTGGTTAGCAGATACATGGCAAACCCTGGTAAAAAGTATTGTGACGGAGTGAAAGGTATTATGAGATGTCTTAAAGGCACAAAGAATTTGTGCATTTGCTTTGGAAAGCAGAAGGCATTTGCCGTTGGCTTTACGGATGCAGACTATGTTGGTCATGTGGACTGCAGAAAGTCCACTTTTGGGTATGTGCTTACCTTCAGAGGAGGAGCAGTCTCTTGGATCTCTAGGCTACAAAAGTGTGTTGCATTGTCTACTACAGAGGCAGAGTATGTGGTTGCCACTGAGGCATGAAGGAGGCTTTATGGCTTTCACGTCTAGTGGGAGAGCTTGGCATTACAGAGTTACTTGTTCTCCATTGTGATAGTTAGAGTGCTATCATGCTAGTACGGAATCCCCTCTTTCATGCAAAGATGAAACACATACAAGTGAAGTATCACTTGATTAGAGGTGTATTTGACAGCAAGAGTATTGAGCTTGTCAAAGTATATACAGATAATAATCCTGTAGATCTTCTCACGAAGGGTCTTCCAGCAGAGCGGTTTGCTCATTGTTGACAAATGATGGGAGTTGGATAGGTATATGCATTTCAGCTTTGTACATACCTAGACTTGGCTGATTCTTTTCTCCTCTTAAGGCACATTGCCTTGAGGTGGGAGGTTGTTGGGAATAAAGGGCCATTGTGCCTTTTATATGTGTATGGGTGTGAACACACCCTTAGCACATTTGTACTTTCATATATATCTATCTAAAACCTAAAGAGGTACACACACAAAATTGTATCCAAGAACATAGTGCATCTCTCTCTTTGACTTTGACTCTCTACTCTTGCTCACGTTTTACTCTCTATCTGACATTCTCATCGTAGGACATTGCATTGCCATGTGCATTGGTCACTTCAATCACATATCTAATAGTTGCCACTTAGCAATTGGAGTGAATGCCTCTTTATAGTCTATGCTATATGTCTGAGTATAGCCTTACGTAACTAGCTTGGCCTTACACATTCTAACATAACCATTTGCATTATGCTTAATTTTATAGATCCACTTATAGCCAATAGTTTTCTTGCCTTTAGGCAATGGCACTAGATTCTAAGTCTTTTTAGGCTCTAATGCAACTATTTCCTTATTCATTGTTACATTTCAATGAGCATGACTAATAACCTCCTTAAAACAAGTGGACTGAATATTCTCAACCACTTTCAACATATAAGCATAATGGTGAGTTATATAACCCTTAAAACTAAAACTCTAACAAGGTATCTCACCTTGCTAGACCTGCGTATCACTAGATCACTCAATGGAGCCTTTTATATTACCATGTGCTCTTTATATAATTGGTGTCCTAACTGGAGGAATATTGAGCTTATGATTCAAACTCTTTGAGCCTCTAGGGTCTTTATCAAGAACTAAATGTCTTGTAGATGCATTTGTACTGTCTAATACTTTCTTTTTTAGTTTGTAATTATTTGCAACACTAGTAGATGTACTGAAGATGTGGGGTTGCTTTAATCACAAATCTATTACAGTGATGTCTCTAGTTCACTAAGGGTCCGTAATTCTTGCTTCTCTATCTGCACATGACTATCATGATGATGATCATCATTTGATATATCAATACTGCAGCGACACTCTTTCTGCTTTGTAGACTATCAAATAAAGATGCAATTTAAAAATAATTTGGCATATTCCTTTCAGCCATCAATGCTTGTGTAACTTGTGCAATACAGGTGTTTTTCTTTTCTACAATTCCATTTTATTGTGGGGTATACCTACATGTAACGTGTCTCTTTATATCATGAGACTTTAGAAAATCACTAAACTCATTAGAGAAGTATTCCTTCCCCTTCATCTAACATTAAGCACTTAACTTTCAAGATCGATTTCGTTTCAATAGCAGCCTTCAAAGTTTTGAAGTCCTCAAACACTTTTCCTTCATGAAATACACCTACAACTTTCTGAAATAATTATCAATAAATGTAACAAAATACTTATTGCCACCAAGAGCTACTTGTTGAGTAGGCTTTCAAACATGTGTATGCACATTATCAAATATATTTATGCTTACATTTCTATCATGCGGAAAAGGTCGTCTCATCTACTTTTCAAACTAATATGCTTAATGAATGCTTTAGATTGTATTAATTTTAGCCTTTACATATTTGTATGTCTAGTACCTTTGTGTCATATTTCAGTATCTTCAATTATACCTTTGTCTTTAGTATACATGGTTGATGCAATGTCTGCAGTAGGTGTGGAGGTAGCATCTTGATACTGACCTTGCGCTAGATACATTTGATGAGGATGGTGTCACAAAAGTTGCAGGGTCAATTGCAACACGTCATGGTCTGGATGCAAGATAAGCTTGTTGACTTGCTACACGGTCACGAAGCTCCCTTTGCTTCTCCAAGGTCACATTTGGACAAAACTGTACCTTTGAATTTGACTCGTGTAGGAGATGAGCTCGGACTTGATTATGCATAAATATTAAAATGGAACAAGTGGCAATTGGTATTCCATATTCTAATATTTAAGTAACTTTGAAAAATCAAAATCAGTAAAAATTCAAAAAACAAATGCTTGGTTCAATGGATTACCTTGTTTGCTCCACTAGTTCGCTTATATGGGCAAAGCTTGCAAGTCCATGGTCGAGATCTTCCACCACTCAATGGGTGGTCAGTATTTACCTCTTTCCACCATGACCAATCATCGGATCTTCTTCCTCGACCACCAACCCGACGAGTGGGGCGGGAAGATGAAGCCATTTTAGGTTGAAAATTGAAATAAAAATGGCTCAAGAGAAGTGAGAACTCGAGTCTTGAGAGAAGGGAGAAGGCTTAAGAGTCAAGACTCACTCAAGAGTCGAGAGAGAAGGGAAAAGGAGAGAAGGGAGAAGAAGAGAAGAGGAGAAGAATGGAGAACTTGGAACTTGGAGACGAAGGAAGGCTCAAGAGAAGAGGAGAAGAAGGAAGAGAAGGAAGAAGGTTCAAGGAAGAAGGAAGAAGAGAAGGGAGAAGTGAAGAGAAGTAAGAAGGAAGAAGAGAAGGGAGAAGGAAGAAGAAATAAGAGAGGCCGGAGGTGGGAGGAGACGGGGATCGGCACGACGCAACCGGGAACGGGGGGTGTTGTAGACTGGTCACGGGGGCAGGAGTGGGCAGACGATCTTGAGCGGGAGAAGCACGCAGGAGCCGGGCAAAACGCGTAGTTGGAGACGATCTAGGCGGGAGCAGCGGCCGGTCGAAGGTAAGTGGGTGCTACGTGGCATTCCCTGTTGTCTTGTTTCAGGCAGGGAACTTTTCACCAATTCGCAATGCGTCCCATGATAGCTTCATGCTGGGGACGGTGATTCCGCGTGCCGGGGGGCCATTCCAGCCGTTTCTTGTTACTATGACTTACACTTTGGTGAAATGGAAATGAACCACCACGTGCCGTATTTGAGGGGTGATGAAGGGAATGCTCGCAAGAGCAATGACACTTTGGTTGTCACAGTAGACAACTGTAAGCGACTTGTAAGGAAACTGTAGTGTGGTCAGTAAGTTTCTCTAATAAATGGCCTTGGTAGTAGTACCATCGAAGAGAGCTCGATACTCTATCTCGGCCATGGAAGCTGCCACCGTATCTTGCTTGCAGCTAGCCCAAAAGATGAATGCCGTGCCTAGGGTATAGAGGTAGCCACCATGGGAATGCCAGGTGTCAAGATCTCTCACCCAGTTAGAATCAGTATACCCTTGCAAGCATAAACCATGATCATAAGTTAGTCCATAATTATAGGTACATCTTAAATATCTTAACACACGAAGACAAGCAATCCAATGAGACATTCTAGGTGCTTTAACTTATTGACTAAGAAAACTAATTGAGAATGCAAGATCTGGCCTAGTATGAATTAACTAGAGTAATTTTCATACAACAGAATGATACGTATGAGCATCAAAAGGTTGACCCGAGGTATCATTGTGCAGATGGACAGTGGGATCTAGAGGCGTGGCTACTTGCGGTGTTTGATCAGTACAATACTGTTCCACTAGTTGTAGGGCGTACTTCTGCTGAGATAGAAAGATACTGCCCTCCAATCTAACAATCTCCTTCCCCAAGAAATAAGTCAATAAACCTAAGTCGGTCATCTCGAATGTAGAGTAAAGATGTGCCTTAATTTCTACTAGAGCTGCAAAGTCTAAGCCAGTGAGTAATATATCGTAAACATACAACAGGATATAGTTGATCCCCGCGCTAGTGGTGCACACGTATAGATTTGGATCATAGGGGGTAGAATGGTATTTATGAGTCCGTAAGAACTCGTTCATCTAGTGGTACCAAGATCTCGGCGCTTGCTTTAGCACATAAAGAGCTTTTTGCAAGCGAAATACCTTATTAGTCCGGTTAGTGGACGAAAATCCGGGAGGTTGCTCCACATAGAATTTCTCCTCCAAATAACTGTTCAAAAAGGCACTTTTGACATCCATCTGATAGATCGTCGGCCAATCGTGGTGAGCGGCGAGTGCAACCAACAAACATGTCAATTGAGCGGTAGGTGTGAAGGTTTCTTCATAGTCAATTTTGTGCTTTTGCTTGAAACCTTGCACTACAAGGCGAGCCTTGTATTTGTCTAAAGTACCATTAGTCTTAAGCTTGGTCTTAAAAATCCACTTCATCTCGATGATCACCGGCTTGTGACGAGGATGGTCCACCACCAATGTCCAAGTCCCATTGTGATCAACACTATCGAGTTCCTTCTCCATAGCCTCATGCCATAGAGGGTCTTGGAGAGCCTCCTACAAGTGTCCGGCTCAGAATGTGCAATGTAATCAGCTGTAAACAACAATGCATATGAAGCTTGAGGGGTGAGTTAAGGAGACCTTCCGTGGCCCTCCGGAGTGGAATCCCGTGGAAGGATCCCCGAATCCCGCATGATCAGTTGGTACTAGCGAGGTAATGGGTCTCCCAGAGGAGGCTTGGGAGATGAAGTATTTGTAGGAAGGTCAGGAGTGGGCAGTAGACCCGGCTCAGGAGGCACGATCTGAAATAATGTGAGCGAAGGTGAGGACGAAGAGTCCAGTGCAGAGGATAAATGATAGGCTTTCGCTTCGGAAGAATAGCCCACAAAGATTAAGAGATCTGCTTGAGGGTGAGCTTTTCTATCTTGTCATTAGGAGTGTGTGCATAAGTACGACTACCGAAAACTCTGAAGTGAGAAATAACAAGCCGAGAGGCAAAAAATGCCTCGTACGGAGTCTTTTTAGGGACTGATGCAGACAAACACTAGTTGAGGATGTATATTGAAGTGTTGATAGCCTCGATCCAAAGGCGCTTAGGAAGCTTTGCTGCAAATAGCATATAGTGTGCCATATTCAAGATTGTCTGGTTCCTATGCTCTACGACTCCACTATGTGTGGGGGAGTTGGTATAGGTGAGCTAGCACGCAATGCCTTGCTCTTATAGAAACTCAGAGAACTTGTGGGAGGTAAACTTGCCACCAGAATCACTTCTCATAGTATCCACACAACGACTAGCATGGTTATGGACCAACAGCACCCAAGTACTAAAATAAGTGAAGGTATCAGACTTGTGCTTTACGAAGTATACCCACATGTATCTAGAGAAATCATCCGTATCAAAAAGAAATATAGCGCATCATTCAAGGTAGGAGTGGATGTGGGACCACAAAGATCTACATGAATGAGTCTAAGGGGTTCCACAGCACGAGTGATAGACTGTTGAGGAAAGGGTATACGATGCTGCTTACCTAGCTGGCATGCTTTACAAACCTCTTGAGATAGTTCTAGGAGTGGAAGGCTCTCAACCATCCCTTGATGCGACAGCTCGTAAAGAGAGTTGTAGCCTAGATGTCCTAAGTGAAAATACTAAAGACGCTCAGAGTCCATGGGCTCCCATATGGTGGCTAAAGCATAGAAGCAATGGAACTCCGAATCAAATAGTCAGCTCGATAAGAAAGTGTGTCATGTGGTAAAGGCCATGAGGTTGTGCCTTGCCTCGAGCAATCACTACTAGTCTGAGAGTCTAGGACCTCGACCATGGTTGTGGTGAAGGAAACTGCTTGCCCCAATTGGTAAAGCTATTGAATGAACAAGTTCACCCCAAACTGGGAACATGATAGACATCATCCAACAAAGCGAGATTTGGAGACCCAATACAGTGGAAAAACTGATGCGACCTTGGGCCTGAATCTTGACCGAGGAGCTATTTCCTATGCGAACGCTCCGGGTTGCAAGGGCTCAGAAAATGAAAACGTCCGCTCTAGGAGTCATGCGATGGTTAGCTCCATTGTCCACAAGCCCTGAAGTGCTTGGTTGTGACGAGTGGGCCTTTGCCAGCACCTCATCAGGAGGCAACTCGTAGATGTGAATGAGACTCGCATTCGATATCTCTAAGGAGATAATGTGGGCCTGTTAATGTGCAATTTGTGCAACAAATAGGCACATTTTGGGAGCTTCATTGGCAAAATCTCAAGATTCTAGACATTCAAATGATGTAATTTTTGTCCAAATCCATTTTAAAATCATTGTTAAGGCATGGCTCAAATCTATAAAGTCATGGCCTTGTGGATGTGTTTTCAAAAATTGAAAGAAGCTAGGAGATTGTCCTTTTGCAAATGAATAAGGTCTTTTAGACCTTAGTTCAAAATTGTAGTATGAAATATTAAATTATAGAGAGAAAAAAAAGTGGTTGGAGGAGTTGGTTGGGAGAGGGCACGACACATTTAGGTGTCTCTTCCCATTTCTTTCCTTCTCTCTTCTCCTCAGGCTTTCTTGCAGAATTCTCTTCCTCTCTTGTGCTTTTCTGTCTTTTCTTGTCTCATGGAGGTTAAGATTGATGAAGAGGGTGAGGATGATGGTGATTCTTATTGTGGTCAGGTGTAAGTTTTCATGGCAAGAGGGCATGTTTTGCAGGGTTCATGGTTAGAGGCCAAGCCTCAGCCATATAATTTGGTGCCTTGCAACCCTAGTTGTGTGATTTTTATGGCTGCCATGGGAGGGTCGTTAGGGTCTCTGCAGACTGGTTAGACAAACCCCCTGGAGCTGAATAGTTTACCGACTGTGATGATTGACCGGTGGTAGTGTGGGTCTGGCCTCACTAGTGCCCTTGTTGGGGGTTGCCACCACCTACTTGCCTTGTTGGGGGTTACCCGATTGGGGTGCAGAGGTCTGATTCTTGGATTTTTGCTGTGTGCCTCTTGCTTTAGATCGACACTTGTCATCATAATGGCCAGCCTTTTGATAATGTTGACAATACTGATTCTCCTTAGGTATATTTTGCCCTCTAGATCTAAGAGAAGATGGAGTGGTTCCTTCGGATTCACCGGCCCTATTTTGATTTTGATTTTGATTTGAGTTTTGTCATAGGTATACCACCCAGAAACGGGTATGTAGGGGTCCTAAAGGCTGTGCCTAAATGTGCAAAACCCCTTGGTGTGGCAGGGACAGATGGGTGGGAACCCAAATGGATTTATGATGGATGTTGTTGTGGGAAACTTAATTGGTTCCTTTTGTCCATTAAATGCATTAGATGAAGATGCACCTACTCCATATTGACCATGAGAAATAAAATCATTTGAAGAAAAAGGAAGAGATGGAATACTTACAAGTTCTTCTTTTAGCTTCTTACCTAGTTTTAAGTTCATAAAGAAATACCTATCTTCCGCATTACTCACAAACCAAAGTTTGTTTTAAAGAGTCCTTTCTTGACGAGCATCCCTTGATCCAACAAAAAATATAGAATCAGTTGATATAGAATGTGAAATAATAGGGTCCGTACCTAGCATTGGAGAAAAGAGGTATTATGGAAGTGATGTGTAATCCGAGCCAGGTTCCAATTATGGATAGCTGGTCTGTAGTGGAGATTTCGAAGGTCGTGCAAGCTCATTAGTTTTGCACACCGAATCTAAAGGAGAAAACTCAGGTTTACCTTTAACCTCCTATTGAGCCCTATGCATAAGGATGAGATCATGCTCGGTGGCAGAAATTTGATATGGTTTGTGGACTCCATGGTAGTTTGATGGTTCTCCACCCATGTTAGATCTGGTAGTAACAAGCTGAGAGGCTCATTCTTTATAGTTTCTGTCCATATTTGGCTATGGAGACTGGAGCGCTGTTGTGAATGTGTTTGAAGTCATTCAACTTTTTTGTTGTTTCTGCTTTTGTGAATGAGCTTTCAGATTGAAGGCCAAGGTTTCTTAGAGAGTATCTAGCTCTGATACCATTTGAAGAGATGCTCTAAATATGGAAAACACAAAACCAAAGGGACAACAAAGCACAAACTAATAAACTCAGAACATAGTTAGGGTTAGGGTTAGGGTAACATAGAGACATTGAACACAATGAATAATGAATATACAATGCTCATGTAGCAAACACACTATGCAGTGAATACTGAACCTCGAACTCTTATATCTCTGGGATCAAGGTAGAGGTTATGAGCTGTAGAGTATGTCATACTCCAAACAAATCCTGAATTGCAGCAAAGGCAGCCTCTGAGTGTCGAATGCTAGCAAACATAACCAAAGAAGGCTGATTTGATGCAGACGACAGAGCAGGAGAGAAAGACTAAAAATGCAAGTACTTGAGGAGAGAAAAACTGGGCGAAAGATGTTAGGTGCAAACATAGCCATTTATTTTTTATAATCAACATTAATTGCGTTTGGGGCTGTTTTAGGGAGAACTGATTAGGGATCACTGCATTGTAATCCGTGATATCAGTGCAAACCCTAATATTAGTGGCTCAACAGGTTCTCCTCATGACTCAGATTTTAGGTTGGATGATCGGAGCTTGCAGCATACTTCACTGGTCAATAGGTCTTTGTTGTTAAGATTGTTTTCTATCTGTCTATTGTCGTCTTCTTCCTCATCTTGAATAAAGGATCACGCTAATATGCCATGGTGTTATGATAAGCCTCTGCAGTGGTGGAAAAAAGATTTGAAGGGCATTTGGAATGTAAACTGCCTCTTAAATCACGTCTCTTCTTGTGGAGATGCTTGGTTGGGGTTTTGCGATCTGGTATTGTTCTTGCTCAAAGAATTGCAACTTTTATCTTGGGTGTTTTGCTGCTCCAACTAAAATAGGTCCACCTATTTTGTGATTTTACCTTATTCATGTTATCTGATCAATAGGATTTCAGGTTACTTAAGGGCACTTTTCCTTTCTCATTGTTTTGGGAAACAGTTTTGGGTGTTTGGAATTATCTTGCTTCGTTGAGGGTAGACACTTTTTTTTTTGGTTGAATGAGATTTTGGACACTTTGGATTATCTGTTAATCTTGCAATCATCTGGTCTTTGTGACAGAACCACAGAACTTTTACTTTCTTCAGGAGATACAGCACTCCCTCTGTGACTTCAGTATATTGATGGGGACCAGTACTCTCTTTTGTTTCAACTTTCTTCAGGAGATACAGCAGCCCCTTTATGACTTCAGGATATTGACCAGGATCAGTACTCTCTTTGTTTCAAACATTTTTGACTTTGGCAATATTCACACTAGATATAGCTTTCATTACATTGATACAGTATAGTTCAATTCAAGAGTTTCACAAAAGAATGTGTGCATGCGCACATGTGTGCTTCCATCTTAAGACATGAGAGATTTTCATTGTAGAAAAAAGGGAACTCTGAAGATTATCAGCATGATTTGCATAGATTCACAGGACCTATATAATTATCTGAAAGTACCGCCCACAGTAATTACTATAATGGAGTACACAGTAGAATGAGTATCCCACATTTCAATGTTGGGTCTCTCTATTTGATACCGCCCACAGTAATTGCTTTAATGGAGTACACAGTAGAATGAGTATCCCACATTTCAATGTTGGGTCTCTCTATTTGATATGAGAAACTCAAGATATACTTAATGGCCTGAGTGAAACTCAATAACCAATTTCAGGTTCTAACTAGTTTTTGAAAACTAGTGGTTATTTTTGAGCAATTAACATACCTGAATTAGTCACTTTTCTTTTTGTCTATTAAACAATCTCTAAAATGTTATTTTAAACTTGTTGCAGTTGTTCGAGTTACTTTCAGTTCCAGATATTCCACTTGAGAAAAACATTCTTGTGGAACAGCTCATTCAGCTGGTAATTTCTTTGCATGTAAAGGCCAGTCTACTTTTCCTGCTTCTAATATCTGAATACATATCTGTCACCATCTTTTTCAGGCACACAAATACAACAAATTGGATGTTGCAAAAGAACTGTCAGATTATGCAGCAAAATGCCTAGGTTGACTGGCCAGCTATGCCTTTTACTCTACTGTTACTAGCAATGCTAAAGCCACCTCAAAGGAATGTGCATTTCAGAAATAGTTCTTTGTAGTACCGTGTATACAAATGCTTTTTATGAATCTGGTTATCATGTCCTTTTTCTGTGGAGACCCGGGAAAAACTCTGTCATCGCGTTCGCTGCGCTCCAACCCCCACCATTGCGCCAGCTCCCCCCGCCTCTGTCCCACTACTCCCCTGTCTGCCTCTGCCCCTGCTCGACCCCTCCCCCCCTACTCGACACCCCTGCGTGACCCCTCCCCCTGCTGGACGCCGCCTCCGCCCCTGCGCGACCTCCCACAGCGCCGTCTTTGCCCCCGCCTGCTTGCCCATGCCACCTGCTCGCCCCCGCTTGCTTGCCCATGCCACTTGCTCACCCCCGCTTGGAAACACAACCCCCACACCCCCCCACACAACCCCCCCCCCCCCCCCCCCCTTTCCAACTGCTCCCTCCCCCTGCAGCAACTCCCCCCTCCGGTAGCGCATCAGCGTGATAGGTAGGTTCTTAGTAGCAGGGATGCGCCATGGAAACCTCTGGTTAGACGCCGACGCATTGTGTAGGTGCCCCCCAGTCAAACACCTTGTGCATCATCCTCTCTGAGAAACAGCTCTTAGCTGTCCGTGCCACAGAGCTGGAGTTGAAAGAAACAACGATCTTTGGTCAAGTCGTTGGACACTCCCCATTGAGGGCCCAACTGCAGGATTGGCTCCATTCCACGCTGCGCATTGGCACAGCCCAGATCGCGGAGGCAGTCCTCATGGGCCAAGGGATCTTCATGGTTCGACTCACCTTTGCGGACGTAGCTCGTGAGTTAGTGGAGAGCTCACCCTATGCCTCCATGAAGGGGGTCATTTACATGGTTCCTTGGTATAGCAGCTCCACAGTGGAGACATTTGCGCTCCATAACAGATTTCTCAGACATCCAGTCACCTTACTTTTCCGCGGACTAGCAGTAGAGTACCGCCAGTTAGTGGAGGACTTTGGATGACTCTTCGGCACAGTTCTTCCTGCCTCCTTTGCGGATGCAATGATAGTTGCTGTAGGAGTCCCAAAGGTACGAGTGGCCGTGAAAGACACAAAGAGTATACCAAAGTTCTTGGAGATTGAGGCAGGAGATCACTCCTTTAGGCAGCAGGTCATTGTGACTGGGCAACCAAGGTAGTGCCTGTGTTGCCAGGACTTTGGGCATCAGGCAATAGATTACATGCGTTTCGGAGCCAGGACGGCTTTGCCGATAGGCCCGTAGGTGGATGTTGACGGCTTCATACGGGTCCAGAGACGATAGAGAGGAAGACAACAAGGGGCCCGCAGCCAGCTCCTCAGACACAGCCTCGGCAATAGGGAGCAGGAGGGCGAGCTCCGCCCCCTCCGCCCGCCCCACCCTGTAGGATCGTAGTCCCCCACATCCACCATCCGTGCCACAGACTACCTCACCTAAGATTCCACAACCCCCACACCCACCGCCCTGCCCCCCACCTCCCATGGAGTCCCCACTGACCATGGCCCATAGCCCCTTCTTTCCAGGGCCACTAGCCTCCCCCTCCCCCCACACCAACACCCGCCACGTACCTCCGACCACCCCACAATCCCTTGATCTTCTTCCCCCCCCACCACCTCTCCTGTTGAGCACCCCCCCAGATCCACACCCGGCATAGGCGATCCCCCCAGACCCACCCCCCCTTCTCCCATAGGAGGTGATGAGCCACACACACCTACATTCTCCTCGCACCAGCAGTCTTGCCCTCCCCACATAAGCCACCAGCTCATTTGCCCCTGCCACTCATCATACTTTCTTGAGATAGGCGCAGTTGTTACCATAGGAGCTCTTCCGCAGCGGCCCGTGGCCCTACCTGAGAGTTGTGGAGCGCGGAGAGTTTCCACTACCTCTGGAGGTGGGGATCTTGGTGGTTTGTAAGTGAAGGAGGGGCAAGGTCCATCTACTAGCACCACCGGATGGACCAAACTACGTCTTTTTCCTTTAGTCCTCTCGCTCAGGAGATTGGACGATGACACAGATAGAGGAGGAGGTGAAGAGTTAGGTGGTGGACCACATCTCCCAGTGGATGGGAGAAGGACTAGCACTATTTGCACAGCAGTGGCCAGATTGCATGATGGATATTAACTGGTGGGCTGGTGTCGAGGTCCCACACTTGAGCATTATCTTTCAAGCCCCTCCACAGTGGAGAGCTCTGATAGATGTGTTCGAGTGGTCCCTAGCACATGCGGCCTGTTTCTACTAGTGTATAGAGTCACGACTCTTAGCATGACTAATAGATGTATTGGTAGTACCACCTGGAGCATCTATCACCCCAATGGTCTACCCAAGGGCCACCATGGGGGACTGGAGCTCGCCGTGCAGCGTACTTGTATGCCCCATAGTTCTTTCTCCTCGTTAGCAACTTCCATAATGAACAGATGCCTGTTTGGTCAGTCACAGGTTTTCCCATGAGTTTACACCTTGTATCATGGAATTCCAGGAAGTTGATTGTTTTGCAGGAGTTGCAGCTGACCCTTCTAGGACGGATAGACATTCTACTTCTGCAGGAGCACAAGCTCACCCCCGCCCATGTCTATCGGGTAGGGAAGGTTCTCCCAGGCAAGTCACACACCTATTGGGTGTAGGCCATTGGTGCTCACGACAGGAGTGGAGGCATATGCACCTCCATTGGCCTGAGCCTTACTGCCTGCGTACGGGATTATGGGGCGATTGTGGCAAGGAGGGTTCTATGGGCCAGGTTGGATATTGGGGACTCCTGCCTCGCAGTCCTCAATGTCTATGCCCCCATTGAGGTCAGGGCATGCAGCAGGTTCTAGGTGGAGATTGCAGCAGGACTCCCAGAGGTGGACTCCTCGATTGTTGGAGGAGACTTCCACAACTTGGAGACCTTAGAGGACCAGCAAGGTAGAGGCAGAAACTACCAGGGCATGGTTGGGGAGGAGCAAGAGGCATGGGAGATCTTCCTAATGGCAGTAGGAGCTCGCGATGCTTGGAGAGACCTAGCTTTCCACAGGAGGGAAAGGTCGTTGGACTTCTCATGGGGATACATGTGGCTAGGCGCGGTTTTACTGGAGCAGTTGAACAAGTTCTATGTGCGAGGGTGGGAATGCTCTCGTGGAGGCCAGATAGGGCAGTTGGCTAGCACCACTCTGTTCTATCACTGCCCGGTCCTCCTGACACTTGATTCCCCAACATCTTCCCTAGATACACGATCCTGTAGGATCCCTGACTTGATCTAAGGAGAGGAGGTGAAGAGACAGATTGAGCAGATTTGGACTAGGGAGTGGAGCAGGAGGGACTGGATTGCAAAGAACGTTGCAGAGGTCCTAGCCGACTCCAGCAATATTTGCCAAGAGGTAGCCCTACAGGCCAGGTAGCAGTGCTGGGAGGAGAGAGCACTCTGGCAGGACCTAGCAACCACGCAGAGATTATTACCGGAGACACTAGGGGATCCCATCCTCCACGCATAGGAGGTGCACGCACGGGTAGCCATCGTTGGCCTAGAGGACATGCGCTCAGAGTTCTCATTCCGCACCTCAGCAGCCTTCTGGGCACGGAAGGGGGACACGATGTGTTCTAGCCCAGACGAGGTGATGGAGATTGCCACCGACTACTACATATGCCTTTTCCAACAAGAGATAGCCTCAACTAGAGAACAGCATTGCAGACAGTAGGTCTGGGATCACATCCCGTCCCTCGTCACAGAGGGGATGGGACGCTTCCTCCTAGCCCCCTTCATAGAGAAGGAATTAGAGGAGGCTTTCCACACATAGGATGGGCAGAAATGCCCGGAAAAGGATGGCCTCTCTAAGGTCTTCTTCACCACCTTTTGGAAAGTAGTGAAGGACCCCTCAGTGCTAGCTTTCTAGGAGATTTTTAGTTCAAGTCGGATGCTAGGGAGTTTATCGTTAGGTCTTATCAGTCTCCTCTCCAAAGGGGGAGACCGGTTGGAGCTATCCCAGTGGAGATCGATCACCTTGTTGCCAGTTGCCTACAAGGCAATGGCAAAGATGATTGGTAGGCGACTCCGCCCCGTGCTTACAGACATCATTCATGAACAAACAGGATTTGTCTAGGATAGGAGCATCCTAGACAATGTCTTTACCTTCTTTGAGGTGATAGAGTGGGCCCAGCACAGTGGTCAGGGATTGGTTGTACTACTGGATTTTGAGAAAGACAATGACAGGGTGGATTGGGACTTATTGGAGGGCACCATGGAGAGGTTGGGCTTCCCCAAGGGATGGATCCATGCGGTCTCTGCACTCTACAGATCGGCTACTAGCAGGGTTCTCATAGGTGGTAGGAGAGGGGAGGAGTTTCGGCTGGAGAGATCAGTACGGCAAGGCTGCCCACTGGCCCCGTATCTGCTCTTACTCTTTATAGAGGCGATGTCTCACTTTCTCGAATCACGAGTGAGTGGGTTACGCAGCCTCCGACTTCCAGTGAGAGAGGAGATGGAGTTGTTAGACGTAGAGTATGTAGATGATACATCACTTTACATAGAGGACGATGAGTTGATGTTGGAGAGAGTGAGACTAGCTCTTGAGGTGTTGTGTACTGCAGCAAGAGCGAAAATCAACTAGCGGAAGTCGGTCGGTTTTCTTACAGCCCGAACTCTAGTACGGAGTGGGGCATCCAGTTGGGGTTTAGATGGGTGTGCAGAGGGTAGACCGTCCGCTACCTCGGGTTCTAGGTGGGACTTGACATCACCCCTGCCCAACAGTTTATCCTAGTTCTCAACTCTTTTCGGAGGAAGCTGACCTATTGGAGTACTGCTTGCCTCTCCCTAGCGGGCCGAGCCCTAGTGGTCAACCGGGTCCTCCTAGTGACGGCTTGGTACGTCGCCTCATGTTGGTGCTTCTCCTCGTCCTGTGTTGCTAAGCTTTGTCACCTAGTTTGGAATTTCCTCTGGGCCGGGTCGGATGGTTCTAGGGACTCTCGAGCCAAGGTGGCATGGGCTTGGGATGGTTGACCTAGAGTATCAGAGTATGGCCCTTTTGGGAAAGCTTGTAGTCCGTGGTCTTACACCAGGAGGGCAGACCTAGAAGGTCCTACTACAGGAGGGTCTTCAGGAGTGCAAATCGAGGCTTGGCGGGGATTGGAGACCGTCCTTGAGATGGATGTTCACGACAGCCCAGATCATGCCTCCTAGTTCCCCCTTCCTACGTACCTTACTTCATGTGTAGCAGGGCCTCTGTAAGGCCCTAATTTAGAGCTCCCCAGGGTGCCAGGAGGAGATAGACCCCGTCAGCCAGTGATCTAGAAACCCTAGGTCAGAGATCAGGAGGGGGTACAGATTGTGGAGCGCTCCCACATCCAGTGGGCTGGTTGGGAGGCCAGCCCGGCTCGCACCATCAAGACCTGGCGGGAGGTGTACATGTTGGTGGACAAGGTGTTGTAGCGGGCATCCGGTCGCTAGAGAGGAG
Organism: Lygodium microphyllum; assembly: GCF_053477565.2. NCBI lineage: Eukaryota > Viridiplantae > Streptophyta > Polypodiopsida > Schizaeales > Lygodiaceae > Lygodium > Lygodium microphyllum. The sequence goes on along the minus strand of NC_141162.1, from coordinate 103,441,442 downwards.
TCGAGTTGAGGAGAAGCGAGATTGATGCAACAATACCTCAGGAGTGGCTTGGGCCCCCGGTACGAGAGTCGGTAGAGCTTGAGGAGGTATGGGCCACTAAGTTTTCACCGATAGGTATCCCCTTACAGATGGCAGGTAGAGTGGGCGGCGCCCCGCATGGGACTTTCTTCACTGTTTAGGAGGGGGGAGCTGCTGGCCCTTGACAGAGGGTAGTAGGATGAGGGGATTGCTGTCCTTTCGTGGAGGAGGATTCGGGTGGTGGGCCTTCAGGGGAAGACATGGCGACTGGACCCCTATGTTTTCTAGGAGGAGCTCCGAGAGTGGTGCCTTTGGATGTAGGAGGGCAGACCATTTGATGAACTGGAGTGGGATCTAGGAGAGTGGCTGTGGCCGGCCATTGCGGTCGCCAAGAAGCCAGTGAGGTTCTTGGAGTACACAGCTAGGATTGGCAGACACGTGTTGATGTAGGAGGACATGGATTGGGTGCCGTCGCGTAGCAGGTACTGGGCAGAGCACAACATCACTGACGCTTTTTGACGGACTTTCTGGCACCACCTATGGGACAGCTGGAGGCCGAGGAAGGTATCGTATTTCGTATGACTGGTAGCACATGGAGGCCTGGTGGTAGGGAGTTGGTTAGCCCAGATGGAGAAGGATGGAGGATGTAAAGGTTGCACATAGCAGCTTCTCGAAACTCCAAAGTACTGCCTCTGGTCATATGAGGCGGCGTAGCTAGTGCGGAGAGGAGTATGCCGCATCCTCCACCGCATAGCACCCAGCCTTGGATGTATCTCATGGGGAGCTTTCTGTTGGTAGGCAGTCAGCTAGGGTTGTCACCTTTTGTATGAGGCTAGGATGCAAGACACAATCTTCCTTATTGAGGGTGGGTTGTGCGCAGTAGCTGGCTCGGAGGCTCTACCCATCCACCAGGTCCTTGAGCCCACATTAGACCACTTTGAGGTGTGGAAGATCGTAGGGAGTCTCACTGGATGAAATATCTAGAAGGGGCAGTGTCAGGAGGTTTTTGGAGGAGAGAGACTTTCTGTACAAGCAACTTTGGCAAAGCTCTGGACCTCCATCATCCACTCCCTTTGCGATTGATGGGACCAGGTGCAAGGCGAGTCTCGAGCTCGTCAGGAGCTCCGTCTTCACTTCATGCGCACTTGGGGCTATCAGGACTTGTTTTTCGTGATGTAGGCAGACAACCCCAAATGGCGATACACTCCCCCCCTCCATGGCTTCTTGCCCCCATCCCCCCTAGACCGCCCTGAGAGACTTGTATATTGAAATTATGTCATCCTTGTGGGCTTTTGCTCAATCTTCTGATGCACCTCATTAAAGTTGTTGCTTTTGAAGAGACGAGGGTAGCTGGGTCACTAGAAGCAAGAAGCCCCACTTTCCAATGTAAAGGTACAGAGGCAAGAGTTGTGAATCAAAAAGTTTGATAGAAACTTGGATTTCCTCTACACCTCTCTCTCTCTCTCTCTCTCTCTAGGGTAAAGGAGTCAATAGAGTGATATCATCTAGTGGTCTCTCATTGGATCTTTTTAATCCACGTACGCTCTATTAGCTTTTATATCTAGTACACTCAAATAAACAAATGTGGGATATGTTGATGTTTTTATTGAGTAGATCTAGTTATACATAAGTGCCTAAGAATGATGCATCTTTGGTGCAAAATTGTTAGTAAATTGGGGTGGGATATATTTTACTTTTTGGACCCTTTAACCTATAACCTGAAAAATACATTATAATAATTAATTAGTGTATAATGCATTATATATTGTATGACATTTACACACTATATAGTGCGCACTATATTATAATAATGATATATAATGTAATTATTATACTATATATATCATAATACATAAGATGTAGTATATAATATATATTATGTTATATAATATGTTACATATTATAATAATTTTGTTTTATTGAGAATGTTATACACATACGTTCACATATTATAATATTTTATATGCATGTTACATATATTTGGGTAGATAATGATATAGTATATGTTTGTTATATTATATATGATAATACTTACATTATATACTAATTATGATATTATCATACATTATGTATTTTACAATTGTATATAGCATCATAATAATTATTATACATGTACTTATGTTATAGGTATGTATTAAATATTATAATTACGTAATGTATATTACATTATTAGTCATTATTGAATATTAAATACTTGTTGAATTATAATGATAATTATATTATGTGTGCTATGTATATATGTGGATACATAATGTGTTAGTATTGTTTATTATTAATGTATAATATATAAAGGGTATAATCATAGTTTAACTTTTTGTATAATTATAATGTTTATATATTATACATCTATGATCATGAAATTATAATGATAATTATAAACATATGTTATATAGAATGAATATATTTGTAGTTGTGTGCGTGTGTGTTGAGAGAGAGAGAGAGAGAGAGAGAGAGAGAGAGAGAGCTAGCTAGCTAGCTAGTGGATGACATAGACAACATGATAGTATGGGTGTAGCCTTCCATTATGTGTCGATGATGGGATTGGTGTAAATGGCATATGGCTTTTGGTTGATGTGATAGAGTTGGTGTCACACGTGGATGGGGTATTAGTTAATATCACCATCACAAAAATGTTATTAATAAATCAATATGTTAGTATAGCAATTATTTATTAAAATATTATTATTAATTAATCTTATTAATATATTTACTTATAGTAAGCTAATATATTATTACTCTGTTTATTGCACTTGTGTGAAGCATCGGTCTAGTGCTTGGTGTAGGCACAGTGTGAACAATATGATTTCATTTGACACATCCCAACATCATATTGAAAAATACATTTAGATCTCTTGGTATGTTTGTAAAGCATGTTTATACATGTGTGAAGCTTTCTTCTTTATTACATAAATACTTATGCATAAGATAATCTTTGAGGTTTCCACAATTGATTTCTTTGAGACAGAAACACCCACGAACCCTCTTGCCATATGAAATATGCATTAGGACAAAATATCCTAATTGTTATTGACATCAATGCTTTGAACTTTGGTACAAAGCATCAGGAGAATGTTGTTGTGTAGTGTGAGAAGAATCTAGGTGTAGAGCACCCAATTATGTATTCTTATAAGCCATCAATAAGAGTTTTTTAAATTTAAAAGTAAATTAGAAAATGGATAAATAAATAAAAGAAAAATATGAAATAAGATAAAAGCTTCTAAAGGCTAGATGAAAGTTTAAAAAAGGGACCCATCTATGTCTAAATACCAAAGCATACATAGCAAATGCGTTTTAATTGGTTATTACATGCCAATCAAGTACTAGAGTATAATATTGTGAATGCCAGAAGATTTAGTTGGTAAACAAGTTTGGAGCTCTAACTATGAAGATTAAGAAGAATCAAACAATTATCTTGATACATGTCTTTTGATTTATATTTTGGTTGTAAATAAAGGGAGCTCAAGGCAAATATTATGAGAGTTATATTGATTATGCTACTTGAGTTATAGATGTTATCATTGCCACGAGTAGTTTAAGATCTTAAATAAGCCATCAACCTTGATTGAAAAGTGAATAAATCTTGAGTGGGAAAGAGGGGGAGTTAAGGTCAAAATGGTTGGAGACCAAAATGATGAGTATGCTTGATCCATGTATGTTTTGTCATAGATACACAAGAAAACAAGCATAATAATAAGGTCCTCCAAAGTTTTTATGTATATTTTTAAGCCACACCACTAGATGTTAAAACTTACCAACATGCCTTTTAGATTTGGCCATATTTTTTAACATGCTCTTTCATTTGTCCAATTTTTGCAATATTAAAAAATTCACAAAAAAATTCAATTATACCTCTTATAACTTTCACAAAGTTTCTTCTTTTCTTATATTTTGCAAGTTTGTAGGAGTGTAATTTATTCCATTTCTCTTGAAGATTGGAATGGGGATTTCAATGGTATTATCCATGGAGAGAAACACCACTATCCATGTTCATAGTAGAGAGAAATGCCAGATGGGCATGGTGCTTCTTATGTAGGAACTCGTTCAAAATGGGGCATTTTATTAGGTGAGGGTTAGGGCGACCCTTTCTCAAGTCCCTTGTTTCTTGGGCCCTTCAATGAGGTGCTTGTTGCATATCCCCATTAGCATATTGTTGGTCTTTCCAAAGCTATCAATCGAAGGGAGTGGAAATAAGTAGTATAGTTTTGACGAATCTAGGGGCTTAAGGGTTTGGCCCAATGATAGTGTTTGCATAATTTGGTTGTGCATAGCAGACTTATGAAGAGAGAGAGAGAGAGAGAGAGAGAGAGAGAGAGAGAGAGAGAGAGAGAGAGAGAGAGAGAGAGAGAGATGCTATTGTTTAGGAGCTCATTTGTTGTGATTTTTGTTCAAAGCACACAAGGATAGATGCATGGGATAGAGAAACATAAGTGATGAAAAAATTGAAGCAGTTTGAATTAACAGATAGAATGGTATTTTGGTAATCTTGTGAATTTGAGGGTTTTGTAAAGTTCCACAAACTTAAGGGCATCTTGATACTTTTCGAAAAGAAAAAAGAAAGAAAGATGCAATCGTTGTGTATTAGAGCTTCTAACCCTCCTACCATCTTGAAAGGTCCATGGATAGGGTTATGTTGGAGGAATCTTAGCTTCTTTATGGTAGGATTGATGAAGTAAATCTCCTAAAAAATGCATGGCCAAGAGATGGTGAGCATGGATCCTTAGATAAGTCACAAGAGGCCAAAATGGCTTATGGGAATAAAATATGAATATATCCAAATAACTCAATGAAAACTAAATGTTTGAAGTATAAAATAAAAGATGAACAAAAAAGAAAAAGAATAAACTATATAAGGTGGCCAAAATGAGATCATGGCTAAATACAATTACCATAGAGAACAAAATTGGTGTAGGCGTGCCTAGAGAATTTTACATTTGGAGGATCAAGTAACTTGATATCTTAACTAACTCAACATTGTGTTGAACAGATGATTCTTGATATTTGGAGATTCTTATCTTAACTAACTCAACAGTGTTGAACAAATGATTCTTGATATTTGGAGATTCTTAAGTGTGCACTTCTCAATTACCTACCCCTTCTCTACTAGTATAAGTTTCCAAATGAGAACAAGCCATGATGGAGATTAGACATTGGTAGGGTTCGAAGTCTAGAAATTGAAAGGGGTTTACTTAATAAATTAGATGGTTAGGAGATGGCCTACATGAACTTGCCAATTAAGCTAAGCAAAAGTAAATGAGGGTAGTGAGATAGGCATCCATGGTACTATGTGGTTAGTCACTTTTGTACTCATATGCATCACTATCTTTTACAATGTCTTTTTTTCTTTCATTGATAGAGTTAATAATTAGCTAAAATTGTTATAGAGTAATGCAAACATCGCATGCTATGTCAAGCATTGTTACAAATAATGTTTATAAGCTAACAAGAGACCATGGCTGCATTTGATGGCTATGTGATAAAGAGAGTTAGCTTTGAAAATCATTTGCAAATTTTGCTTATTTGAGAGATTCTTATCTTGCACCATAGCCTTGGGTGTATTTAAGGTTCCACCTAGGCTAAGGGTGAGTTTTCAAGTGTTGATCCTTGTCTCTTATGGTTCTTATATCTTGATTCTTGTTATATGAGTAATTCATTTTCCACCATTACAATGTATTCAATGATTAAGCCCCATTTTTTTGGTTCACTTTGAATTTTCTTTTTCCATATATGACAAGATTGAAGTTAGCACATCACAATAGTAAGTGCCATGAAACATATGTAGGTGGCTTCATTAAGGTGAGGGATACATGTTTGTAGTTAGTTGGGTGCTTCCCAATATAGAACATGGCTTTAGATCTAATAGCCATGAAAAAAATTTGTAGTTGGTATACCACACACCTTCCAACCAACAATGGAAATTAGATCTTTTTATGGCTATTAGAAGTTTTTTTAATGGACAATCTACAAACATTACCAATACAAATTCTTGTGTGTGTGTGCGCCTTCATGCAAGAATACATAATTTGATCAAATTACCAAATTAGACGTGTGTTGGTATGTGACTTCGAGGAAAATACATGTATGATGAAAACTAAAGTCACATCATGGACATAAACATTGAAGAACTTACAAGCCTAAATTGCACCATAGATTTGGAAATATGGAAGTTTCTAGTGTAAATATTGGCTCTTTAGTTTTGCAGTTGTTCTTACAATTATGTTTCAAAATTTATAAATCTAAATCATTAGGGTATAAGTGGGTTTCTAGTTTGAATCATTACAATAAACTTATTCTTGCTTTACCTCAAATTTATAAGTCTCCTAAGTTTATGTATCAATCAAACACAAATATTACACTTCCAATATTGTAGTTCCATTTCACTTCATTGTTCACCTAATTAATTTGTTGTTATGTAAGGTTTAGAAGTATGGGCAACAATTTTCTTATTTATTCCAATCTAAATCAATTTTAATTAGCCCTAGTAATACCCAAAAACCTTTTTTTTGTGGGTGGCTTAATAAAACGCTTAAAGTATGGTTTTGTCTATAGTATAGACTTGACCATAATGAATAGATTTCAAAATTTGCATTGTCTAAGATCATAAATAGTTAAGGAAAATACAATGGTAGCTCTTTTTTTCTTGAAGAACACAAACCTAAATTGCACCATAGATTTGGAAATATAGAAGTTTCTAGTGTAAGTATTGACTACTTAGTCATCCAAAAAAACTAATCAAGATAGGGTCAAGAACATTTCCTCATTTACATCTCATTGATTTGAGTTTATTCTTAATTTATTGTAGAAAGATCTAGATAATGTAACACAATGTGGAAGGATATCTCTTGATCACATATACTTACATACAGTTTATTACCATGCTTAGCATATCTCTTACCTCTCATAGGTGTCTTCAATACATTTATTGCACTTCTGACAATGTAAACTCCAAGTTTTGTCAAAGCATTGACTAATGATGCTTCTACCCTTTGCATGCATTATTGTTGAATTTACTTTACATACAAGTATCCAATCATTTCCATAATGATCAATACTCGTTAATTGCCACAATGTTTAGTAGAACATCATTACCTCTAAATAATCTTCAATGATATAATTTATCACTTCAATACTTGGACACTATGTCTATGAAAGGTATTTGTACTATCGTTCATGTTTCTTCTTATTGACAATTTCCTATAAGTTACTTCTTTGCATGCTCCATGATGTATTTAGGTTCACGCATTTTTACAGATTTTTATATTCTTAGTTCTACTCTCCATGACATAAAAACTAAGGGAAATTGATTTTCTTCCCCTAGGTTAATGCCATAAAATTGACATTGGGGTGATATGTAGACATACATATCTAGGGCAAGATTTCTTATCTTTGGTCACTTCACTTGAAAATGAAATTCTTAATGGATTTCTAGCTTTGATGAAAAACAAAGTAGTGGTCAACACACTTCAAGCAAGAAATACTTGTCAATATTGAATATGGAATATGTGGTAATCTAGTGAGTGGTATATTTTATTCCAACTAAAAGGTTGGGAAGTGTATATTTGAGTCTACCCTATGATTTAGGAGTAGATATGAACCCATAAGTACATGCAATTGTTTAGATATGTATTCGAAAGGTAGGTTGAATGTGTTTGGAGCTTTTCAACATACAAATAGCAAGATCAAATCTCTCTATATACGTACAATTGTTTGGATACGTAGTCAAAAGGTTGATCAACATGTGTGGAGTTATTCAATGTATGAGTGCCATAGATACATGCAATTCTTTGGATACATATTCAAAAGGTTGAATTGAATGTGTGGATCTATTCAATGTACAAATAGCAACATCAAGTCTCTAAGAATTAGAGCCTGATTGCACATAGACGACAACAAGTTTACTTTTTGTGGGTAGGGTCACCTAAACAATGATGTATCTACATTCGCTTGCAACAAAAAGGCACTAGTCCATCTGAGATTGCTCATCGACATTCGTCCACCAAACAGTAACTCTTTGCGCCTTGGTGACTATTCAACGTCCTCTTCACCTTAGTGAATCATTAGTCATTCTCAGCTTCTTCCTTCTACATCTTTTTCCTTCACTCAATGATCGGTTGTTCTCAGCTTCTTGCTATTGCATCACTTTGTCCTTCTATAGTCACATTGTAAGTGGGTATTTTGGAGTCCAAGCTTATTGATCATTGTGAATTTGGATTCAATGAATGGATGCACTATTTTTCTTTTGAAGTTACTACAATGTATTTCCAAAACTTTGCATTAAAAAATGCTCTAGAGTGCTTCAAGAGGCTGATAAGATCTACTTTGTTTTTGTAGTGCCTTTATATGGAACCATGCAATTATCAACGGTCTCGATAATTCTACTACTGCACATTGCCATCGTCCAACTTTGGCTTTAGAGTCTCCAATCTCTCACCTCATTGCCAAGCCTTCTTCTTTCTACTATGCACATTTTTATTGTTTTAGTCGAAGAAGATGCACATTTGTCATCCATTGCTATCTCCTTGTGCCAAGTCATCTACACTAGTCCTTGCATGAGGTGGACCCAACCTTGCATTGGCCATTTTAAGTTGTGGTCTTTGCATTGGTGGCCCAACTATGGGTCTCTTTGGTGCTCCGCTAATGATCAATGCTTCCAATCTTTTTTCAGATTGCAATCTGCATTGTTTTCCCATTTGAGCTAGATACTTTGACTATTCCTAGCTTAGGGAAACATTCTTGCTTCTCCCCTTCAAGTTTGTGGTTGCCGTTTCCTTGTTGAGGGAAAAGTGGCAATTGCTTAGATGTACCTTGCAATTGGATGCTTGTATAGTCTGGTGTCAGAGCAAATTGGATGCATTGTCTCCACAGTCTCCAAAATTGTGGATGCCTTCATTGAAGCTCTACTTTCATTTCACAATCAATTCATCAAGTGGCCTTCCACTCTAGAAACAAGATGGCCATTTTGAAAGCATACATAGAGCAACAACAACGGTTGCCTAACTATTGTGGTACCATTGACTACAATCACACTTGTATGGACATGTTGGCCCATGAGTTGTCGGCCACCTAGTTTGATCGCAAGGGAAAGTACTCCATGATATCGTAGGGTATTGTGGATTTCAACCTAGGATTCATTGATATATATGGTGGGTTTCCAAGCTCTACAAATGACAAGTGTGTGTTGTAAAACTTGGCATTCTTCCACCTTGCATAGACCTACTCCTAGCTAAATGGTCCTTGTTTCATTCATCTAGGCTACATAATTAGAGAGTACATGATAGGGAATGGCGACATATACTATCAACCGCCTTGGTTTCTCATTTCTTTTCTAGCACCTCTTTCAACCTGACATGCCAAAAGACTTTGTTGACCATGCTTTGGAAGCCTATCATGTATATCAACACAATCCTGATGATGCTTATGCAGCAATCAACAAGAGACCGTTGCTATGTACTTGGACAAGCTTCACGATACTTATGAGTAATAAGTAGCTTGTTCACACTTGTATGATTTAGGGTTGTGTGCTCCAAACAACCTACCTTAAATTGAAATAATTTATTCGTAAATAACTGTTCTTTATTTACATGCATTCTTCATAATTTCATATATATAGAAAATGCTTCGCTTTCCTCCTTTTTGTTTAAAGTCTCAACAAATCACTCTAGTGTTTGATTGTTCACAATTTGAATGATACAATACTTGTTGAAACCCAGATTCTTATTGCAAAAGATAGAACATGATAATATAAAACATTGCAACAATACTCATTGAAACTACGACAAGGACAAACCTCGATTCCTATTGCAAAAGAGAGAACATGATAAGATAATCCATTGGATCATGTGCATCCCAATACATACTACTAAGATAGAAAGTCCAGAAAACTAAGGAAGATGCATGCATGTGAACTAAATGATCTCCCATGCATTGTATGGCTGCATCCATAGGTCAAGGGTGTTGCACGAGGAACTACTCCATGAATCATATCATCTGCTCCAATGCCCTCTACACACCTTGCACTTGCTCCTTAGTGGTCTCAGGTGAAATTTTCATGCATGGTGACAAGCTCATGCACCTATGCACACTAATCTTAGGACCACTACTGTTAGCCTTGATAAGATTCTCACTAATCTCATGGAAATCCTTCTTTATCAAGTTGGTCTTGGACTCTTGTCAGGCCCTTGTCTTTGTGATACAATTCACATCCTTTGTTGCATTGGCACCAACAACACAGCTACAATACCATTGGTTGGAATTGAAACTCCCTTGTTGTTTCCATTGCCATTGAGGGTGTCTGCAAAGTAGCATATAATGTTGACAAGCACAATGAAAGTACACAAAATATGTTATATTGATACAATCTAAGTATACTTAACCATTGCTAGACAGATGTACCAATCTCCGACTATCAAAGAAGAATCTACAACTATTGGACATGGATCCACCACCAACACATCCTCAACAAACCTTTCTTGGATGATGTTTAAGAGGTCCTCATCAAATGTCTCTAGAAGACCCTTTTCCTCCATCTCCATGATGTCCATTTGAGACCATTTAGTACACCTCAATGGCACCCTCTTGTCCCAATCATGGATCTTCTTGTTGTGGCATTGTAATGTTGTCTTTTGTACTTCTCCTTCCTTGCACCAATCCACAATTTTCTTCCAACGATCATTGAGGGAGCTTTCCCTTTTTCTATCACCATCTCGTCATCCACCCTTCTCTTTATATTAGCAAGCACAACAAATTGCTCAAATGTCCAGCCATCCCTACCAGCCCACCCACTTCTTTCGTCTTGCCTTTTTTCCAATAGCTCACTTTTTGAGCTTGCGGTTGGTGTTGGGAGAGACATTGGGGTGACGTTGGGGCTTCGATGTTGGCAACATGCATGTTTGAAGTTGTTCGAGTGGGTGGTGTCATATGTAAAGTATCAGAGGGAGGGCATGCAGCTTCTAGAAGGGCTAGAGTAGACTATGGTTGTCTTTATAAGGCGATTGACCTGGTTGTTTGATGGAGCTTGTGGCTATATCTTGGAATGGGTATAGGTCTATAAGGAGAGGAGATGATAGAGGATGGATATGTAGTAGGAATGGGTAGAGGCAGGGGAACCATTCCAAACGATCTAGAAGGCGAGAATATAAAAGATGGTGTGGGACGAAATTGCATTGTAGTGTGCGGAGAAAAATGTTTGAAGGAGAAGTGGGTGAATTGTGTTGTGGGCAATTTGTGAGGGGGTGTTTGTGGAACTTGTGTTATTTGAGATCATCCCCCCTCTTCATGCTGATCTTGCCCCTCATCAGTTGAGTTGGTAATAATTTTATAGTAAGAAGACATTATGGCCTACAAGAAACTCTAATGTTTTCAAAGTGCTACATTAGTGCTCAAAATTACAAGTGCAAGCAAATCAATATTGAATGGCAGTAAGTATAACCAAACATTAGGTTACTTCAAATAAGAAAATATTGAATAGGGAAAGAACATGTTGATGTCAAGAGAAAATCCAAACAAAACAAATGCAAGGAAATGAAAACGTTGTTGACCATGCTTTAATATAGAAGGTGTTTTGCAAATGAAAGGCACCATTGGGATGAGGCCTTGATCATCCAGGAAAGACACTTAAGTAAAGACATGACTTACGAAGAAAATTGAATACGTGTTATCTTCTTGCTATGACATTTTCTACTTGGGCATCACTTTCCTATGGATGAGGTAGAACAATTAACAACACATATCTTAGGATTAAGACATTAGGGCAAAAAACGCTTCAAAAATGGCACTTGTAAGAAAGTGATTAAGTTGCTAATTAGTTGAGGTTTAGGAAGAATAAAACCTCTAAATTTGGTTGTCCAGATGTGATTAATGAGAGAATATTTGGTTCATTGAAGAGGTCGGCCATTAATTGCCCTCATCTTTTAATCCAGGTCAGGGGTCATCTTTTCGGCCGTTTATTGTCTTGGAACTCGAGAGATTTTGTATTTTCGAGATTTTCGTACGAACTTCGCATTTGTTTGCTCCCGCGTTTTCTTTCTATACACTATTCTCTTTTACCATTCCTTTTGCTGCACTTGCTTTCTATCACTGTGAGATTCTTGCTCGGTTCATTTGCTAGAATGTCTAGCAATACTACTTCAAATAACACAGGCGCAAGCACACGTAAATACAAGCTATCTATTCAGCTAGATCCGACTTACACATCTTGGAGAAGTATACATCATCGAGTATTGATAGATGAGATTGAAGCCAACAGGTTGCGAATACAAGGAATGAAGCATATAGATTTGTGGGTGGATGGAAATATCTATCCCAGGGATCCTTCTACAGGTAAACCACCTCTTTTTTTGAATGTCCATGACTATATAAGATATGCTGGAGAAGGTTACAATGGAATACTTGGCTACTGTATGAGGTTATACTCTGCATCTTACACATATATAGCTTAAGTGCACGAAATGAAAAAAGCACTAGAAACTACACAAACAAAAATTTTAGAGTTGACAAGTCAGATTGATATTTTGAAAAATATTAACAATTCATTGAAGAATAAGCTAATACGCTTGAGAGAAACTCCAGTAGGATTTAGAGAGAGGAAGAGACCATTAAAAAATATAACCAGCTTGTGTGAGAGAGCAAAGAAAAGGAGACTAAATCTTACAAAGAAATATGTCTCTAACATATTAGGCATAAATATCCGAGAGAATGAGGAAAGAATCAAACTTTTGAAGGAGACCATGAATAAGAAAGACATTTTGAGGATTCTTAAGTCACCAGAAAATGTGGATTTGAGAGGTCCAACTCTGAGAGAGTTAGTGAAGGATTTAAAAGGCACAGTGAAAGCAAATGAAATCGTAGAGACATGCGATACTGTGGGTATAAGTCGAAAAGGTTACCGTGCTATCTCTAGATTATGGTTTAAAAATCTTAAACGCAATAGGGTAACTATATTTGGATTGCCCCGAGCCCTTGCAGTTTCCACTGCAAGAATTTCCATGAATCGCAAGATTCCACATGTTTTTGGAGATTACTTTCACATCGAAAGGTCTATGTCCTATGAAAAACAAAAAAAACAGGCAATTTTTTATTACAATGAGTTTAACAATATATGGGTTGATCTAAAAAAGGTGCAAATTGCAATGATTCACATGTATAAAATCACAGTAGAAGAAAGTTATGGTGTTCTAAAGTTTGCCTTGAAGTTGGATGAAGCACAGATTCAAAAGGGACAGAAGATGGAAAGAATTAGCATTTGCCTCATGAACATGGCATTGGACCATGGCAATGGCGAGGGCAAAGCTCCATTGCATAAGATCCAATCCGAGATGGAGATTTGGTGGATTGGTGCAGCCCAGGTACCAATTGAAATTCATCAAACGTTGAAATGGTTGTTCAACCATACATGTATTCCAAATATCATTAAGTCTCAAAGTGAAGGCGAAATGTTGGTAGTTGATGGGGTTGGTAAATTTAATGTGGAATGGCATATGAGTGCTGATTTGAAAACTATCAAATGTATGCTTGGAATATGTAATGGTGCAAATGCAAAATATCCTTGCATTTATTGCATGGAAAGTATTGGATCCAAAGATTGGAGTAGTTTGCGACCAGTAAGAAGAGCCCCAAATAGAGACTATAGATTTGAGTAAATTTAAAAACATAGAAGACATCTGGGATCCCATTCTTTCCATCTCTCTTAAGAATGTTCATATTTGTACTTTGCATGCAGAGATTAGAATAATCGATAAGCTTATCACGTTGCATCTTGACTACGCATATTCCATTAAGCCATTATCTTTATCAGATGAGTGTATTGATAAATGCGAGGCATTGCTATCGAAAATGGGATTTCATGGGGGCCAAGTTCACTTGAGAAAGGATCCAATACTTTCAGGAAAAACAAGAGATATCTTGGCCGATGTCTCTATGGGAGGCTCAAAAGCTAGACGATTCTTAGGAAACCATTCAGGAAAGCAGGTGAATGCGGCTTGGGAGTGTTGGAGAGAGCTATGTGAGATCACAACAAATGTTGCAAGCACGCTGAGGCTTGCGTTTCTTAGAATGGAGGTCTGGATATACCTTGATGTTTTTCTGAAACTCCTCAGGCAACATAAGACAACATATACATATGCGGAAGAGTTCAAAAGATCAAGCACAAAGCTTGTTCAGGCGATAAAAGAGGCATGGGGAGAAAAAGATATCACTTTTTATCTAGTAAAGTAATAATTATTTAATATCGGCTTATTTTAATTGTTTTTCAATTGGTATAAAATTTTTGTTGATTTGTATTGCAGCATATTCTTCCTATTCATGGACCTTTCTTTGTGGAGGAGCATGGCCCCTTAGCAACTTATAGCAACCAAGGCATGGAAAAATCCCACTATCAAGCACGCACAAGTTATTTTCGAAGCACAAGGCATGGGGGAGGAGTTACAAAAAGCAATGCTTTGGAGGAGCTATTCAACTGGTTTTTTCGACGACAACTTCAAAGAATGCAAATAAAAGACGGCAATGACACATGAGCAATCACACTTTTATATATAAGAAAGAATATATACAAAGCTAGTTTTCCAAAACTCTCACATTCTCTTCCTCCTCAGGAATCTTTCCTCTATAACGTAGAAATTTTTTTCTCTTGTAGCCAGCTATAGATTTTACATCAGTTCTGTTTGCAGCTAAGGCGTAGGATGAAAACGCCAAAAAGTATCCTGCTCTAGAAGCAGAGTAACCTGGACCGTAGCCAAAAATCCTAATTGCTGCAGTCTTTTCCAAAAACATTATTTTGTGGGCATTATATTGTAATCCTGAGAAACCTAGAAGCCTTGTAAGAGCTTTAATACAAAGTATCGGCCATGCTACGTCCTCTGAGAAACTACTATGAAGTACAAAAAAGGATTCAGGGTCAATCCTAGCCAAGTAGTGGCCGAGTGCAATGTCTTTGGTGGTGTTACTAGCAGCTCTCGATCCTTTGCCACGCCCCAAGAAGTTATCTGTATCGGCAATCTCCAACTGCAAATAAAACCCATACTGAATGAGCATGAAATGTAAACCTACCAATGTGTAAAAGCAAATTCAAAATTATCTTACCACTTGATTTTCATCGTACTCCAATTTAAACGGATTTCATAAATTAATTGATGATGCTGTCTCATTGGTGTTAGTCAATTCTTTAACATATTCAGACTCCTCTCTTCCAAAATTGGAAATGCTGAGCTCGCTTTGAATGCGATCGAAGTCCTCATCAGTAATACTCAACTCTTTCTCAGCTTCTTTGGCCTTTTCAAAACAAAGAGAGAATGCCTCACCAGCATCAATAAACTTATCATCTAGAGTTTCTTTATCAAGTTTCAGAATCTCTTCCTTTGATTCATTTTCTGTGTCAATTATCCCATTTGCAGCATCAGAAGCCTCTGCAATAATTGCAAGACAATAATCTTCCCTGAGATTAAAAAGTTTTTGAATATCTGATAGTAAAATGTACTCCTTGTCCTTGAAAGGTATACATGGCAGGGAAGGAACAATATGGTGAGAAATCTCATCAGGTTGAGGGTTTGTATCTCCTTGGCTCTCCTCAATGATAGTCTCAGCTTTGAAGTGAGCAACATCCAAATTCTCAGCAATTGAAGCCTCAAAATCTGTATCTACAACCTCCTCTGTTTCCCTTTCATCTGCCAGATCATCCAACATGCAAAAGCTAGCAGTCTTTGCTCCTTCCAACTGTTGCTCCTCAGCTTTCACAGGGTATTTGACAAGGCTGAAAATAATAAAAGCAGCAGTTTTTGGAATGAGTGCAGCAAAATATGTCTGTTGAATGAAACCTCTCCAGAGAGTGGGCCCTGCACTTTCTAGTAAATACTGCCTTTTCATTTCCTGTTGACCCAATGGGAACATGGACATATTCAATTGTGCCAACTTCAACAGAAGGACCTGCAAGAGTTTCAAACTCCAAAAAGTCCTCCATAATATATTTTTCACAAGATTTCAGAACTTTGTCAAGTTCCCAATCAGGATTAAAAATATTTTTCACAACTCCATAGAATGAGAGATCCATTCCATTCTGAAGCATAAAATCAAGTAGCCTCTCTGATGGAGTGATATCAATGAGCTCTGATACTCCTTGACCTCTCACTACTGACGTTCGCTTCCCTAGAGATGTACTTGGCTTTCTCACACTGGTGGCAGAGGATGGAGAGGAAAAAGAATGCACAGGCTGATCAGATGTTGATGCACTTGAGCCTTTTGAAAGCCTTCTTCTTTTACCAGTTCCTGAAGAAACCTTGGATTCTATGGGTTCAGACATGTTTCCAACTTCTGACGATACGGCGCGATAAGAGAGAAACGATTCAAACGGAAAGGCCCCCTCGCGCCGTATCGATGATCCCAGTAAGAAGCGCTAGAGCCACAACAAAGGTGGTCACACGAGCTTGGGGAACGCTGAAAGAAGACTAGATCTACAGAACCTCCAAAACGAAGCGAAGAGAGGAAAGCGAAGAAAACCAACAGTCGCTCTCGCGCCGTATCAGCAATACAAACAGAGGTCGGAAACCGAAAAAAGCCGTACAGATAAGAAACACACCCTTATGTAGGCGCGGATTATGCCACCTGGCAGTATCCGTTAGTCTCATACACGTGGCAGTAGCCGTTGGGCAACACGTGGCCGATAACCACGTGGCGAAAAAGTGGACCGGTCATTACTTGACACGTAGCATACAGACCATAAATGCAGATACGTGGCACAATCAGTATCGGACATGTGTCAGACACGTGTCATGATTTACCTGGGTATATAAGTGGTCATTTTTTCGACGTGTACACTTTTCATTTCTCGAGCTCTTCCCGCCTTGCTTGCCGATACGGTGCGATACAAGTCATTTTTTCGCTAGCAAAAAGAGGTGTGCCGATACGGAGCGAGGGCGTCCAAACGGTATGCTCGTTTCCTCCGTATCGCGCCGTATCGGCATCTGATCTCCAATACGGAGCGAGGGCGTCCAAACAGTGTGCTCGTTTCCTCCATATCGCGCCGTATCAGCAGTTTGCTCCATATCGTGCCAATACGGAGCGAGGGCTTCCTTACGCAATGTTGGTTTCCTCCATATCGCGCCGTATCGGCATCTGATCTCCAATACGGAGCGAATGTGCTGTTCCATTCTGCTCGCTTTGTTCATATCGCGCCGTATCGGAATTGCTCATTTCGTCACTTTCCTCGCCAATTTGTCTTTCAGTTATTGTCCTTCTGGTTGTTATTTTTGCTTTTCTGGATGGCAAGGACAAAGCAAACTGCAAGAAGAGTGTATCTAGATGGGAAGGACAGTGGGGGTAGAAGAAAGTTAAAATTTGATGAATCTAAGGGGGTAGAAGAAGCTGGTCCATCACAGGCTCCAGAGCATTTTACAACAGAAATCCCCCCTACACCAGGTGTTGTCCTTACATCTTCTATAAATGTTTCTTCACCTGAAGTTGAGGAAGCAAAGGATGAGGCTTACCCTGTGAAAGATTCATTCCCTACAATGGTACCTGAGCCCACATCTGCTGAAGCCACTGAACATCCCAAGCCACAAAAGAGAAAGAGGAAGTCCAGGTTCTTCTATATGTAGAGATGTTTTAGTGAGATCAGGAAAGCCCAGAGAGCTACACAGCATGTCATTCCAAAAGCTGCTTTTATAAGGGTGGTTAAAGAGATCTTTGATAGATTGTCTCAAGTGGCAACTGTCTCTGGTCTAAATAAGAAGTGGCAACTCTCAGCCATTCTTGCCCTGCAAGAGGCCGCAGAAGATTTTGTTATTGATTTCATGAACGACGCTTACATTGCTGCCGCCCATGCTCATAGGATCATCCTTATGAATAAAGATTTTAGCATCATTAGCAGAGTGAGGTATAGGTTTGACAAAGTCCTGAGGCCCTTGCCTTCCAATGATAAAAAAGCCTTTGAAATCCTTAACGTTCCCCCAAAATTGTCCAGGAAAGAGAAAAAGCTAAATGTTGAGGATGTTAGTGACCTTTACCCTACAAGGGGTGCCACCCAGCAAGAGGCTTTCTTGAGTGAAGAAAATCAAGAGGTGTTTGAAACTGAAGACGATGTTTACAATAGGAAAGCTGCATCACTTGCTCCCGTCAACAGCGAGAGGATGGGCAAAGTGTATGGGCAGATTCTTGTGAATGTTGCTGGGGAACCTGAGGAGGAATATCTTAGTATATCTCCGGAGGACAAGCCCATGTTGGAAAAAAGGGATGTCCAACTATCTGACTTCGTAGTATTTTGTTGCATAAGGTAAGGTTTTTTGTTGCATAAGTTAAGTCTTATAGGTTCAATTATATTTTGGATGAAATTGGTATTGAATAGCTTTTGCTATTATCTGCAGGGCATTGGTCTCCTCTCTCACTCTCGATATCCGAAGAACCATATACATTGTTGATCCACTTCTCTCTGTGGGACTTTTTGCAAAATCTGGTTCTAATATTTCACCATTTTTTCGTAGCTTCGATAGTGTGAGAAATTACCACATCTTTTTCCCTTATGTAGAAAGGTATTTTTCTTTTTCTGTAGAGGAAAATTTATGTTCATTTGCTTTCACCCTTTTACTCACCTCTTTTATGAATTTGCAGAGGGCATTGGAGTCTCATCTACATTAATTGTCTTTCAAGGGAAATTATCTTTATGAATTCTCTCAGCGGTGTTCACGGTCAAGCACGAATGTATGTTGGAAGAAAATTACTTACTTTGATTTCTTTTATAAATAATATTTTGAACTTACAAAGCTTCCTTTTGCAGTGCTGGTAGACTCGTTTCTACATTTTTGGATACAACATACGAGGATCTTGCTGATCCTCAAAGGCCGTATACTTTTCTTCTACAAGAAGTTCCATTACAAAGAGATGCGCATTCTTGTGGATGGAGAGTTATCTCAAACATTTGCAGAACAGTGGATTCAAAGTTGTTACAAATAGAAGGAGTGAATGTAAGTTTATTTCATTTGATGTTTGTGTAACCCTTATCATGATGTCTTTTCACTAACTTATAATATTTATTCTTACAGTGTAGAGACTATCCTGAATCATATGTTTGGTGGATAAGGGAGAGATGCATCGAGCTGATTCTAGACAAAGCAATCACACCGTATGATCCTGACTCCCCTCTTCCTCCCAAAACTTCAATGGCCAAGGGCACAAGCAAGGGAAATGTCAAGGGAAAGGGTAAGGACAATGGCAATGGTAAAGACAAGGGCAAGGGAAAAGGCAATGGGACCACTGTTGCAGAGTCTAAGAAAAAAGGAATGCCAGTGCTCTCTCCTCTTAAATTTGATCCATCCCCTCTTAAGCCCCAAGAAAAGAGACTACCTGTAAAGGTCAAAATTTTTCAACAATCAAAGAAAGGCCATGTGAGAAAAAATATCTTTGAAGAAATCGATAAAGAATGAAAATAGCAAACATAAACATACACGAGCCTTTTTATTTTGGATTTATACATTTTTATGCAATTTTTGTACCTCATTGTGTAATGAAAATTTTCACTTATAAATCGAATGTAATGTACATTTTATACACGAGCCTTATTATTTTGGCTTTGTACATTTTTATGCAATTTTTGTACCTCATTGTGTAATGAAAATTTTCAATTATAAATCGGATGCAATGTACATTTTATTTATACACATTCGAAAGGCGACTTGCTTCACGATAGCTTATGAAGTTCCCATTAAAAAATATCTTAAGGACAGTCTATTAAGATAAATTCCTGCCAAGTTTTCATTCTCAAGGCCCCAAACTCACAATTGTGGGAGACAAACAACTCGTACAAAAGAAAGAGCGCTCGGCTCTTTTACCAATTGTTACACCATTCACTTTGAACTTATATCTAGGGGATGTATTGTCTAGCAATTCCAAGGTATCCCTCACATCTTTCAGACTCCAATTGGAAGTAACATTCACCTTCTTTACTTCTTCATGCGGAAAAACGTGCACCACAAGTTTATATGGTGTGTTATCTGTATCAGAATCCAAGGGAACCCAAATACCCAATCTTAGTTTGTATCACCTGTAATCAAAGCCCAAAGCAAGATTTTGGCGAGGGATACTGTAAGCCAAAGCCAAGGATTGAGGGCATGCACTGCACCTCAAGATATCACCTTTATGATCTCACTCTCTAGATTTCCAATGCGTCCCTATAGTTTTGTCCAAATCCTCTTCCGAAAAGTTTCTACTTAACCAGGATACCTTCGTTCTTTGTAAATTTGTTGTTTTGAAGCAAGCCACGAAGATATGGAGGGGTACAAACCATGATAAACGTATTCTTCTTGAGATCCTTCCAGCTGTCATGGACTTTTTAATATCCTGAGATATTTTGAATTTGAAACTCTGCACTGTTACCTTGTCAGGAATCTCCCAATTTAGAGATGAAAGACTTGGCAATGGCAAATCTTCGATATTCCCATATCTATCCGCTTTAGAGGGAACCACATACTGTGCATAATATATAAAAATCTTGCATTCACTATAAAAAGACACAGTTTGATCGGCATAAATAATGTCTGCCAATACCTTATGAATGGCATGGAAAGTTCCACTTAGGCTTTCCACAGGTTGCCATTCAATACTTGTTGACGGAAAGATATCTACAATGACGAACCGTTTGTTAGAACTTGCATAAATGGAAAAGAATTATATACGTTATTCAACTTATAACTTACAATGTGTTTGTTGGGAAACACGTTCGTTTGGAGGCAAGTGCATATCCTTGGCCATGTAAACATGTTGCACCTTGACAAACCAGCCTTCGGGCATAATTTTGAAGGCAATGATACGCCCCTTCCAGTGATGTTTTATATCTTCTCGTTTTCTTCTTTTCACCTTATGGGAGCCCTTGCAAGATGGCAGCATGGTAACCCAATCGTTTACAGCAAAGGTTTTGGGCTCAAAATTTCCATATACTCCCTGGCTATAGACTGTGCAAGAGTGTATTAAACGAGAAGGGCGCCTGGAGGAAGCCATGAAAAGAATGAAAGCGCAGAGAAAGAAGCTCAAAGAGGGGTGAATGAACTAAAAAGTAGCGCCAAGAACCCAAATGAGTATGTATTGGGCGCCAAAAACAATATTGAAAGATCTCACGACTTTCAAAAAACTCATTATTAATTTCATCACATCTCTGTC
The DNA here is from genome assembly GCF_053477565.2 of Lygodium microphyllum. Lineage (NCBI taxonomy): Eukaryota > Viridiplantae > Streptophyta > Polypodiopsida > Schizaeales > Lygodiaceae > Lygodium > Lygodium microphyllum. Next base: position 103,420,295 of record NC_141162.1, on the reverse strand, counting down.
ATGTATTTTGTTAGATTTGTAAGTAAATAACGTCTTTGGGACTCCAAAACATGTCAGACTTTAGGGGTTTTGGCTAAAAAAGAAGAGAGAATCACGAAATGGACTCCACTATCTCTAAAAAAGAGGAGACAAGAATACCATATTCTTGCACACGTGGCGAACTCTCTTTGGCCCTTTCCTTAATCCCATGATTAACAAAAGTGCATTTTTTGAAGCGTTTTTGGCCTTAATGAGACATCAATAATTCTTCCCATCAACAACAAAGAAATAGTAAGAAAGAGCCACCAAATTACTAAGGTGTTGATCCCAAGCAAACCAAAACAAACATGTCCTAGAAATGCATTCGTTTGACGAGAGAACTCATAGTGTAGACTATAACAAGATGACCATACTTTGAATGATAAATGTCTCCAATCCATGTTTGATACACAATACATCCAACAACTCTAGCAAATGACAAATGTTAAATAGAAAGTATATCCGTGAATTAGCCAAATAACAAATGTTTCCGTTCCTAGACTAAGAGACATTAGCAGAATAATAACTCCAAATGGCGAAATTTTCCCATCAACGACAAGGAGACAATATTACTTAAAGAGCATCCATTGACGAGAGAAGTCATAACGAAGACAATAGCAAGATGACAACAGTCCAAATGACAAACATCTCCAATCAATGCTTAATAGACAATACATCCGATCAGACGAGGTGAGATAAGCACAGACTGAAAGACCTATTGCCCAGTAAAATGCAAGATGCATGATGCATTACTGTCAGAGAATAAAAGAGTTTGGATGCATGGCTGTTTGCATGCAGTGATGGTATAATGTCAGGCAATTGCGTCATGCAGGAAAGGGGGTCGGTTGTGCAGGGATGATCACAGTGCTGTGATAAGACACAGTGAGCCAGCCATGGTTGAAAAGCGACAGGCCTAATTTACGTAATATGAGTCTAAGTAGGCTGGTGTTAATCCACATATGAGTAGCAGACTGGTATTTAATGAGAAAGGGATTAAGACCAAGAGATGAAGATCAACCCTTCCTATTGAGTTCTCTGCTACAGGAACCATTAATCGTTCTTCTATAATTTCAAGCCTCGGAACGATTGCAGAGAGAGAGAGAGAGAGAGAGAGAGAGAGAGAGAGAGAGAATCTTTGTCTGTGTTCTAGCGCATACATGGAGGAAGCTCAACAGCCTAGGGAGCATGACGACATCTTACACTAATCGCACTTGAGAAAAGAATATTGCGAACTCATAGCAAACCGCACTGTCCACCCAGGACGAGACACACAGTAACCTGCCCCACCCAGACCGGTGCTACAACGGTGCAGTTCATTCAGCTAGAACCCACCATATTGGAGAGACAACTGATGCTTGTGCGCACCTCATTCTGCAATCACAGTGTCGTCCGTCGTCGAGAGAGAGTGACACAAGCCTGCAAAGCAATCATAGGCGGCGGTAAAATTACGAGTACAACTCTCCAATGACAAGAATAATAAACTGACCTTGGAATTCAAGACGATCCACAGACCTAATGCCATAGACGAAGAGCACGAGGCCGGAGCTGCAGCGGTGTAGGGTGGTGGCACACAGAGCTGTTCTCAATACTACGCCACCTTCGATAAGCCTTCTAGTACTATATCCAAACCATTTAGATGACATGTTCCTTGCAAACCCTAGCTTAGTAGTGGGGCCAAAAAAGCAATGTGGCTCAAATAGATTGAAACTATGGCACACTCATGAGGTCATTTAAGAGTAACTCATTAGTTTCCACACCAAGATCTAAATGCATAGCTGTTGTTCGTGCTCATCATGGACCCACCGATCCTCCGTAAAATTGACAAGTGTAGCCAGGATGGGCGCACCATGAGGGCTTACCCCTGCCCAATGAGTCTCAAGCCACAATTTAGTGCTCATGGTAATGCTTCAATCATAGAGGTTGACAAAGATTTTGTTTCTACACTCTTGGAGCTAGACCCAAAATTCTCTCAACTTTTCTCCTCCATGGTGAATCTTGTAAAAATTGAACTTTTTCATGTCTTGGAAAGAACTAGAATTGCGGATTCTTCACTTAGGCTTCAAGGTTGTGAAGCCTAGAGAGTTGGTACAGTATCTCGGGGCCCCAATAGGAGTTTGGGTCACCCTACCACAAATATTCAACTACTTTTTAAATAAATCTTAGGTGAAGATGAAATGTTTGCTTGGTGCACCATTCTCCTTTTTGCAAGGCACCTGGTAATTATAGAAAGCTTGATGGCCTCTACTACTGTCTATGTTGCCTCACTGTCGCCATTTAGTCATGTGGCCTAGGTGAAAGTAGAAAAGCTTATTAGAAGTTTCTTGTGGTCCCATTAGGATAACAAGGTCCTCGCCCAAACTAGTTGGGATATGTTGATTGA